>NC_138301.1:110510512-111003012 GCF_965601325.2 Salmo salar | reverse complement strand
AGAGTGTGTAGATGGTGCTGCTGGGGGTTAATAGGGCTGGAGGATAGAGAGTGTAGATGGTGCTGCTGGGGGTTAATAGGGCTGGAGGATAGAGAGTGTAGATGGTGCTGCTGGGGGTTAATAGGGCTGGAGGATAGAGAGTGTAGATGGTGCTGCTGGGGGTTAATAGGGCTGGAGGATAGAGAGTGTAGATGGTGCTGCTGGGGGTTAATAGGGCTGGAGGATAGAGAGTGTAGATGGTGCTGCTGGGGGTTAATAGGGCTGGAGGATAGAGAGTGTGTAGATAGTGCTGCTGGGGGTTAATAGGGCTGGAGGATAGAGAGTGTAGATGGTGCTGCTGGGGGTTAATAGGGCTGGAGGATAGAGAGTGTAGATGGTGCTGCTGGGGGTTAATAGGGCTGGAGGATAGAGAGTGTGTAGATGGTGCTGCTGGGGGTTAAAAGGGCTGGAGGATAGAGAGTGTGTAGATGGTGCTGCTGGGGGTTAAAAGGACTGGAGGATAGAGAGTGTAGATGGTGCTGCTGGGGGTTAATAGGGCTGGAGGATAGAGAGTGTAGATGGTGCTGCTGGGGGTTAATAGGGCTGGAGGATAGAGAGTGTGTAGCTGGTGCTGCTGGGGGTTAAAAGGGCTGGAGGATAGAGAGTGTGTAGATGGTGCTGCTGGGGGTTAATAGGGCTGGAGGATAGAGAGTGTGTAAATGGTGCTGCTGGGGGTTAAAAGGGCTGGAGGATAGAGAGTGCGTAAATGGTGCTGCTGGGGGTTAAAAGGGCTGGAGGATAGAGAGTGTGTAGATGGTGCTGCTGGGGGTTAAAAGGGCTGGAGGATAGAGAGTGTGTAGATGTTGCTGCTGGGGGTTAATAGGGCTGGAGGATAGAGAGTGTGTAGATGGTGCTGCTGGGGGTTAAAAGGGCTGGAGGATAGAGAGTGTGTAGATGGTGCTGCTGGGGGTTAAAAGGGCTGGAGGATAGAGAGTGTGTAAATGGTGCTGCTGGGGGTTAAAAGGGCTGGAGTATAGAGAGTGTGTAGATGGTGCTGCTGGGGGTTAATAGGGCTGGAGGATAGATAGTGTGTAGATGGTGCTGCTGGGGATTAATAGGGCTGGAGGATAGAGAGTGTGTAGATGGTGCTGCTGGGGGTTAATAGGGCTGGAGGATAGAGAGTGTGTAGATGGTGCTGCTGGGGGTTAATAGGGCTGGAGGATCAAGAGTGTAGATGGTGCTGCTGGGGGTAATAGGGCTGGAGGATAGAGAATGTGTAGATGGTGCTGCTGGGGGTTAAAAGGGCTGGAGGATAGAGAGTGTGTAAATGGTGCTGCTGGGGGTTAAAAGGGCTGGAGGATAGAGAGTGTGTAGATGGTGCTGCTGGGGGTTAAAAGGGCTGGAGGATAGAGAGTGTGTAAATGGTGCTGCTGGGGGTTAATAGGGCTGGAGGATAGAGAGTGTAGATGGTGCTGCTGGGGGTTAATAGGGCTGGAGGATAGAGAGTGTAGATGGTGCTGCTGGGGGTTAATAGGGCTGGAGGATAGAGAGTGTGTAGATGGTGCTGCTGGGGGTTAATAGGGCTGGAGAATGGAGAGTGTGTAAATGGTGCTGCTGGGGGTTAAAAGGGCTGGAGGATAGAGAGTGTGTAAATGGTATATTGCTGTAGATGCTTTTTAGGGTTTTCTCCTCCATTCCTCTCCTTGCCTGGCCATCTGTTCACCCATATGGAGGCATGGATGGAGGAGCCACTTCTGGTAAGACTGGCGGAAGAATGTTCTCAGTGGTAGACACACACACAGTCAGTAATGTTTAATTAACATCTGGGACAGAACAGTCGTTCTGTATATGACAAAGCCCTTACAGCACCACTGTCACAGTGATGGCTGTAAGAGCTAGTGTCAGGTAAACGCCCCAGTCTTCTGAAGCACAACACTGTGATGGCTGTAAGAGCTAGTGTCAGGTAAACGCCCCAGTCTTCTGAAGCACAACACTGTGATGGCTGTAAGAGCTAGTGTCAGGTAAACGCCCCAGTCTTCTGAAGCACAACACTGTGATGGCTGTAAGAGCTAGTGTCAGGTAAACGCCCCAGTCTTCTGAAGCACAACACTGTGATGGCTGTAAGAGCTAGTGTCAGGTAAACGCCCCAGTCTTCTGAAGCACAACACTGTGATGGCTGTAAGAGCTAGTGTCAGGTAAACACCCCAGTCTTCTGAAGCACAACACTGTGATGGCTGTAAGAGCTAGTGTCAGGTAAACACCCCAGTCTTCTGAAGCACAACACTGTGATGGCTGTAAGAGCTAGTGTCAGGTAAACACCCCAGTCTTCTGAAGCACAACACTGTGATGGCTGTAAGAGCTAGTGTCAGGTAAACACCCCAGTCTTCTGAAGCACAACACTGTGATGGCTGTAAGAGCTAGTGTCAGGTAAACACCCCAGTCTTCTGAAGCACAACACTGTGATGGCTGTAAGAGCTAGTGTCAGGTAAACACCCCAGTCTTCTGAAGCACAACACTGTGATGGCTGTAAGAGCTAGTGTCAGGTAAACACCCCAGTCTTCTGAAGCACAACACTGTGATGGCTGTAAGAGCTAGTGTCAGGTAAACACCCCAGTCTTCTGAAGCACAACACTGTGATGGCTGTAAGAGCTAGTGTCAGGTAAACACCCCAGTCTTCTGAAGCACAACACTGTGATGGCTGTAAGAGCTAGTGTCAGGTAAACACCCCAGTCTTCTGAAGCACAACACTGTGATGGCTGTAAGAGCTAGTGTCAGGTAAACACCCCAGTCTTCTGAAGCACAACACTGTAGCATTCTTTTCCTTTTTGATCCTTGTTTTAGTTGTTTTCCTCTTTCTGCTGAGGGCTTTGCAATGAGAGTTGATGGTTTTCAAATGGCTCTCCTTTTGTTGAAACCTCTTAAACATTGAGGTGGGGTTCTCTTCAGAAACAATACATTGTCTTTGTTTTTAGGGGTAGCGAATAAAAGGCCTGAATATTCAATAATTGATTGATTATTGCGGCCGGTTAAAAGGAAACAGCACTTCCCTTTTGTTTGTTTGTGTATGTATTTGTCTGTTTGCTCTGTTTGTGTGTTCAGAGGGGGAGGAGTGGAGGATTCTGAAGACATGTCATTGGTTAATAGGAGGGTTCTGAAGTCATGTCATTGGTTCAAAAGGAGTGTTCTGAAGTCATGTCATTGGTTCAGTAAGAGGGTTCTGAAGTCATGTCATTGGTTCAGTAAGAGGGTTCTGAAGTCATGTCATTGGTTCAAAAGGAGTGTTCTGAAGTCATGTCATTGGTTCAGTAGGAGGGTTCTGAAGTCATGTCATTGGTTCAATAGGAGGGTTCTGAAGTCATGTCATTGGTTCAACAAGGTCCTCCCAGTCAAGTGTGGTGATTCCATTTCCCTTCAGTACAGTCGCTGTTTCTCACCTCTGTCATGCTACAGCACAGTCAGGCTGAACGCTGTTCATGTTCTTCAGGTGGGCCTGTTGGGGACACACACACACACACACATCGTATGCACAGAGAACACTGTAGGTAGCACACACACCCTGCATCATTACTTGAGCACATTACAGTGACCTGAGACAGAACCAGGGCACTTTGTAAATGTCACGGACCAGCCCTCTCCCCCTCTTTGCCCACGGAATAAAATGAATTGAATTGTGTGCTATCAGCAGCAGCAGCAAGATAAATCTGTCGTTTTAAAAGAAAGTAGCAATTAGGTGTGGAAAGCCTAGTGGAGGGGGAGAGAGAGAGGGAGAGAGAGAGGGAGGGAGGGTACAGGGCTGCTTTTAGGAGTAACCCCCAGCCCTTTCCTAATGCATGGGACCAGAGAGGCTATGTGACAGGGGAGCAGGTGAGCTGTTTATCATCAATAGAGGGGAGGGGGAGGAGGGCAGGGGGAGACAGAGCCTCTGACCAGGTCCATTACATAGACCAAAGATGGGAACTGAGCCTCTGTTGCCAGATGCGATTTCGGAACTCTTCATATCTTCCCTCTGATTCTCAGTTTATCTAATGATTCACCTCACACCACTCTCACAGTTCTTCCTTTCTCCTTTCCCCTATTCTCTCACTATTTCTCTCTATATCTGTCTCTCAACAAACACACACTACCGGTCAAAAGTTTGGGCTCACTTAGAAATGTCCTTGTTTTTGAAAGAAAAGCACATTTTTTTCCCATAAAAATAACCAAAAAATTGATCCGAAATACAGTGTAGACATTGTTAATGTTGTAAATGACTAATGTAGCTGGAAATGGCAGATTTTTTATGGATTGTCTACATAGGCGTACAGAGGCCCATTATCAGCAACCATCACTCCTGTGTTCCAATGGCACGTTGTGTTAGCTAATCCAAGTTTATCATTTTAAAAGGCAAATTGATCATTAGAAAACCCTTTTGCAATTATGTTAGCACAGCTGAAAACTGTTGTTGTGATTAAAGAAGCAATAAAACTGTCCTTCTTTAGACTAGTTGAGTATCTGGAGCATCAGGATTTGTGGGTTTGATTACAGGCTCAAAATGGCCAGAAACAAAGAACTTTCTTCTGAAACTCGTCAGTCTATTCTGAGAAATGAAGACTATTCCATGCGAGAAAGTGCCAAGAAACTGAAGATCTTGTACAACGCTGTGTAGTACTCCCTTCACAGAACAGCGCAAACTGTCTCTAACAGAATAGAAAGAGTGGGAGGCCCCGGTGCACAACTGAGCAAGAGGACAAGTACATTAGAGTGTCTAGTTTGAGAAACAGACGCCTCACAAGTCCTCAACTGGCAGCTTCATTAAATAGTACCCGCAAAACACCAGTCTCAACGTCAACAGTGAAGAGGCGACTCTGGGATGCTGGTCTTCTAGGCAGAGTTCCTCTGTCCAGTGTCTGTGTTCTTTTGCCCATCTTTTAATCTTTTATTTTTATTGGCCAGTCTGAGATATGGCTTTTTCTTTGCAACTCTGCCTAGAAGGCCAGCATCCCGGAGTCACCTCTTCACTGCTGACGTTGAGACTGGTGTTTTGCGGGAACTATTTAATGAAGCTGCCAGTTGAGGACTTGTGAGGCGTCTGTTTCTCAAACTAGACACAAGGAAATTTCGAAGTGACCCCAAACTTTTTAACGGTAGTGTACACACACACACACACACTCTCCTCTTCATACTGTGTCTGTGTGACCTTGATCTGCCAGCAACTTTCAGTCGGTACGAAAAAATTAATCACAGACTGTCAAACTGCTGTGGGAGGAATTATTCTTCTAAGTTTTCCACCTCTCTTTCTCTCTCTCTCTCTCTCATTATCTATTTCTCTCTCTCTCTTTCTCTCTTTCTACCTCTCTCTTTCTCTTTACCGCTCTCTCTCTTTCTCTCTCTTTCTTTCTCTCTCTCTCTTTCTCTCTACCTCTTTTTCTCTACCTCTCTCTCTACCTCTACCTCTCTCTTTTTCTTTACCTCTCTCTCTGCCTCTACCTCTCTCTTTCTCTTTCACTCTTTCTCTCTCTACCTCTTTCTCTCTCTCTACCCCTCTCTTTTTCTCTCTCTCTCTCTTTTTCTCTCTCTCTCTCTCTCTCTCTCTCTCTCTCTCATTCCCTCTATTTACTTGAATGCCCTTTCCAGTACAGGGGGAAATGTATTGCTTGTAGGACAGGTGGAATATGAACAATGGAGTGCAGGGTTATCTGGCCAGCCTGTGAGCGCAGCAGGGAAATCGATGTGACCCGTGATACACTGTCATCACAATTCCCACCCTGGCTGTCCTATTTGTCTTGCGCCGGGAAGCTGGGATGGCTGGTGTCATCTCAGAGCCAGATTATCTGGGTGAATCATAGCTCCAGACACTCACAGGCTTCTGTCTATTTACCCCTGTCGTTCCCTCTGTGGGTGGGGGAGGGATGGAAGGAGAGGAGAGGAGAGGAGAGGAGAGGAGAGGAGAGGAGAGGAGAGGAGAGGAGAGGAGAGGAGAGGAGAGGAGAGGAGAGGAGAGGGGGGGAGGGATGGAAGGAGAGGACAGGGGGTGGATGGATGGAGGGAGGGAGGGATGGGGAGAGGAGGGGGAGGAGATGGGGGATGGAGGGGAGGAGGGGTGGGAGGAGAGGGGTGGGAGGAAAGTGAGAGAGGGCTTTGGGAAGGTAAAATACAATGCTCCTTGCTTTTCGGGTAGCTGTCTCCGTGGAGGTACTGCTCTGATCTGGGTTTTTCACTCTGCTGCGTATAGATGAACCTATTCAGAGTGAGGCTGTACAGGGCATACAGTCAGTCCCTCAGCCTGGTCTTACGTCCTCTTCACACATTGCTACTCTCTCTGCTGCTTCCACTGTCTACCATTAACAATTCTTTCAGCTTTATTAAACTGTTCATATGTCGCTGTGAATGTGATGGAATGTGTGTTTGCGCATCAGTTTTATTTTAACAGCCCCATTACATGTGATAAAACCAAGGTCTATTGTGTGGTGTGTTAAGCAGAAGAAGGGCAGCTGGCCCTGCCCGTGATGAAGCCAGGCTTTGAGAAGATGGCCCTGGGTGGACAGACCCTGCCTCCAGGCTTCCCTGCGCCCTTCCTCTTTGCCGACGGACTCAACTCTGTGGAGACTCTGCTCACCAACATCCAGGTACAGACACAGTCTTTGTGTTTTGGAATATTGGCACTGGCGTGAGTGGGTTCTGCTGTAGGGTGTGTGTGTGTGTGTGTGTGTGTGTGTGTGTGTGTGTGTGTGTGTGTGTGTGTGTGTGTGTGTGTGTGTGTGTGTGTGTGTGTGTGTGTGTGTGTGTGTGTGTGTGTGTGTGTGTGTGTGTGTGTGTGTGTGTGTGTGTGTGTGTGTGTGTGTGCTGTGTCTGTGTCTGTGTCTGTGTGTGTGTGTCTGTGTGTGTGTGTTATGGTGCTCTAGTTGTTAGCCCTGGGGTTAAAGGTTAAAGTGCTGTACTCTTCTCCGTGTCCCTCGGGCGGCGCAGGGTCTGCTGAAGGTAGCTGTGGACAACACCCGTGTGCAGGAGAAACACATCCAGCAGCAGAGGAAGGAGCTAAAGATGGAGCTCTACAGAGAGAGAGAGATGAGAGAGAGTCTGGAGAGACAGCTTTCCTCCGAACTGCACAGCCGAGGTAGGAGAGAGAGAGAGGAAGTGTGTGTGTGTGTGTGTGTGTGTGTGTGTGTGTGTGATATGTGAGAGAGATCTGGCAGTGTGAATGAATAAATGAATACACCAGTGGAGGCTGGTGAGGGGAGGACGGCTCACAATAATGGCTAGAACGGAGCGAATGGAATGGCATCAACCACATGGAAACCATGGAAACCATGTGTTTGATGTATTTGATACCATTCCACTAATTCTGCTCCAGCCATTACCATGAGCCTGTCTTCCCCAATTAAGGTTTATTTTATTTATTTATTTAACCTTTATTTATCTAGGCAAATCAGTTAAGAACAAATTCTCATTTACAATGACGGCCTACCCCAGCCAAACCCAGACAACGCTGGGCCAATTGTGCGCCGTCCTATGGGACTCCCAATCACGGCCGGATGTGATGCAGCCTGGATGTGCCACAAGCCTCCTGTGGAATACACGCATACAGTCAATAAAAATCCTGCCAAAGGAATATGTGCATCTTTACTGGGCTTGGCACACATCCTGGTGGATTTAGAGTTCACTTGTGCATCTTCAGCCACAGCCAAGAAATGAAGGCAATTAGTCGCCTCGGTAACGACTCCAACAATATTTACAGACACTTTGACTGTCTATTAGTCATGACTGTTATCACATTGCTTTTGATTCAAATGTATCTTTTAATGGAGAGGCAGTAAAGCTGTGTGTAATTAGATGTGTTATCAGCTCTGGGTTAGACAGGGCAGAGTGCACAGGAGGCTGGTGGCACCTTAATTGGGGAGGACGGGATCGTGGTAACGGCTGGAGTGGAATAGGTGGTATGGTATCAAGTACTTCAAACACATGGTTTCCATGGTTTCCATGTGTTTGATGCCTTTCCATTTGCTCCGTTCCAGACATTATTATGAGCCGCCCTCCCCTCACCAGCCTCCACTGACAGAGTGGGTGCTGCTGCATGGTGCTGTTGGTTCCCCTTTACTGGGAACATGCTTTTTATTTGGCTGTTAATATGGGGAGAATGGGACCCTCAAGCGCTTCAAACTGGAGACGGGCTGGGGAGGTGCAGTTGGGCTGGGGAGGTGCAGCTGGGCTGGGCTGGGCTAGGGGGGTGCAGCTGGGCTGGGCTGGGCTAGGGGGGTGCAGCTGGGCTGAGCTGGGCTGGGCTAGGGGGGTGCAGCTGGGCTGGGCTGGGCTAGGGGGGTGCAGCTGAGCTGGGCTGGGCTGGGCTAGGGAGGTGCAGCTGGGCTGGGCTGGGCTGGGCTGGGCTAGGGAGGTGCAGCTGGGCTGGGCTAGGGAGGTGCAGCTGGGCTGGGCTGGGCTGGGCTAGGGAGGTGCAGCTGGGCTGGGCTGGGCTAGGGAGGTGCAGCCGGGCTAGGCTGGGCTGGGGTAGCGGTTCTAGTACTGGGTCTAGGAGACAGCACTACAAAGGGTTTTCTCTGTTTTCCTCAGATGAGGTGAGCTTGTCAACTCAATGGCTCTCTCCCCCTCTCCCTCCCTCTGTCCCTGTGCAGCCACCATCCAGAAGCGTCTGAAGAAGGAGAAGAAGGCTAAGAGGAAACTGCAGGAGGCTCTGGAGTTTGAGTCCAAGCGCCGTGAGCAGGTGGAGCAGGCCCTCAAAACAGTCACCTCCCCAGAGAACCTCCGTATGAGTCTCAACGGTAGGCCTCCATGCTCTCTCCTCCTTTACCGTCCCCCTCTCCTCCTCCCCCTCTTTACCTTTACCCTCTCCTCCTCTTTACCGTTCCCCTCTCCTCCTCCTCCTCTTTACCTTTCCTCCTCTCCTCCTCCTCCTCTTTACCTTTCCCCCTCTCCTCTTTACCTTTCCCCTCTCCTCCTCCTCCTCTTTACCTTTCCCCCTCTCCTCCTCCTCTTTACCGTTCCCCTCTCCTCCTCCCCCTCTTTACCGTTCCCCTCTCCTCCTCCTCTTTACCGTTCCCCATCTCCTCCTCCCCCTCTTTACCTTTCCCCCTCTCCTCCTCCTCCTCTTTACCGTTCCCCTCTCCTCCTCCTCCTCTTTACCTTTCCCCTCTCCTCCTCCTCCTCTTTACCTTTCCCCCTCTCCTCCTCCTCCTCCTCTTTACCGTTCCCCTCTCCTCCTCCTCCTCTTTACCGTTCCCCTCTCCTCCTCCTCCTCTTTACCGTTCCCCTCTCCTCCTCCTCCTCTTTACCATTCCCCCTCTCCTCCTCCTCCTCTTTACCGTTCCCCATCTCCTCCTCCTCCTCTTTACCTTCCCCCCCTCCTCCTCCTCTTTACCGTTCCCCTCTCCTCCTCCTCCTCTTTACCTTTCTCCCTCTCCTCCTCCTCCTCCTCTTTACCGTTCCCCCTCTCCTCCTTCTCCTCTTTACCTTTCCCCCTCTCCTCCTCCTCCTCTTTACCGTTCCCCTCTCCTCCTCCTCCTCTTTACCGTTCCCCTCTCCTCCTCTTTACCTTTCCCCTCTCCTCCTCTTTACCTTTCCCCTCTCCTCCTCCTCCTCTTTACCTTTCCCCCTCTCCTCCTCCTCCTCTTTACCTTTCCCCCTCTCCTCCTCCTCCTCTTTACCTTTCCCCCTCTCCTCCTCCTCTTTACCTTTCCCCCTCTCCTCCTCCTCTTTACCGTTCCCCTCTCCTCCTCTTTACCGTTCCCCTCTCCTCCTCCTCCTCTTTACCTTTCCCCCTCTCCTCCTCCTCCTCTTTACCTTTCCCCCTCTCCTCCTCCTCCTCTTTACCGTTCCCCTCTCCTCCTCCTCCTCTTTACCTTTCCCCCTCTCCTCCTCCTCTTTACCGTTCCCCTCTCCTCCTCCTCCTCTTTATCGTTCCCCTCTCCTCCTCTTTACCTTTCCCCCTCTCCTCCTCCTCCTCTTTACCTTTCCCCCTCTCCTCCTCCTCCTCTTTATCGTTCCCCTCTCCTCCTCTTTACCTTTCCCCCTCTCCTCCTCCTCCTCTTTACCGTTCCCCTCTCCTCCTCTTTACCTTTACCCCTCTCCTCCTCCTCCTCTTTACCTTTCCCCCTCTCCTCCTCCTCCTCTTTACCTTTCCCCCTCTCCTCCTCCTCCTCTTTACCTTTCCCCCTCTCCTCCTCCTCCTCTTTACCTTTCCCCCTCTCCTCCTCCTCTTTACCTTTCCCCCTCTCCTCCTCCTCCTCTTTACCTTTCCTCCTCTCCTCCTCCCCTCCTCTTCTCCATATTAATTTGATTACAATTTTCCTCTCTTTCTCATCCTGTTCCTATTATCTTTCACTGCTCTTTCCATCTCTCTCTCTCTCTCTCTCTCTCTCTCTCTCTCTCTCTCTCGCTCTCATTCCCCCACCTCTCTCTATACTTGTCTTCCTCGTTCTTCTCTGTGAAAGCATCACAGATATTTAGTTTCATGTCATCAGTGCAGCGGTCCTAGCCGATATTACTTCCAGTGCATTAGCATTGTTACCCTGAGAGGAAATGGATACAGATTCTTATCATAAAGACTGTAAATTCAAACACTTAAAACGGTCAATTGTTTCGATAGCTTCCTCATTTTCAGTTGTTTATTTCTGAATATCTTACCAGGAGTACAGAAGAAAAAACAGAGCGATACACACATCTGTAAACATTTCAGTGGGCAGAGCAATTCATTCCAAGGCTGATTAACCATCAATTTATTCAAAGAAATGCATTGGGTTTCCTTTCATCGTTGTTGGGACTAATACATTATTGTGTGAACTATCTGGCCACTTCTCGTAATGTTTGCAGACTAAATCTAGCTAAATCCAACCCCTATTTCTGTACGATCTCAGATAGCAACCCCCCCCCACTTGAAACATAATTTGTCTCTTGGACAGAATTTCTTCTCCACCTGATATATGTGGGTCCTGCAGAGATTGTCTGGATAGAGAGGTAAGACGTAGTAGTCTTGACCTAATGGCTGTGTTCCATTTCAGAGGCAGTGATACCGGAGGTTGAGCCAGAGCATAACGGCAGCCAGCAGGAGAACTCTGCCGTACAGGGTAAGCAGCTTCACTCTCCCTCTCTGTCTCTGTCTCTGGCCCTGAGATCTGGGGGGTCAGGACGCAGGGAGAAGGAACAGGGCTTTGGGTTGACCCTTGACTATATTCCCAAATATAGTCAGAAAAGAACAATACGCCACCACAAAGTGACATTACTTGGATGAACTTGTGAATGTTGGAAAGTACCCTCACATGAGGGGGTCAGAGTCAGGGGAAGGGAGTGAAGTGGGGACTTGGGGGGGGAAGGGAGTGAAGGGGAAGGGAGTGAAGTGGGGACTCCACCCTCCCCTCCTCCTCCACCCTCCCCACCTCCACCCTTCCCACCTCCACCCTTCCCACCTCCACCCTCCCCTCCTCCTCCACCCTCCCCACCTCCCCCCTCCTCCTCCTCCTCCCCCCCACCCTCACCTCCTCCTCCTCCACCCTCCCCTCCTCCTCCTCCACCCAGGATTACCTAAACATGTTACCGCTCTCATATACCCATATGAGACTTCCGTCCTAAAACAAACCATAACATCATGAACCTCTGGCTGGTTATATTGACAGTGTTGCAGCGAGCACAAAAAAAACATAAACCCAGTTACTACCGTGTTCCTTATAGTAAGACATAATGCTTTGACATTCTTGTGTGCTAGCCTTGTAAATCCATGTATTTGTCGTGACCCTGAGTGTTCCGCTTTCCTGTGTGAGCCAGTTGTTACTAATGACAGCGTGGAGACAGGGATTATGGGGCCATGGAATTTCTGACCTTTAGGGCAGCAAGGAGATCTGCTGATGGCCATGTGAGGGCCAGACAGACAGCGCTCCTCCCCTGACACGGAAGAGAGAGAGAGAGAGAGAGAGAGAGAGATAGACAGACAAACAGACAGAGAGAGACAGCGACCCCTGTCTCCGACCCCAGACCCCTGTCTCCCTACAGACCCCTGACCCCCTACAGACCCCTGTCTCCCTACAGACCCCTGACCCCCTACAGACCCCTGTCTCCCTACAGACCCCTGTCTCCCTGTCTCCCTACAGACCCCTGTCTCCCTACAGACCCCTGTCTCCGAATACTGTTCTTTCATGTCTTCCATATTGCTAATTTAAGCAAGAGAACTACACCCCTTCGACTAAACCTGTACTTAACCCAAATATAAACTGTTGGGAAGAGAAAACCTCTCCCAGAGCTGAGAACCAGCTAGTCATCCTGACAGATGTGCCAGAGTTTCAGACTCAGCACAGAATGGACACCCCTCCCCAACAGTAGGATCCAGATGTACCAGATGATATTGGTGGCTATGGCTCCATGTATTATCCTCCATTGGAGGTCAGCTGTCCTCTTATCAATAGGCAGTTTGTATAAAGACCGCCAACAGCCTTTTGGGGTGGCACCTGGACCAAACACACCCACCCACCTTGTCGATGTGACCCCTTCCAGGGAAGAAGCACGGGACACTTTTACACAGATTTTGTACATGGCCTTCTTTCCCACTGCCTTGAACTCCCCCAGCTCCGGGGTATGGAAGGAAAGCAGCATCCCCATGTCCTTCTCTAATGCCCTCGTCGCAGCACTAATATTCAGTGCAGGGAACACATCATCCAGACCCTCCGTCCACCGATCAGAATTGGAAGTGTCAGTCACATACTGCCGATGAAGTACTGGCAAGGAATTACAGACCTCAGATATGACCCCCCTCAGTAGGCGAGATGATCGGATCCCCACTCTCCTCCAATGATCTGCTCCTACTCCGCATCAGATGACCCAGCTTGGTACACCCCACACCTAACAGGCATGAACGTAGGCTGGCTGAACCCAGAGCATGAGACTGGATGACAGTGTTATAAAAAAGAGGCTCTTCAAAAAGCCACATCCCTGGTGGCGTGCCGGCCTTACGGGACTTGACAAAATCTCTCCAAGCCTGCATAATAGACTCATAAAATGGAGTCAGTCCAGACAAAAGGTTCTTATCTAAGCCCAAACAGCCCACTCTCCTCATCAATGTATAGACTGTGTCGACCCAGCTAGAACCGTCACTGTACAACAGTCTCTGGGCTGCTTGAAGCCAGAAAGCCATGATCTTGGAAGAAATGTTCACCAGGCCTTGTCCACCCTCGTGCAGTGGCAGGTATAGGGCTGCAGCTTTAATCCAATGTTGTCCAGACCAGAAGAAATTGACAATGGTCCTCTGAAGCTCTTGGATCAGACCCCACGGTGGCTGTAAAATCATTAGTCTGTGCCACAGGGTAGAGGCAGCTAGAATATTGGCTACCAGTACCCTTCCCCTATAAGACAGCTGGGGTAACACCCATTTCCACCTTGACAATCTGGCACACACTTTCTCCACTACACCTCCCAGTTCTTTTCCTGAAAGACATTGGAACCTAGAAAAAAAAAAAAAAGTCTTCATCCCATCAGCCTAGTGGTTAGAGCGTTGGACTAGTAACCGAAAGGTTGCAAGTTCGAATCCCCGAGCCGGCAAGGTAAAAATCTGTCGTTCTGCCCCTGAACAAGGCAGTTAACCCACTGTTCCTAGACCGTCATTGAAAATAACAACTTGTTCTTAACTGACTTGCCTAGTTAAATGAACGTAGGTAAAAGGTAAAATAAATATATATTTTTAATCTCTGCCCCTCTGAAGCCCCCGTGGTAACCGTGGAGCAGACCCCGTCTGAATCAGACCTGCCCACCGCGATTCGCTCTTTTCCCAATTGACTCTAGCTGAGGAGGCCCCCTCATACACCTTTAAAAAATGTCACGTCATCTGCATATGCAGACAGTGCTATCGTGGGACCCTTCATTACCCCTGGCACAGAGAAACCAGTAAGCCTCGCTCTTAAAAACAAAGCATTGGTTCAATTACCAGACAATATAACTGCCCTGAAAGTGGGCATCCCTGCCTGATACCCCTAAGGACGGGGATGGGGCCGCTCAAACCACCCCCCACCTTCATCATACATGAGGTCCCAACATACAGTAAACTCATCCTAGACAAAAAAAACATCCCCAAACCCAAAGGCTTTCATTGTTTTGAACAAGTAATGGTGGTCCACACGGTCAAAAGCCTTCTCCTGATCCAAAGAAAGTAAACCCACATTTACATCAGACAGTTTACAAATGTCTAAAACATCTCTTATTTGAAACAAGTTGTCAACAATAGAGTGGTCAGGTACACAGTAAGACTGGTCCTTGTGGACCAACAGCCCCAGATATTCTTTCAACCTGTTTGAGAGACATTTAGATACAATATTATATTCTGCACACAGCAATGCAACAGGTCGCCAGTTTTTTAGAAGAGCCAAATCCCCCTTTTTTGGCAACAATGAAAGCACAGCACATTGACAGGATACAGGAAGAGAATCCTCATGAAAATATTCACACACCACTTCATAATAATCCCCCCCAATAGATCTTCTAGAACTCAGATGGTAAAGCATCGATGCCAGGGGCTCGGCCTGATGAGAGCTGTGTAACTGCTGTGGACAGCTCCTGCAGAGTAATGTCAGAGTCCAAAGCAGCTCTCTGCTCAAGGCCCAATTGAGGAAGTCCATGTAACAATTGTTCAGTACACAGATAATCACAATCCTCCGCCTTATAGAGGACAGAGTAGAAATCCACGGCATGTTGGCGCATTTCACTGTCATCCGTGGTCACCTTCCCATCAGGGAGACGAAGGCCGACCATCTGTTTGCGTTGCAATGTAGACTGCCCTAGGTTTTAAAAAAATGCTAGGAGCATCCATATCCTTGAGGGTAGCAAAACGAGACCATATCAAGGCACCCTTCACTCTTTCATGTAAAAACGACCTCAGTTCATATCTCTTGTCCTGTAAGTTCATTAGTCCAGGGTCATTCTGAGTGAGTAACTTCAATTCAATAGATTTGATGTCCTGTTCAAGGGCCCAGATAGTCTCTTTAACTTCAATACGAGACAGAGCAGTGTACTGTTGACAAAACAATCGTATTTGGGCCTTCCCAACCTCCCACCATTGTCTCAAGGACTCAAAATTCTATTTCGTAACCCTCCATTTTTCCCAAAACAACAAACTTTTCCCAAAACATGACATCATGTAACAACTTAACATTAAAATACCAATAAGGGGATGACCTACGTGGACAGGACAAGTGAATATCAACAGTCACATTATGGTGATCACAGAAACCCACAGGAGTAATATCACACCTTCTAACCCTACTACAGTAGTGATCAGATACATACAACCTGTCACACCTTCCAACCCTACTACAGTAGTGATCAGATACAAACTACCTGTCAAACCTTCCAACCCTACTACAGTAGTGATCAGATACATACAACCTGTCTAACCTTCCAACCCTACTACAGTAGTGATCAGATACATACAACCTGTCTAAACTTCCAACCCTACTACAGTAGTGACCAGATACATACAACCTGTCTAACCTTCCAACCCTACTACAGTAGTGATCAGATACATACAACCTGTCTAAACTTCCAACCCTACTACAGTAGTGACCAGATACATACAACCTGTCTAACCTTCCAACCCTACTACAGTAGTGATCAGATACATACAACCTGTCTAACCTGCCAACCCTACTACAGTAGTGACCAGACACATACAACCTGTCTAACCTTCCAACCCTACTACAGTAGGGATCAGATACATATAACCTGTCTAACCTTCCAACCCTACTACAGTAGAGATCAGATACATACAACCTGTCTAACCTTCCAACCCTACTACAGTAGAGATCAGATACATATAACCTGTCTAACCTTCCAACCCTACTACAGTAGTGATCAGATACATACAACCTGTCTAACCTTCCAACCCTACTACAGTAGAGATCAGATACATATAACCTGTCAAACCTTCCAACCCTACTACAGTAGTGATCAGATACATACAACCTGTCTAACCTTCCAACCCTACTACAGTAGTGATCAGATACATATAACCTGTCTAACCTTCCAACCCTACTACAGTAGTGATCAGATACATACAACCTGTCTAACCTTCCAACCCTACTACAGTAGTGATCAGATACATACAACCTGTCTAACCTTCCAACCCTACTACAGTAGAGATCAGATACATACAACCTGTCTAACCTTCCAACCCTACTACAGTAGTGATCAGATACATACAACCTGTCTAACCTTCCAACCCTACTACAGTAGTGATCAGATACATACAACCTGTCTAACCTTCCAACCCCTACTACAGTAGTGATCAGATACATACAACCTGTCTAACCTTCCAACCCTACTACAGTAGTGATCAGATACAAACAACCTGTCTAACCTTCCAACCCTACTACAGTAGTGATCAGATACATACAACCTGTCTAACCGTCCAACCCTACTACAGTAGTGATCAGATACATACAACCTGTCTAACCGTCCAACCCTACTACAGTAGTGATCAGATACAAACAACCTGTCTAACCTTCCAACCCTACTACAGTAGTGATCAGATACATACAACCTGTCTAACCTTCCAACCCTACTACTGTAGTGATCAGATACATATAACCTCTCTAACCTTCCAACCCTACTACAGTAGAGATCAGATACATATAACCTGTCTAACCGTCCAACCCTACTACAGTAGTGATCAGATACAAACAACCTGTCTAACCTTCCAACCCTACTACAGTAGTGATCAGATACATACAACCTGTCTAACCTTCCAACCCTACTACAGTAGTGATCAGATACATACAACCTGTCTAACCTTCCAACCCTACTACAGTAGGGATCAGATACATATAACCTGTGTAACCTTCCAACCCTACTACAGTAGTGATCAGATACATATAACCTGTCTAACCTTCCAATCCTACTACAGTAGAGATCAGATACATATAACCTGTCTAACCTTCCAACCCTACTACAGTAGTGATCAGATACATATAACCTGTCTAACCTTCCAACCCTACTACAGTAGAGATCAGATACATATAACCTGTCTAACCTTCCAACCCTACTACAGTAGTGATCAGATACATACAACCTGTCTAACCTTCCAACCCTACTACAGTAGTGATCAGATACATACAACCTGTCTAACCTTCCAACCCTACTACAGTAGTGATCAGATACATACAACCTGTCTAACCTTCCAACCCTACTACAGTAGTGATCAGATACATACAACCTGTCTAACCTTCCAACCCTACTACAGTAGTGATCAGATACATACAACCTGTCTAACCTTCCAACCCTACTACAGTAGTGCTCAGATACATACAACCTGTCTAACCTTCCAACCCTACTACAGTAGTGACCAGATACATACAACCTGTCTAACCTTCCAACCCTACTACAGTAGTGACCAGATACATACAACCTGTCTAACCTTGCTGCTCTGACACCACCTTCATTAACTTTTAGCCATGTGTACCGTCTAACTGTTGCATTCCCTACTCTCCACACATCAGAAAGCTCAAACTCAGTTAATAGACCAGACAGGCAGGTAGCTGACCGCAGGTGAGGTTCTTCAGCAGTGTGGTCAACAGTAAACTCCACTGTACAGTTCCAGTCCCCCCATAAAACCATACACCCCTCTTGGTCACAGTCTTCAGGTTTCCTTTATTTTATCAAATACAGCAATACTCTCTGTACCCTCATTAGGAGCATAAACATAACAAATATAAAAACATTTAAAAGCATAACATCCACCTTGACCAATAAAACCCGACCCTTGACAATCTCTGTTGTAGACACCACAGTCACCCCTAAGCCTGAGGAAAACAAAATTGCCACTCCAGCACTGAAATGAGTTCCATGACTGAGTATATGCTGCTCCTCCCACCACATACCCTAGTCAACCTCATTAGCCTCATCACTATGTGTCTCCTGTAGAAAAAAACACATGAAGCCTTTTCTGTTGTATTACTTCTAATACCCAAGCCCTCTTATTCCTGTCCCTTCCTCCATTAATATTTAGAGAAGCTACCCTTAGTATCTCCATATAGAAAAGAGAAAAGAAAAGCAGAAGAAACCACAGAGAAACCAGACAAAGAGAAAAGAAACACTCTGAGTCATGATCATCATCATTGTTTTAATTTTCTCTGAACTTGACCACGTTTCCCACTACCTTTTTGCTGCCGTGACAACACATTTCCTCAAGCGAAAACGCTTCTTCTCACTCAACTGGTCTAACCCCACCGTCTTCTGTAACATCACAGCTGACCTCACACACTTATTACCAATTTGACAGATTTCCCAAAAGTCTGATCCAGGGACCCATTTACCTCCTCTTGATTGTAAATTGAGTCGTCACCAGCTGCTTTCATATCAAAAGAGATGTCCATATCCTTCTCCTGATCCTCCTCAACTGAGGCCACAGACCCCTGACTCCCCTCAGGCACATCCCTCTCAACACTCCCCACTTGCACCACATCAATCGTACTGGGCATCTCCTTCACTAGCTGGGAGACTAGCCCCACCTGAACCCTCTGCTGTACCCCATCACTCGTACTGGGCATCTCCTCCACTAGCTGGGAGACTAGCCCCACCTGAACCCTCTGCTGTACCCCATTACTCGTACTGGGCATCTCCTCCACTAGCTGGGAGACTAGCCCCACCTGAACCCTCTGCTGTACCCCATTACTCGTACTGTACATCTCCTCCACTACCTGGGAGACTAGCTCCACATGAACCCCCTCCTGTACCCCATCACTCGTACTGGGCATCTCCTCCACTAGCTGGGAGACTAGCTCCACATGAACCCCCTCCTGTACCCCATCACTCGTACAGGGCATCTCCTCACCAGTCTGAGGAAATGGCTCCCCAGATCCGTCCTTACCTTCTACAACAATATTTTTCTGCTGCATAACAGATGCTAAGTTTCCCTTTGGTACAAGCTGCAACGCCGTACCCTCAACACGGACAACTTGTTCCTCAGCAACAGGTGCTTGTGGCTGCTCTACCACTGTCGGCCCACCTTTCTCTACATCAGTGGGCCCAGGCGTTACGAGGACCACCTCTCCCTACATCAGTGGGCCCAGGCGTTATGAGGACCACCTTTCTCTACATCAGTGGGCCCAGGCGTTATGAGGACCACCTCTCCCTACATCAGTGGGCCCAGGCGTTACGAGGACCACCTGCGCCCCTCCCTCCGCCTTCTCCCTTTTCGGACAAGCATGTCACTTATGGCCAACATCACCACACTCAAAACACCGTTGACTACCCGTACTAGCAAAAGCCATATACAGTCTGTTGTCATACTTGACTTTAAACGATAACTCCAAAGTCTGTTCCGGTGAGTCCAAAAACATAAACACCTGTCACCGAAACGACATAACCTGTTTCAAAGCCGGGTGTTTGCATGCTCAACCATACAATCAACAGGATGCTCTTCTTTAAGAAGTACACCATGCTCAACCATACGATCAACAACTCTCTTCTTTAAGAAGTACACCATGCTCAACCATACGATCAACAAGACGCTCTTCTTTAAGAAGTACACCATGCTCAACCATACGATCAACAAGACTCTCTTCTTTAAGAAGTACACCATGCTCAACCATACGATCAACAAGACACTCTTCTTTAAGAAGTACACCATGCTCAACCATACGATCAACAACTCTCTTCTTTAAGAAGTACACCATGCTCAACCATACGATCAGCAAGACGCTCTTCTTTAAGAAGTACACCATGCTCAACCATACGATCAACAACTCTCTTCTTTAAGAAATACACCATGCTCAACCATACGATCAACAACTCTCTTCTTTAAGAAGTACACCATGCTCAACCATCCGATCAACAACTCTCTTCTTTAAGAAGTACACCATGCTCAACCATACGATCAACAAGACTCTCTTCTTTAAGAAGTACACCATGCTCAACCATACGATCAACAACTCTCTTCTTTAAGAAGTACACCATGCTCAACCATCCGATCAACAAGACGCTCTTCTTTAAGAAGTACGCCATGCTCAACCATACGATCAACAAGACGCTCTTCTTTAAGAAGTACACCATGCTCAACCATACGATCAACAACTCTCTTCTTTAAGAAATACACCATGCTCAACCATACGATCAACAAGACTCTCTTCTTTAAGAAGTACACCATGCTCAACCATACGATCAACAACTCTCTTCTTTAAGAAGTACACCATGCTCAACCATACGATCAGCAAGACTCTCTTCTTTAAGAAGTACACCATGCTCAACCATACGATCAACAAGACACTCTTCTTTAAGAGGTACACCATGCTCAACCATACGATCAACAAGACGTCCTTCTTTAAGTACACCATGCTCAACCATACGATCAACAACTCTCTTCTTTAAGAAGTACACCATGCTCAACCATACGATCAACAAGACGCTCTTCTTTAAGAAGTACACCATGCTCAACCATACGATCAACAAGACTCTCTTCTTTAAGAAGTACACCATGCTCAACCATACGATCAGCAAGACGCTCTTCTTTAAGAAGTACACCATGTTCAACCATACGATCAACAAAACGCTCATCTTGAAGAAAAACCACCACCACTTTATTCATCCACGACACATAAGCAACATTTTCATAGCCTACCTTCTCTCCTACGGGAACCAGAAACTCCTCCACAGTGACAGTAGCTTCAGTAACACACCTAAAGCCGTTACCGAAGAGACAGGGACGGCGTCCTCATGTGGGTCGCCATCCCCGCCAAAGCCAGGGCAATTCCGGCAAGAAAAACACACAACAAATAAATAAAATAAATAATCACCGTAATCATGCATAGAAAAACCACCAAGAAAAGGAAACAAGAAAGAAAACACAGGCGATCTAACTCCAGACAACACTCGCGCATACAACTCCCAGCATGCACCAAACACCACTCCCGAGAGAGAGAGAGAGAGAGAGGTCCACATTTCACCTGCACTGGCCAGTGATGAGCATGAAGCATGTTACAACAATGCAACAGGAGTTTCCCAAAAGCCTTTAGTCCCTGTGTAACTGCTTAAAACTAGTTAAGTAAATCTATCCTCTTCCTGTGTTGTTTCTACTGCTGTGAAGAACTTTCCTTTGACTAAAGTTTTAAAAGAGAATCATCTCTGTAATATGGCATTCAAGCCTCATCGCGATTGGCTGATGAAATCTGAACTACCATTATGAAAGCTTTCGTTACATCTATTCCCTTCCTACCTGTCAACGATTACATTCACTAGGTAGCAATCCATCTGAATTACAGTGCTATTAAATCAAGCTCTGTTTCAACTGTGCCAGCTTGGAATCATGCTGATGAGGTGTGTTTGTCCAGTCCCGGTCCACTACTAGACTGCCCAGTGCCTCACCACCACCATGCCCAGCAGAGGTGTCTGTCTGTGGGGATGATGCGGCGGAACACGTGGGGCCTCTCCTGGAGCTCCTGGCTGTTTGGGGACTGGGAGTCGACTGACTCTCTCACAGGAGTTTAAGAGCTCCAGTTAGGAGTATGTTGTCCGGCCCCTCCTCCCCCACAGCCATCCATTACACTGAGAGGAATCTAATTACACCTCGCTTCACTCCCAAGTTGGACTTCACAGTTTTGCAAGCTTAGCACTGACAACTGATTTCATTAGGTTTGATTGTCCTTGCTGAGATCCCACTTCTGGGCCTAAAAGCTTTTTACACTTTCTCAGGTTCCTCTGTGTGTTGGTTTATTATGCCGACCTGTGTCTTTTTTATTAATCTATATGAGTGGAGTTAACAGAAACTGCTGAATACAAACGAAGGTGACATCATTTTACAAGCCGATTAAGAGACAAGAGGGAGAATAAAGAGAGAGGGAGATGAGGTGGGGTGAGAGAGAGGGAGGTGATGGTGAGAATAAAGAGAGAGGGAGGTGATGGTGAGAGTAAAGAGAGAGGGAGGTGGTGGTGAGAGTAAAGAGAGAGGGAGGGGATGGTGAGAGTAAAGAGAGAGGGAGGTGATGGTGAGAGTAAAGAGAGAGGGAGGTGGTGGTGAGAGTAAAGAGAGAGGGAGGGGATGGTGAGAGTAAAGAGAGAGGGAGGGGATGGTGAGAGTAAAGAGAGAGGGAGGTGGTGGTGAGAGTAAAGAGAGAGGGAGGTGGTGGTGAGAGTAAAGAGAGAGGGAGGGGATGGTGAGAGTAAAGAGAGAGGGAGGTGGTGGTGAGAATAAAGAGAGAGGGAGGTGGTGGTGAGAGTAAAGAGAGAGGGAGGTGGTGGTGAGAGTAAAGAGAGAGGGAGGGGATGGTGAGAGTAAAGAGAGAGGGAGGTGGTGGTGAGAATAAAGAGAGAGGGAGGTGGTGGTGAGAGTAAAGAGAGAGGGAGGTGGTGGTGAGAATTAAGAGAGAGGGAGGTGGTGGTGAGAATAAAGAGAGAGGGAGGTGATGGTGAGAGTAAAGAGAGAGGGAGGTGGTGGTGAGAGTAAAGAGAGAGGGAGGGGATGGTGAGAGTAAAGAGAGAGGGAGGGGATGGTGAGAGTAAAGAGAGAGGGAGGTGATGGTGAGAGTAAAGAGAGAGGGAGGTGGTGGTGAGAGTAAAGAGAGAGGGAGGGGATGGTGAGAGTAAAGAGAGAGGGAGGGGATGGTGAGAGTAAAGAGAGAGGGAGGTGGTGGTGAGAGTAAAGAGAGAGGGAGGTGGTGGTGAGAGTAAAGAGAGAGGGAGGGGATGGTGAGAGTAAAGAGAGAGGGAGGTGGTGGTGAGAATAAAGAGAGAGGGAGGTGGTGGTGAGAGTAAAGAGAGAGGGAGGTGGTGGTGAGAGTAAAGAGAGAGGGAGGGGATGGTGAGAGTAAAGAGAGAGGGAGGTGGTGGTGAGAATAAAGAGAGAGGGAGGTGGTGGTGAGAGTAAAGAGAGAGGGAGGTGGTGGTGAGAATTAAGAGAGAGGAGGTGGTGGTGAGAATAAAGAGAGAGGGAGGTGATGGTGAGAGTAAAGAGAGAGGGAGGTGGTGGTGAGAGTAAAGAGAGAGGGAGGTGATGGTGAGAGTAAAGAGAGAGGGAGGTGGGGTGAGAGAGAAGGAGGTGTTGGTGAGAATAAAGAGAGAGGGAGGTGGTGGTGAGAATAAAGAGAGAGGGAGGTGATGGTGAGAGTAAAGAGAGAGGGAGGTGATGGTGAGAGTAAAGAGAGAGGGAGGTGGGGTGAGAGAGAAGGAGGTGTTGGTGAGAATAAGGAGAGAGGGAGGTGGGGTGAGAGAGGGGGAGGTTGGGTGAGAATAAAGAGAAAGGGAGGTAGGGTGAGAGAGAGAGAGAGAGAGGGAGGTGATGGTGAGAGAGGGGGAGGTGATGGTGAGAGTAAAGAGAGAGGGAGGTAGGGTGAGAGAGGGCGAGGTGGGGTGAGAGAGGGTGAGGTGGGGTGAGAGTAAGAGAGGGGGAGGTGATGGTGAGAGTAAAGAGAGAGGGAGGTGGGGTGAGAGAGGGCGAGGTGGGGTGAGAGAGGGCGAGGTGGGGTGAGAGTAAAGAGAGGGGGAGGTGATGGTGAAAGTAAAGAGAGAGGGAGGTGGGGTGAGAGAGAGGGAGTTGGGGTGAGAGAGGGAGGTGGGGTGAGCGAGAGGGAGGTGATGGTGAGAGAGGGAGGTGATGGTGAGAGAGAGGGAGGTGGGGGTGAGAGAGAGGGAGGTGAGGTGAGAGAGGGAGGTGGGGTGAGCGAGAGAGGGAAGTGATGATGAGAGAGGGAGGTGATGGTGAGAGAGGGAGGTGATGGTGAGAGAGGGAGGTGATGGTGAGAGAGAGGGAGGTGGGGGTGAGAGAGAGGGAGGTGGGGTGAGAGAGAGGGAGGCGGGGGTGAGAGAGAGGGAGGGAGGGTGAGAGAGAGAGAGGTGGGGGTGAGAGGAAGAGAGAGGGTTGGCAGGGGTGATAGAGAGAGGGAGGTGATGGGTGAGAGAGGGAGGTGATGGTGAGAGAGGGGGAGGTGATGGTGAGAGTAAAGAGAGAGGGAGGTGGGGTGAGAGAGGGCGAGGTGGGGTGAGAGTAAAGAGAGGGGGAGGTGATGGTGAAAGTAAAGAGAGAGGGAGGTAGGGTGAGAGAGAGGGAGGTGGGGTGAGAGAGGGAGGTAGGGTGAGCGAGAGGGAGGTGATGGTGAGAGAGGGAGGTGATGGTGAGAGAGAGGGAGGTGGGGGTGAGAGAGAGGGAGGTGGGGTGAGAGAGGGAGGTGGGGTGAGCGAGAGAGGGAAGTGATGGTGAGAGAGGGAGGTGATGGTGAGAGAGGGAGGTGATGGTGAGAGAGAGGGAGGTGGGGGTGAGAGAGAGGGAGGTGGGGGTGAGAGAGAGGGAGGTGGGGTGGGGTGGGGTGAGAGAGAGGGAGGCGGGGGTGAGAGAGAGGGAGGTGAGGGTGAGAGAGAGGGAGGTGGGGGTGAGAGGAAGAGAGAGGGAGGTGATGGTGAGAGAGAGGGAGGTGGGGTGAGAGAGAGAGGCGGGGGTGAGAGTAAAGAGAGAGAGAGGTGAGAGAGAGGGAGGTGTTGGTGACACGGGGAGAGAAACGTAATCAACGAGAAGGACCCAGAAAGGATAGATGAGGACCTCAACACTCTAGGTGTTACCACAGTAACACACTCGTCTTCACTCTGGCACCTATCACAACCACCTGTTCCTTAAACAACATTTCAGCATCTTCACCTACAGGAATAATCTACTCCCAAATAACCAAAAATCTCCTAACCAGCTTTAGTTCTAAACAAACACTACACTTACATACACCAAATGAGACCCTTGGGTACCGTTCATTTCCAAAGTTTGCAACTCACTAATTGGCAAAAAAGAGCGAGCATGAAATATCAAGGTGAATCTTTATGGCAGTCCCAGATCGGCTGCAATTAGGCCGTTTGCAGTCTATGCAGAAAAGAATAGGGCCAGAGGGCCAGAGCCGTGTTAAATATGGATGGAGCTGCTGAGGAGAGTTCCCAGAGGAGTTGCAACATACACAACAGCCATTCTGCCAGCACACTACACGTTTCCACGTCACCATGCACATTCTGAGAAGGTTAAACACAGCAGATAGAACAGACGTAAACACAATGTCAGATGTTTCCATCCTGACCGTTGCCATCCTGACCGTTGTCATCCTGACCGTTGTCATCCTGACCGTTGCCATCCTGACCGTTGCCATCCTGACCGTTGTCATCCTGACCGTTGCCATCCTGACCGTTGCCATCCTGACCGTTGTCATCCTGACCGTTGTCATCCTGACCGTTGCCATCCTGACCGTTGTCATCCTGACCGTTGCCATCCTGACCGTTGCCATCCTGACCGTTGTCATCCTGACCGTTGCCATCCTGACCGTTGCCATCCTGACCGTTGCCATCCTGACCGTACATATTAACATATTAACGTTGGAATAAAATTTGAGAATCAAGGAGTGTTGCTCTTCTCGTCTTTCCACTCTGACAGAACAGGCAGGCAGGCAGGCAGGCAGGCAGGCAGGCAGGCAGGCAGGCAGGCAGGCAGGCAGGCAGGCAGGCAGGCAGGCAGGCAGGCAGAGCAGACAGACAGACAGACAGACAGACAGACAGACAGACAGACAGACAGACAGACAGACAGACAGACAGACATACATACATACATACATACATACATACATACATACATACATACATACATATACAGTGAGGGAAAAAAGTATTTGATCCCCTGCTGATTTTGTACGTTTGCCCACTGACAAAGAAATGATCAGTCCATAATTTTAATGGTAGATTTATTTGAACAGTAAGAGACAGAATAACAACAAAATAATCCAGAAAAACGCATGTCAAAAATGTTATAAATTGATTTGCATTTTAATGAGGGAAATAAGTATTTGACCCCTCTCAATCAGAAAGATTTCTGGCTCCCAGGTGTCTTTTATACAGGTAACGAGCTGAGATTACGAGCACACTCTTAAAGGGAGTGCTCCTAATCTCAGCTTGTTACCTGTATAAAAGACACCTGTCCACAGAAGCAATCAATCAGATTCCAAACTCTCCACCATGGCCAAGACCAAAGAGCTCTCCAAGGATGTCAGGGACAAGATTGTAGACCTACACAAGGCTGGAATGGGCTACAAGACCATCGCCAAGCAGCTTGGTGAGAAGGTGACAACAGTTGGTGCGATTATTCGCAAATTGAAGAAACACAAAAGAACTGTCAATCTCCCTCGGCCTGGGGCTCCATGCAAGATCTCACCTCGTGGAGTTGCAATGATCATGAGAACGGTGAGGAATCAGCCCAGAACTACACGGGGGGATCTTGTCAATGATATCAAGGCAGCTGGGACCATAGTCACCAAGAAAACAATTGGTAACACACTACGCTGTGAAGGACTGAAATCCTGCAGCACCCGCAAGGTCCCCCTGCTCAAGAAAGCACATATACATGCCCGTCTGAAGTTTGCCAATGAACATCTGAATGATTCAGAGGACAACTGGGTGAAAGTGTTGTGGTCAGATGACACCAAAATGGAGCTCTTTGGCATCAGCTCAACTCGCCGTGTTTGGAGGAGGAGGAATGCTGCCTATGACCCCAAGAACACCATCCCCACCGTCAAACATGGAGGTGGAAACATTATGCTTTGGGGGTGTTTTTCTGCTAAGGGGACAGGACAACTTCACCGCATCAAAGGGACGATGGACGGGGCCATGTACCGTCAAATCTTGGGTGAGAACCTCCTTCCCTCAGCCAGGGCATTGAAAATGGGTCATGGATGGGTATTCCAGCATGGCAATGACCCAAAACACACGGCCAAGGTAACAAAGGAGTAGCTCAAGAAGAAGCACATTAAGGTCCTGGAGTGGCCTAGCCAGTCTCCAGACCTTAATCCCATAGAAAATCTGTGGAGGGAGCTGAAGGTTCGAGTTGCCAAACGTCAGCCTCGAAAACCTAATGACTTGGAGAAGATCTGCAAAGAGGAGTGGGACAAAATCCCTCCTGAGATGTGTGCAAATCTGGTGGCCGACTACAAGAAACGTCTGACCTCTGTGATTGCCAACAAGGGTTTTGCCACCAAGTACTAAGTCATGTTTTGCAGAGGGGTCAAATACTAATTTCCCTCATTAAAATGCAAATCATTTTATAACATTTTTGACATGCGTTTTCTGGATTTTTTTGTTGTTATTCTGTCTCTCACTGTTCAAATAAACCTACCATTAAAATTATAGACTGATCATTTCTTTGTCAGTGGACAAACGTACAAAATCAGCAGGGGATCAAATACTTTTCTCCCTCACTGTACATACATACATACATACATACATACATACATACATACATACATACATACATACATACATACATACATACATACATACATACATACATACATACATACATACATACAGATGGACAGGCAGGCAGACAGTACAGACAGCACAGGCAGACAGTACAGACAGACACACGTACAGACAGCACAGACAGACAGGACAGGCAGACAGACATACATACAGACAGACAGACAGACTGAGACAGTACAGACAGACAAACAGGACAGTACAGACAGACAGTACATTCAGACAGTACAGACAGACAGTACATCCCTCTCTCATTTTCTCTCTTTCTGGTCCTCATCCTCCAACACCACCGAACAGTGCTTTTTCATCCTATGTTCTGTTGTCTTTTCCCCCAGTTCCCAGAACACATATGAAACATGCAGAACCACTCTCCATTCTGTCCATCTCCAGCGAGATGATCTACCGATACTTCACTACCATGTAGAGATTAACATGCCACTGCTGACTCCAGTCACTTTGTTATCCAGCTGTTTTCCTTTCAGCTGTCCCCTCCTGTTCACAACTAACACTAAATGATTAATCGCCCATATTATTCCTGACGCACATTTCATTAAAGGAGAGAGATACTTAATCCATTGGTTGCTCTTGAACTTTTATTCTCATGCTCGTGGAAAACTTGAAAAATCACAAACTCAGTTTCACATCATTTGAAATATACTGCTCAAAAAAATAAAAGAACACTTAAACAACACAATGTAACTCCAAGTCAATCACACTTCTGTGAAATCAAACTGTCCACTTAGGAAGCAACACTGATTGACAATAAATTTCACATGCTGTTGTGCAAATGGAATAGACAACAGGTGGAAATTATAGGCAATTAGCAAGACACCCCCAATAAAGGAGTGGTTCTGCAGGTGGTGACCACAGACCACTTCTCAGTTCCTATGCTTCCTGGCTGATGTTTTGGTCACTTTTGAATGCTGGTGGTGCTTTCACTCTAGTGGTAGCATGAGACGGAGTCTACAACCCACACAAGTGGCTCAGGTAGTGCAGCTCATCCAGGATGGCACATCAATGCAAGCTGTGGCAAGAAGGTTTGCTGTGTCTGTCAGCGTAGTGTCCAGAGCATGGAGGCGCTACCAGGAGACAGGCCAGTACATCAGGAGACGTGGAGGAGGCCGTAGGAGGGCAACAACCCAGCAGCAGGACCGCTACCTCCGCCTTTGTGCAAGGAGGAGCAGGAGGAGCACTGCCAGAGCCCTGAAAAATGACCTCCAGCAGGCCACAAATGTGCATGTGTCTGCTCAAACGGTCAGAAACAGACTCCATGAGGGTGGTATGAGGGAACGACGTCCACAACACCGTGCAGGATGTTTGGCATTTGCCAGAGAACACCAAGATTGGCAAATTCGTCACTGGCGCCCTGTGCTCTTCACAGATGAAAGCAGGTTCACACTGAGCACATGTGACAGACGTGACAGTCTGGAGACGCCGTGGAGAACGTTCTGCTGCCTGCAACATCCTCCAGAATGACCGGTTTGGCGGTGGGTCAGTTATGGTGTGGGGTGGCATTTATTTGGGGGGCCGCACAGCCCTCCATGTGCTCGCTAGAGGTAGCCTGACTGCCATTAGGTACCGAGATGAGATCCTCAGACCCCTTGTGAGACCATATGCTGGTGCGGTTGGCCCTGGGTTCCTCCTAATGCAGACAATGCTAGACCTCATGTGGCTGGAGTGTGTCAGCAGTTCCTGCAAGAGGAAGGCATTGATGCTACGGACTGGCCTGCCCGTTCCCCAGACCTGAATCCAATTGAGCACATCTGGGACATCATGTCTCGCTCCATCCACCAACGCTACGTTGCACCACAGACTGTCCAGGAGTTGGCGGATGCTTTAGTCCAGGTCTGGGAGGAGATCCCTCAAGAGACCATCCGCCACCTCATCAGGAGCATGCCCAGGCATTGTAGGGAGGTCATACAGGCACGTGGAGGCCACACACACTACTGAGCCTCATTTTGACTTGTTTTAAGGACATTACTTCAAAGTTGGATCAACCTGTAGTGTGGTTTTCCACTTTAATTTTGAGTGTGACTCCAAATGCAGACCTCCATGGGTTGATAAATTGGATTTCCATTGATTCTTTTTGTGTGATTTTGTTGTCAGCACATTCAACTATGTATAGAAAAAAGTATTTAATAAGATTATTTCATTCATTCAGATCTAGGATGTGTTATTTTAGTGTTCCCTTTATTTTTTTAGCAGTGTATATACACCCTCTGGAGAGTAAACAACTTTATTTATATGCAGAAGAGATACTTTCCAAAATGTAATACTCATACTGACAACATCTTCAACAAGTATACATGGCAAATGTGTTTCTCAGGGCAAACCTTACTCAGTGGAAAAATACAAGGGAGAATTTTCATTTTATATCTGTTAATAGAGGTAGTAAGGATGGATGGATGGATGGATGACTTAATAGAGGTAGTAAGGATGGATGGATGGAGCTTAATAGAGGTAGTAAGGATGGATGGATGACTTAATAGAGGTAGTAAGGATGGATGGATGGATGGATGGATGGATGGATGGATGGATGGATGGATGGATGGATGGATGGAGCTTAATAGAGGTAGTAAGGATGGATGGATGGATGACATAATAGAGGTAGTAAGGATGGATGGGTGGATGACTTAATAGAGGTAGTAAGGATGGATGGATGGATGACTTAATAGAGGTAGTAAGGATGGGTGGATGGATGACTTAATAGAGGTAGTAAGGATGGATGGGTGGATGACTTAATAGAGGTAGTAAGGATGGATGGATGGATGACTTAATAGAGGTAGTAAGGATGGGTGGATGGATGACTTAATAGAGGTAGTAAGGATGGGTGGATGGATGGATGGATGGATGGATGGATGGATGATGTAATAGAGGTAGTAAGGATGGATGGATGGATGACGTAATAGAGGTAGTAAGGATGGATGGATGGATGGATGGATGGATGGATGACGTAATAGAGGTAGTAAGGATGGATGGATGGATGACGTAATAGAGGTAGTAAGGATGGATGGATGGATGACTTAATAGAGGTAGTAACGGTGGATGGATGGATGACGTAATAGAGGTAGTAAGGATGGATGGCTTGATTAACTGATGTTTCTGTTTCCCTAACAGAGAACAGACCCTACACCAAGCCTCCCATCGTGTACTGAAAGAACTCCAGCTCCTCCAGACCTGACCCAGGGCTGCCACTGCTGGCTACCCCAGAGACAGAGCCCTTGGCTGGAAGAGAACGAGCGGAGAAGAGGGGCGACTGAAGGGAGGAATGGATCCCCTGAAACTCATGTACAGGACTGCAGAGAGGGTGTGGTGGGGTGAGAGGTAACACTGGAGTAGCTCTTTTTGCTGCCCCATCATCTCACTCCAGCTACTTGTAAAATCCCTCTATTTTACTTGTTTGAGAAAAAAAGAGTAAGGACCATTGAAAATAAAACGTGGATTTTTCTCTACTCCCTGTGAAGCACATACAGAAGCCTATCCTCCTTCCCTATCCTATTTCTCTCCAAGCTGATTGCCTCTCATTATTATTATTGTTATTAATTATTAGTATTATTATTGTTGTTAGTTGTTGATTCCTCAAATGCCCCAATATGTCCCAATAGCACAAGTCTTGCAGCGCATATATAGGATAATTTCTTCTTAAAGCTTGAAAATCTGAAGGAGGATATGAAATGTAACATTCAAGACAAAATGTGCTTCTCTTCTTATATCACCTCTTCTTCATCAAGTAAAAGAGACTGAAACAGTTTCTGAATTTCTATGCTTTTTCTCTTTTGTCCTCTTTTTTTCTGAAAAATGTCACTGCTTTGTGTTGACTTGGGAATGTGTCCTGTCCCTGAACTGAATGTGTCCTGTCCCTGAACTGAAGGTGTCCTGTCCCTGAACTGAATGTGTCCTCTCCCTGAACTGAATGTGTCCTCTCCCTGAACTGAATGTGTCCTCTCCCTGAACTGAATGTGTCCTCTCCCTGAACTGAATGTGTCCTCTCCCTGAACTGAATGTGTCCTCTCCCTGAACTGAATGTGTCCTCTCCCTGAACTGAATGTGTCCTCTCCCTGAACTGAATTTGTCCTTTCCCTGAACTGAATGTGTCCTGTCCCTGAACGGAATGTGTCCTCTCCCTGAACTGAATGTGTCCTCTCCCTGAACTGAAGGTGTCCTGTCCATGAACTGCGTTGTTTGTGTTTACTGAAAGCTCAGTCTGGATATAAAGAAAGAGATATTGAGGCGTATCCTAGATACCTTTCCCCACTAATGGTTTCTCAGTTCAAATGTTATATTGCTGTTTAAAGGACAGTATTACAGTAACCCCCGTTCTGTTCCCCCCTTTGTTTTTAAAGACATGTAAAAATGCTTTAGCATTGGCTATTCTGACGTCGTAATTAAGTGGATACATTTGTTGTCAAGAAAAAAAAACGTAAGTAAAATGAAATACCCCAATGCATATCCGATGCAAGCATGCCTGTAGATACAACACTGGTAAAAAAAAAGTTACACTTGCTGGTTTAAAAAACATGCCAATTCAAATATATTTTTTACAATTTTGGGAATTTAATTATTACCATGATCACAACCAGGCAGCTATTTAGAATTGTTGACCTTGTTTTAATGATGATATCACATCACAGCCGTGCACAAAACACACACAATGACAAACATACTTCTGGACATCTTGCTAGATTTTTTTTGGGTTGTTGTTTGGTTTTGTAGTAATAAAGATCTAGATTCAGATATTTTGTTGCAGTCTTCTGTGCCCTCTGGTTTACAACTTCCTGTGGTTCTCAGTTGTGCATCTGTTTGAGGTAGCAAAAACATGCACAGAAACTCTTCTCCTGTGTGAGTGAGTGCGACACTAACGCATGTTCCTGTAGTGCAGGGTAGGGCCACAAAACAATGGAACTCATCATGAGGGTCCGCAGTGGCTCGTGGGTCTGTGTACCCACAGCTATGTACCCCCCCTGTGTACCCACATCTGTGTACCCCCTGCAACTACTCATTTTGCCATGGGGTGGAGACAAATGTTTGCAGTTTTTAATATGATATCTGATGGTCAGTAATTTGACCATGCTTACTAAAGTTTAGATAGCTGGCCGCTAGACTAAGTTACCAATGTAAAACAAATGTTAGCTGACATGGCTAGTTGAGTGACTGCTGATGTACACTGCTGATGTACACCCAGACTTGCGTGGCTGATGTCTTGTGCGGACCCTCTGTAGTGCCTTGCGGTTGGAGGTCAAGCAGTTGCCATACCAAGCGGTGCTGCAGCCAGTTAAGATGCTCTCAGTGGAGCAGCTGTAGAAATTTTTGAGGATCTGAGGGCCCATACCTAATCTTTTCAGCCTCCTGAGATGGAAGAGGCGTTGTCGTGGCCACTTTACGACTGTGTTGGTGTGTTTTGGACCATGGTAGATCCTCAGTGATATGGATAGGATGAACTTTAAGGTCCCAAGGGGATTATTGTCTTAGACACACAGTACTGCTGTATACAAAATAGACACATTACACACTCAACATGGTAGATATACTGAGTACTCCAAACATTAAGAACACCTTCCTAATATTGAGATGCACCCCCCTTCTTCTGCCCTCAGAACAGCCTCAATTCGTTGGGGCATAGATTACAAGGGGTCGAAAGCGTTCCACAGGGATGCCGGCCCATGTTGACTCCAATGCTTCCCACAGTTGTGTCAAGTTGGCTGGATGTCCTTAGGCTGGTGGACCATCCTTGAAACACACAGGAAACTGTTGAGCATGAAAAACCCAGCAGCGTTGCAGTTCTTAACACAAACCGGTGCACCTGGCACCTACAATCATACCCCGTTCAAAGGCCCTTAAATCTTTTGTCTTGCCCATTCACCCTCTGAATGGCACACATACACAATCCATGTCTCAATTGTCTCAAGGCTTAAAAATCCTTATTTAACCCGTCTCTTCCCCTTCATCTACACTGATTGAAGTGGATTTAACAGTGACATCAATAAGGGATCATAGCTTTCACCTGGATTCACCTGGTCAGTCTTTGTCATGCAAAGAACATGTTTTAATGCTTTTTAATCTCAGTGTAAATTGCACGTTACCCTCATCATCATACACTTCTCATATAGCCACATAAATAAGAAGGAAGAGGAGGGGGAAGAGGAGGAGGGGGAGGAGGAAGAGAAAGGGGAGGAGGAGGGGGGAGGTGCTTTCCACTTCAATTAGAGACAGGCCGTTTGATCTGCTTCTGATTGCCCTTCCCCACTTATAGCTTTATGTAAAGTAGTCAAAATACTTCATTAATGATCAGTGATTTCTTTAATGAAAAGACAATTGCTGTGGAGTGCTATTTGATCAGTGAAATTAAAATGAAAAATGTGCATTTTCATTATAAAACCTAGAATTTGATTAAGACTAACAAGGAGAGGATAATCAAACAAGGAGTTCCAACCTTGATTTGTGGGGCAGTGCTTTTTCTTTAGTATAATCCATAAAATCAAATCCATGTCAATTAAAAATGTTGTTCTCTGGTATGAAATATAAGCTGAATCCTGGATCGCTGTAACTTAACCTCTCTGCAGAGGAATTGTCTGGACAGATCATGCCACAGTAGCCCTGACCAATCGACAGTCTGTCATCAATACACAGACAGCCTGCTTTTTACCTACACAAGGCTCTCCTCAGGTTATCGCTTTACTCCAGTATTGACTAGTACAGCAAAGCTGTTTTCTGCTGTTCTCCATCTCTCAAATGTCTTCCTCAGGGTTATGAAGAGGTGGTGATCATGCTGTGAACGAAGGAAAAAAAATGGGAGAAATACAAAGCCTGTTCCCTTCCCACCTGACAGCATCTAATCAATACAGTATAAATCAATAATCAAATGCATTGAAATGACCTAAGATACACAGTGCATGGACGAGAAGTGTCAGCAGCAGCAACTGATGATATGGGAATTGACAAGCTCATACCTACATTACTGTGGACCAGAATCCCAGCCTAATTGACGAACTATGAAATTAGATTGGAATTATGGCAGAGGCAGCATTGGAATTTCGATTGAATTATACCACTTGTCAATCACGCCCTGTCAGTACCCATAACAAATGAAAGCATGCCGGCATTGCCTCACTAATTCCCCTCCCGTGGGTGCCATGCCTAGCCAGTATCCACCATGAGATACTGGTTCATAGCGGAATGGGAGAGATGGACTTTGGCCAGAGAAAATGGTTAAATCGGCTGCTTTGGCACGTTATATCCTCCAACCAACCATCTGTTCTCACCGTGTCTCTCTGCTGGTCTGGTGTGGACCTGGGGGGGGTGGCTGGGGGGGTCGGGTGGTGTGGTCCTCAGTCACTGCTGGGGAGAAATATGTCCCATGAGACGTCACTGTTCAGAGACTGGACAACAATGCACCACCGGTGTCTCTGGATGGTTTGTGATGTAAAATTGGCAGTGCTGCTATTTCCTTTCATGGAGTATTAACACAGGCAGGGGCAGATTGTTTTCCCACACCAACAACATAATGTGTTGAGTTAATTCGATTTTCTGCTCACACACATGCAAACCAATGGACGCCTTCAGACACACACACACACACACACACACACACACACACACACACACACACACACACACACACACACACACACACACACACACACACACACACACACACACACACACACACAAAACTACCAAGCAACCTGTGGTTTTTGCCATTTAAAAATGCACACAATTAAGGCAATTTTACTTTGAAAATGACTGAAAAATAAACAAAACCTGTCTACAGCGTGTCCACTGATGGATCATGTTTACAGGGTGTCCACTGAAGGATCATGTTTACAGGGTGTCCACTGAAGGGGCATGTTTACAGGGTGTCCACTGAAGGATCATGTTTACAGCGTGTCCACTGAAGGATCATGTTTACAGGGTGTTCACTGAAGGATCATGTTTACAGGGTGTCCACTGAAGGATCATGTTTACAGGGTGTCCACTGAAGGGGCATGTTTACAGGGTGTCCACTGAAGGATCATGTTTACAGGGTGTCCACTGAAGGATCATGTTTACAGGGTGTCCACTGAAGGATCATGTTTACAGGGTGTCCACTGAAGGATCATGTTTACAGCGTGTCCACTGAAGGATCATGTTTACAGGGTGTTCACTGAAGGATCATGTTTACAGGGTGTCCACTGAAGGATCATGTTTACAGGGTGTCCACTGAAGGGGCATGTTTACAGGGTGTCCACTGAAGGATCATGTTTACAGGGTGTCCACTGAAGGATCATGTTTACAGCGTGTCCACTGAAGGATCATGTTTACAGGGTGTCCACTGAAGGATCATGTTTACAGGGTGTCCACTGAAGGATCATGTTTACAGGGTGTCCACTGAAGGATCATGTTTACAGGGTGTCCACTGAAGGATCATGTTTACAGGGTGTCCACTGAAGGATCATGTTTACAGGGTGTCCACTGAAGGATCATGTTTACAGGGTGTCCACTGAAGGAGCATGTTTACAGGGTGTCCACTGAAGGGGCATGTTTACAGGGTGTCCACTGAAGGAGCATGTTTACAGGGTGTCCACTGAAGGATCATGTTTACAGCGTGTCCACTGAAGGATCATGTTTACAGGGTGTTCACTGAAGGATCATGTTTACAGGGTGTCCACTGAAGGATCATGTTTACAGGGTGTCCACTGAAGGATCATGTTTACAGCGTGTCCACTGAAGGATCATGTTTACAGGGTGTTCACTGAAGGATCATGTTTACAGGGTGTCCACTGAAGGATCATGTTTACAGGGTGTCCACTGAAGGATCATGTTTACAGGGTGTCCACTGAAAGATCATGTTTACAGGGTGTTCACTGAAGGATCATGTTTACAGGGTGTCCACTGAAAGATCATGTTTACAGGGTGTTCACTGAAGGATCATGTTTACAGGGTGTCCACTGAAGGATCATGTTTACAGGGTGTCCACTGAAGGGCCTGTCTACAGGGCAGGGTGTCCACTGAAGGGCCTGTCTACAGGGCAGGGTGTCCACTGAAGGGCCTGTCTACAGGGCAGGGTGTCCACTGAAGGGCCTTTCTCCAGGGTGTCCTTGGAACTAATGGTTACCTTAAGGTATCATAAAAAAAACAGCCAGCAAATTTCCTTACTAGAATCGTGAATAATAAGTGTCTGGGTGTGGGTTTAGAAAAGAAAGTAATGTCTAGACCTGTTTCCTCTGTAGATACCCCACACACACCACACCACACCACACACCCCGGAAAACTAGCTGTTATTGGCAGTGAGGCGAGGAACTCCCTTTCTTGAAAGGTCTATTAACAAATTTTTAACACCTGGTGATGTCACCAGCTAGGCCAAAGCTCCATCCCACCAAAATAGGCTGAAATTTCAGGCAGTCCTTTCAAACAGCTCTTACCCTAAAAGGGCATTATAATCATTTTCACAATTTCATTGTATTATTCCAACCTCATAGTGTGGAAATATATATTTAAAATCAGGAAACCATGTTTTTGACAGCACTGGGCCTTTAATGATTTACAGATTGGATCTAAACTACAAAGGGGAGGATGACTGTATTATAATGCTGTTGATAGAAATGGCCCTTGCGCATTAGAGACTGTCCAAATGGTTCGAAATCCATTTTTGTGTAGGGGGTTGTCCCACCTCAAAAAGCACAACAAATTTGATTTCAACACCCACCATCTCAGATTGTTGTGAAATTGTTTCTGTTGTTAGAAACAGATACGATTAGTATTCTTGCAACATTATTTTGTTGAAATATAATTTGATCTCTGAGAAATTAAGCTAATTGATTGAATCCAAATTGGCCATTTTAATTTATAAGATACATATGAACTATAAACAATTAATGAACACACACATGTGGAACGGTCGTTAAGACACTAACAGCTTACAGACAGTAGGCAATTAAGCTATTCTACAGCTCAGAGTTCAACACCATAGTGCCTCAAAGCTCATCTATAAGCTAAGGACCCTGGGACTAAACACCTCCCTCTGCAAATGGATCCTGGACTTCCTGACGGGCCGCCCCCAGGTGCTAAGTGTAGGTAACAACACATCCGCCACGCTGATCCTCTACCCAGGGACCGCACAGGGGTGCATGCCTAGTCCCCTCCTGTACTCCTTGTTCACTCATGAATGCACAGCCAGGCACAACTCCAACACCGTCATTAAGTTTGCCAATGACACAACAGTGGTAGGCCGGATCACCGACAATGACAGACAGCGTATAGGGAGGAGGTCAGAGACCTGGCGTGTGGTGCCAGGACAACAACCTCTCCCTCAACGTGATCAAGACAAAGGAGAGGATTGTGGACTACAGGAAAAAGAGGACCGAGCACGCCCCATTCTCATCGACTTGGCTGTAGTAGAGCAGGTTGAGAGCTTCAAGTTCCTTGGTGTCCACATCACCAACAAACTAACATGGTCCAAGCACACCAAGACAGTCGTGAAGAGGGCACAACAAAACCTATTCCCCCTCAGGAGACTGAAAAGATTTGGCATGGGTCCTCAGATCCTCAAAAGGTTCTACAGCTGCACCATTGAGAGCATCCTGACTGGTTGCATCACTGCCTAGTATGGCAACTGCTCGGCCTCCGACCGTAAGGCACTACAGAGGGTAGTGCGTACGGCCCAGTAAATCACTGGGGCCAAGCTTCCTGCCATCCAGGACCTCTACAGCAGTTTGAGCTATCTCTTGTTCAAAATGACCGATTTTGAGGGGATTTTGTTATTATGTTACTTAGATTGACCCACCGGTTTTCAATTGGTTGAGATCTGGTGACTGAGACGGCCGTGTCATATGGTTGACATCGCTTTCATGCTCATCAAACCAATTAGTGACCACTCGTGCCCTGTGGATGGGGGCATTGTCATCCTATGGGGGCATAGCCATGATAGCCAAAAATAATGGCCTGACCAGCATTTTTATACATGATCCTAAGCATGATGGGATGTTAATTGCTTAATTAACTCAGGAAGAACCTGCTTTCAATATACTTTTGATCCCTCATTTACTCAAGTGATTCCATTATTTTGGCAGTTACCTGTATTACAGCATTTTCACGCTTCGTGTTCAAACAATGACGTTACTTACAGATAATTTGTATATGTAGCACAAAAATGCTAATATAGGTACCATTTGTGCCACAAATGCTAAACAGTTAGCATTTGAAACAGTGGCCAGGTAAACAAAACCAAAGCATGGATTGCTGTCATACCATGTCAATAGACTACTTACAAGGTAAGGAAACCAATATGTAATTTTGTAATTTGGGTGAACTATACCTTTTTTTTATCACCCAATAGCAGGAACAGCACCATCTAGTGATCAGAACCTGGTAATATCAGGATGTAGGATGGGAAAAAACATCACCAAATTCACTGAGACTATATTACATAGGATGAAGAAACAATACTCTGAGACGCAGCTTTATATTACCTGTCAGACATAGAGTACTGATACAGTATACTGGTTGTTGGGTTGGGATTGGTGTTGGGTGTACAGTAGGGGCTCCGTGGGTGGCTTTTGACCATTTTTGTGGGTTCCTCATGTCTGCTCGCCTCCCTACCTCTGAGGAAGCACAGTTCCCGCTCAGCCCAGTCAAAACTGTTCGCTGCTCTGGCACCCCAATGGTGGAACAAGCTCCCTCACGACGCCAGGACAGCGGAGTCAATCACCACCTTCCGGAGACACCTGAAACCCCACCTCTTTAAGGAATACCTGGGATAGGATAAAGTAATCCTTCTAACCCCCCCCCCCCCCCCCTTAAAAGATTTAGATGCACTATTGTAAAGTGGTTGTTCCACTGGATATCATAAGGTGAATCCACCAATTTGTAAGTCGCTCTGGACAAGAGCGTCTGCTAAATGACTTAAATGTAATGTAAATGTAAATATTCATTAGACAAAATGTTGGTCCAAATCAGTTTTTAGTTACTATATTTATTGGATATTATATGAATCCTATAAATTACAATGGCCAATTTGGGCGCAATCAACTATCTTAATTTCTCAGCGATCAAGTTATATTTAAACAAAATGTTGCAGGAATTCTAATCGTATCTGTTTCTAACTACAGAAATGATTTGAGAACCATCTGAGATGGTGAGTGTCATGGCTTGTTGAAATGACATGGAACGACCCTACATTAGATAATGCTTTGTTGTGTGTCTGCCTGTACATGTTGTGTGTTGAGAATTATTGCATTATTGAAATTAATGGCATTAAAATGTCAGTTATCACAGGTGAAGTCGAGGATGGCAAAGGGCACCTGAAGTGTGCTAATTCTCCCATTGAACCAGTCCGGGCAATTTCTTTCTGGGTCGGCCCTCGCATGGGTAACGCTATGTAATGAAGCATGGAGCCAGAAATGGGCTACACCACAGCAGGAAAATGTCAAGTCGCATCTCGCTGCTCTCAAAAGCATAAATCACATGCTATACTATTTGCCAGCACACACACACACACACACACACACACACACACACACACACACACACACACACACACACACACACACACACACACACACACACACACACACACACACACACACACAGTTGGAAAAGGGACAGGGGAGAAGAGTTTGACCTTCCTCGCTTTTTTACCTGCTTGCAGTTAGTAAATTACGCTCTTAACACATGCCATCTACAGTATGTATGATGTTGCCCTCTTGTTTTAGTCAGTCAGGGAGTGAGTGTAGGAAAAGTGTCCAAGTAAAATATCTGTCCTCGCTAGTTTATGTTGCACATTTTATTTGGATTTTGTGTGTGTGTGTGTGCGTTTGTGTATATGTGTGTGTGTGTGTGTGCGTGCGTACGTGCGTGCGTGTGTGTGTGTGTGTGTGTGTGTGTGTGTGTGTGTGTGTGTGTGTGTGTGTGTGTGTGTGTATATGTATATGTGTGTGTGTGTGTGTGTGTGTGTGTGTGTGTGTGTGTGTGTGTGTGTGTGTGTGTGTGTGTGGTGTGCTGATTTCAAGGTTTTACTGCTAACTTATAAAGCATTACATGGGCTTGCTCCTACCTATCTCTCCGATTTGGTCCTGCCATACATACCTACACGTACGCTACGGTCACAAGACGCAGGCCTCCTAATTGTCCTTAGAATTTCTAAGCAAACAGCTGGAGGCAGGGCTTTCTCCTATAGAGCTCCATTTTTATGGAATGGTCTGCCTATCCATGTGAGAGACGCAGACTCGGTCTCAACTTTTAAGTCTTTATTGAAGACTCATCTCTTCAGTAGGTCCTATGATTGAGTGTAGTCTGGCCCAGGAGTGTGAAGGTGAACGGAAAGGCACTGGAGAAACGAACCGCCCTTGCTGTCTCTGCCTGGCCGGTTCCCCTCTCTCCACTGGGATTCTCTACTTTACTGGTGCTCTTCCATGCCGTCCCTAGGAGGGGTGCGTCACTTGAGTGGGTTGAGTCACTGACGTGGTCTTCCTGTCTGGGTTGGCGCCCCCCCCTTGGGTTGTGCCGTGGCGGAGATCTTCATGGGCTATACTCGGCCTTGTCTCAGGATGGTAAGTTGATGGTTGAAGATATCCCTCTAGTGGTGTGGGGGCTGTGCTTTGGCAAAGTGGGTGGGGTTATATCCTGCCTGTTTGGCCCTGTCCGGGGGTATCATCAGATGGGGCCACAGTGTCTCCTGACCCCTCCTGTCTCAGCCTCCAGTATTTATGCTGCAGTAGTTTGTGTCGAGGGACTAGGGTCAGTCTGTTATATCTGGAGTATTTCTCCTGTCTTATTTGGTGTCCTGTGTGAATTTAAGTATGCTCTCTCTAATTCTCTCTTTCTTTCTCTCTCTCGGAGGACATATCAAATCAAATCAAATTGATTTATATAGCCCTTCTTACATCAGCTGATACCTCAAAGTGCGGTACAGAAACCCAGCCTAAAACCCCAAACAGCAAGCAATGCAGGTGTAGAAGCACGGTGGCTAGGAAAAACTCCCTGGAAATGCCAAAACCTAGGAAGAAACCTAGAGAGGAACCAGGCTATGAGGGGTGGCTAGTCCTCTTCTGGCTGTCACATAAGCCCTAGGACCATGCCTCAGGACTACCTGGCATGATGACTCCTTGCTGTCCCCAGTCCACCTGCTGCTCCAGTTTCAACTGTTCTGCCTGCGGCTAGGGAACACTGACCTGTTCACTGGACGTGCTACCTGTCTCAGACCTGCTGTTTTCAACTCTCTAGAGACAGCAGGAGCGGTAGAGATACTCTCAATGATCGGCTATGAAAAAGCCAACTGACATTTACTCCTGAGGTGCTGACCTGTTGCACCCTCGACAACTATTGTGATTATTATTATTTGACCCTGCTGGTCATCTATGAACATTTGAACATCTTGGGCATGTTCTGTTATAATCTCCACCCGGCACAGCCAGAAGAGGACTGGCCCCCCCTCATAGCCTGGTTCCTCTCTAGGTTTCTACCTAGGGAGTTTTTCCTAGCCACCGTGCTTCTACACTTGCATTGCTTGCTGTTTGGTGTTTTAGGCTGTGTTTCTGTACAGCACTTTGAGATATCAGCTGATGTAAGAAGGACTATATAAATACATTTGATTTGATTTGTGTGTGTGTCTTTACACTGGAGGGATCTGTGAGAATGAGGAACCACTTGACCTGCTTTTTTTTTATACATTCTCACAAATAGCTGATATGGCGGGTTGATGTGCTGGAGCGGTCCCTGGTTCCTAGTATGTTGGAGCGGCCCCTGGTTTGTAGTGTGCTGGAGCGGCCCCTGGTTCCTAGTGTGCTGGAACGGCCCCTGGTTCCTAGTGTGCTGGAGCGGCCCCTGGTTCCCAGTGTACTGGAGCGGTCCCTGGTTCCCAGTGTGCTGGAGCGGCCTCTGGTTCCCAGTGTGCTGGAGTGGCCCCTGGTTCCCAGTGTGCTGGAGCGGCCCCTGGTTCCTAGCGGCCCCTGGTTCCTAGTGTGCTGGAGCGGCCCCTGGTTCCCAGTGTGCTGGAACGGCCCCTGGTTCCCAGTGTGCTGGAGCGGCTGTCACACTGTGATGAATGGCATCATCACCACAAACCAAACAGCACCAACACTCTCCAACCAGCCTTCCCACCATATTAACGCAGTTATTTATTTCTGCTCTGCCATTCAGTAAATAGGAATGTTTTAAACTAGGCTGCCTGCCACGGCCAAGAAGGTCTGCAGGAGATAACACTCTGGTCAGCAGCTCTGGAGAGGAGAGGGCTTTCCTCTCTCAGCTCTGTTCACCTGTCTAAGGCCTGGCTGGATAACATGCCTGGTATGTTCTTACAGGAAAGGAGTCAGTGTTACAGTCTAGATGAGAGACACAGACCCTTGAGAATTAGCCAGTGAGGGACTACAGTTGATGTCATCAGCACATTGTATACCTCCGAGTGGATAACTGATGAAGATTCAACATTGACCACCATGCTATACTGACTGTCCAGGTATCTAGCGAAGTGTGTGTCTTCACAATGACGTAACTGGTTCACCACTGTTTATGGCTCTCTTTTGTCTCTGTGGACCTTTCCTGCTTTATCTAATCGTCTTTCCAGACATCCTGCAACATTTTCCTCCAGGCCTTTTTGCCAGGAAGTGTGATCATTACGAGGAGAGAGCTGTCTGTCTGTCTTTTTTGTCAGCCTGTTCTTTCGGTCATGTCACGCATGTGTGTAGGAACAGACCAAGGCGCAGCGTGAACATCTTTTATTTGATTGTGAAACTTAGCCAAACAAACAATAAACTATAAACAAAACACAAACCGTGACAAATGCGGTGCAACATGCACTAACTCAAAATAATCTCCCACAAACACAGGTGGGGAAAACAACTACTTAAATATGATCCCCAATTAGAGACAACGATGACCAGCTGCCTCTAATTGGGAATCATACAAAACCCCCAACATAGAAAAAATAAACTAGAACACAACATAGAAAACATAAACTAGATAAACCCCCCAGTCACGCCCTGACCTACTCTACCATAGAAAATAAGAGCACTCAATGGTCAGGACGTGACAGGTCAGCCTGTCTGTCTGTCAGTGAATTCAGTGGGCGACAGTGAAGGACTTCAGCCCTACCACCAAGTTATTTTACAAATAAAAAAATGCTTTGCATGAATCACAATCAACTACTGAATGCGAGATCATGACAAATATGCTGAATTCAGTAGAGATATGAAATAGTACCCCCAAAAACAAAGATAACAGAGAAGACACTAATCAGCCCAGTCCACACAGGTTTTATCTACAGCTGATTCAGTCCTGAAAATTGATGTGTTGTCTTGGTTTGCTTTCAATGTGGAGAAGAAGAGAGATCGAAGAAGAAGTGGTCGGTCAGAGAGATAAAATAAGAAGTGGTCGGTCAGAGAGATATAAGAAGAAGTGGTCGGTCAGAGAGATATAAGAAGAAGTGGTCGGTCAGAGATAAAATAAGAAGTGGTCAGTCAGAGAGATATAAGAAGAAGTGGTCGGTCGGAGAGATAAAATAAGAAGTGGTCGGTCAGAGAGATAAAATAAGAAGTGGTCGGTCAGAGAGATAAAATAAGAACTGATCGGTCAGAGAGATAAAATAAGAACTGATCGGTCAGAGAGATAAAATAAGAAGTGGTCGGTCAGAGAGATAAAATAAGAACTGATCGGTCAGAGAGATAAAATAAGAACTGATCGGTCAGAGAGATAAAATAAGAAGTGATCGGTCAGAGAGATAAAATAAGAAGTGGTCGGTCAGAGAGATATAAGAAGAAGTGGTCGGTCAGAGAGATAAAATAAGAAGTGGTCGGTCAGAGAGATATAAGAAGAAGTGGTCGGTCAGAGAGATAAAATAAGAAGTGGTCGGTCAGAGAGATATAAGAAGAAGTGGTCGGTCAGAGAGATAAAATAAGAACTGGTCGGTCAGAGAGATATAAGAAGAAGTGGTCGGTCAGAGAGATAAAATAAGAACTGATCGGTCAGAGAGATATAAGAAGAAGTGGTCGGTCAGAGAGATATAAGAAGAAGTGGTCGGTCAGAGAGATATAAGAAGAAGTGGTCGGTTAGAGAGATATAAGAAGAAGTGGTCGGTCAGAGAGATAAAATAAGAACTGATCGGTCAGAGAGATAAAATAAGAACAAAACCCACAACAGCCCTGCAGTGCTGCCTTCCTCTAAACTCATCACCCACCCCCCCATCCTAGCCTTCAATTACTACTGTATCAATACTGACTACAGTCCATTCATTTAGGGAAGCCGCTGGGCAAGATCAATTAAAAAACATACAGTAGGAATATTTGGATCATGCATTAGAATACATTGGATCCTATTTGATCAGTGGTGAAATTTCAGGCTAGAGGGAGCCGTTTCTGGATGTGTCACCGTCCCTACTTAGTGAGGAGCTATATGGGGAGGAAGCTTGACGGTGGGTCCCACTCTGGATGTGTCACCGTCCCTACTTAGTGAGGAGCTATATGGGGAGGAAGCTTGACGGTGGGTCCCACTCTGGATGTGTCACCGTCCCTACTTAGTGAGGAGCTATATGGGGAGGAAGCTTGACGGTGGGTCCCACTCTGGATGGGTCACCGTCCTTACTTAGTGTGGGAGCTATATGGGGAGGAAGCTTGACGGTGGGTCCCACTCTGGATGTGTCACCGTCCCTACTTAGTGAGGAGCTATATGGGGAGGAAGCTTGACGGTGGGTCCCACTCTGGACGGGGGATAGGGAGTGGCGTCTGCACATATGTCTCCCTGACAAAACCCCATCTGCTGATGCTGTCTGGCAGACTTCATCTATTATTGATCAGCTCCTGAGGAGGCTTCTTGGCCAGTGGAACAGACTCCAGCTAGGATTGCCACAGAGGCCCATGTCCGCATCTCATCACTGCTACTGGAACTCGCCCTCTCCTTCACCTCACTCATCTCTCATTGAGACTCAGTTTGCGTAACCAAGAAAGAGTGGCCATCAACTACACTGTGTACTTGACGGTCAAAATACAGAGGAAACAAACCAATATACCATCTAACCACAACCTCCCCTCTTCCTCAGCCCCCTCAGAGTCAAATGAAAGGAGGACAGGGGTGTGAGTCAGGCTCTGATCCCATTGCTCTGTCCTGTGATCTCGGAGATGAAAACATCCACAGAACATACAGAAGTCGATGAGTGATGAGTAAACTGCAGGGGGGGGGGGGGGGGGGCGTTACACACCACTATAATTAGCAGGTGGCATATGCCAGGACTGTCAGGCAGTGTTTCAGCAGCGCGTTAATGCCTCTCTGCCATCTGTCCCTGAGGAGCAGTGGACAGCGGCTGACACTCCCGGCCGTCGCTCCACCACAACTTGGATGAGGACCCCTCCAGGTCCCCTAACTATTGCCTGTGATGAGCTGTAGACTGTTTTATGTCAAGGGACTTTAGAATGGACAAAGATGGTCTCAAATAATTTCCCATACTTTGCTTTGCACCATTGATCTGCTGTCTATCATGTCTGGCAGACAGGAAGGTGATGCTTTCTCTTACTTTCTCAACACATTTCATCTACATTTGGGGTTTACAAAAACAACAACATGGTAAAGAAACAATATGGTTCCTTGATAATAGTTCTGGAGCCATGTATTTGGCTTTCTAATGACACAGACAAACCATTACCTCACCATGTTATTTCTATGAACTCTACTCCACCTCCCCGATCGACTCCAATGCAGGACTGTGTCCAAAGACTTTCCCGCCATCAAACTAATCATGGAAAATGCATTACAGCTCTCAGTAGCTTTCTCACGAGTTGTATAAAAATACATATTAGGGAGGAGGGGGAGGAAGAGGACGATGCTGAGCGCACTCATTTGGTCCGAGAACACTTCCTCTTGTGTGTAGCCATTCCAAAAATATACAAATATATTTGGAGAGAATGTTATTTGAAGAGGGAAAATCTTCAGGAAACAAGATGATGTCTGAGAGTTGGGCATGTGACAGCGGTCCCCTGAGAGAACCAGTAGCAAAATAGCAGGGGACAGTTTGTGTTCTGTCCAAGGTAGCGGCACTACTACTGATATCCTCAACACCCTCTCACCTTTCTCATGATGGGATGAGTATGGAATGATGATGATGGTTGTGTGGATGATACACCCATCTCTATTCTGATTCGTACGTGATTCTTCCATGGTAAAGCCTCATCTCTGTGACCAGTGCTCCAGAAAACAGTGCAGGGCACCCTATTCAGTGGCATGTTGTCTTTGGGCGATTTGAGGAGTTGTATACATCCCAGGCTATTTTTCTTAGCTGTTCAGTTTCTGCTTTGACTACATCCACACCGTCCATTTGACTGGAGTATGGGAGCGGGTGGGTGGGGCTTTCCAAAACAAGGATGACAACAAAGAACAGGAACTGTGCCTCCAATAAGTGTCTCTGTCTCCTTCTATATGTAGCACAGTGCTAAATATTATCATGAATTTATTCAGATAACTTCCTTCTTCTCCATAACAGAAGTGGAAGTGGATTTAAAAGGGCATGCCCGGAGGACAAAGAAGTCAGTGATGTGAAATGTTTTAGTGTTATACGTGATTAGGGTTGAAAAATTCTGATAACTTCCCCAACTTTCCAGAAATCCACAGGTTTTCCAGAAATCCCATTTGGAAGATTCCTGGAATCAGGAGGGAATAAGCAGGAATTCCGGGAATCCTCCAACCAGGATTTCCCAAAAAACTGGGAATTTGAGGGAAATTACCAGAATATTGCAACCCTAATCACATATAACACTAAAACTATAACATTTCTCATTCATGATCATAAGTGGGTCAGAAAAGTGTGGATTTAAATCTATTTTAAATCTATTTTCATCTATAGTAGAACTGCACCACACAGAAGTGTGTAGACAATAAATAAACAAGAAGAGTGTTAAACTACACAGCCGTTTAACAGGGGAATATTTTGGCAGGTTTCTTGATGAGAGGGCCTCTTGTGATATTGTTTTGCTTTTTTGTTATTTTTTGAATCAGACTAATTAAGATTTGGTGAGGTGCACTGAGGATTAATAACCTACAACAGGGCAGTAAAACGCGAAACAATCCTGCTGCTTTCAAGACAGTCAGCAGTGGTGCTCCTTTGAAGCCTCCTTTTTACTGTACACATCCCCTTAACAAGACTCTGTAGGAAACCATGTGGAGCAAGACCTTTTTCTTCTTCTCAGCCTTTTGAAGTGGATGTGAGCAAATGGGTGTCTGGCCGGTTCTGGAGAGGCTCCGTGGCTATGAATAATTTGTTTATACAGCCAGAACCATTTACGCTCCATAAACAACAAAAAACATCAACAACAGCAACTGAGTAGTCGCTATGCAGGGTCAACGAACAGGAGGTTATTTTGCCATTGCCTCCACCTGTAGGCTACATTCTTGTCATATGGGAGAGTGCCAGCTCGAGTGACAAATACAGGAAGAAAAACAACATTCACTTCTCCTTTTCTTTCCTTTAAATGGCTCTCCTGGAAAAAAAAGACTTTCTCAGGCAGCTCAATAATTTGGGCGGAAATAAATGGGCAAGGACTGGAGCTGTGGACTTCACTGAATGTGAATATTGCATGCTGATTAACTGCCAATTAAAAATCAAAATGTTCCTATTATGACACACTTTTTTTCTTTTATCAATATTTTCATTTTTATGAAATGAAGAAAAAAAAACTTGGTGGCCTCATATACAATACACATCCCTCAGTGTAATTCTGTCTACTTCTGAGGAGACAATAAAGGTTTTCACTTTGGCTGAGAGATGTTTGATTTCAAAATGATTTATTCCCCTCCATTGGAGATCATTGTAGTGGCTCTGATGCCAAAGGGAAAATAATGCGTGCTTGAACGGCAGCTTTCTACAGTGATTCTGAGCAGAGAGAGAGAGACAGAGAGACAGATCGACAGATCAACAGAGAGATCGACCGAGAGACTGAGAAAGAGAGAGAAAGAGAGCGAAAGAGAATGCTGGTCAGGCTGTGTCTACCTGGCTGCTGTCTCCACATCACCCTTTAAAAAGATTCTCTGGTACTTGTGGTACCCAAAAATTGCATACTACGTCATATGTGCACCAGGTCATTGCTCTCTCTCGCTCTGCTGTGTGTGCATTTTGCTAGCTGTCATTCAAATGGTGAGGGGCTGAAGCTCATTAGCTAGAATTCAAATTGCTAGGGGGCTGGCCCAATTGTGGGGAAAATGTAGGAGAAATGGCAAGGCACAGTGTCCAGAAAGAAAAAAAAGTCACATTCAAACTAGGGATTTTGTGGGGTAATTAAGGTAAAACAGTAATTCTGCGCATAGATTATGCATGTATTAACTACACATGTACACATACAGCACAAAAGCAGAAGGTTTAAAAAAGACTTAGTAGTCGCCAAAGTTCCAGAGAATGTCTTTAAGGTTCAAGTCAACCAACCTACATCATGCATCATGGTGTTTAATTAGGCATATCATATCCAATAAGCAGTGTACCAATCTCCCTCCTGGACAATGTGAAACCTCTGGACTGAGAATAGGAGAGCTGCAGAACATCCAGGCCCTACAGGCCTACATAAAAAAAGAGTTTCAATATCATTGAACAATGACCATTAGTCACACGGGGCCCACAAACACAGTGATTTTTATGGGAGATGCACTGCCTACATAGTTAAGATATTTTCATTCCTTCAAATCATTTTTTCCCCCTTTTACAAGCTTTATAATCATGAAGTTTAACAAAGGTTGGAGTGCAACAGCCTAAAATGTAGGAGTTTATAAATTATATATTGCAACTGGAGACAACTTAACATTGTGTCTTCCCTTACGGAAAAACCAGATGAATATCACGTGATCATGTGTGAATTGTTCCAAAAACACGTTTTCATGTGATCTTATGTGAAGTTAATGTGATAACATGTGACAACATGTAAAGCAACATGAAACTATACATGTGAAAACATGTGATCACATGTGAAGTGTTCCAAAAACACCTTTTCACATGATTTCATATCTGAAATGTCATGTGAAATCATGTGATTTCCTGTGTGGTTTTTCTGTAAGGGTTCAAATGCTCTCCTTATTTTAAACAGAATACTTTATTCAGGTGAAAAAGGTCATTTATTGGCCGAATCTGGTAATAGTAGCCAATTCAATAAAGGAAGCCAATGACTGAGAGGGAAAAGATGGACCACTTCCAAATAATGTTTAGATGGCTTGTTGTGCCAAGGCAATCTGAAGATTAAAAACATCTCTTGAATTACAACGACACGCCACAAAATAAAATTAATGCAGTATTTTCATTAAAAGAATTGAGTCTCAGAGTGTTTCACTGTCCATTAGATAGGGGGGAAGGTAAACACGAGAAAGTACCGTGATGCTTATGTCCGGTACAGGCTTTTAGGCAAATACACAGCATCACACCGCGGCCCCGTGCAATTCAATCCCACGTCCCTCGCCGAGTGGTTGGTGAAGCAGCATACCAATGTGGGAATCTGGGGGAAAGTGTTTGAAGCTGCCGAAAGAATAATTCAGTTACCCAATTTATATACTACAATTGACTTGAGTTAAGAAAAATTTATACAACCACATAAGACAATCACATATTTTTTGGAAGCCTCTTTTTATATGTGAAGTTTTCAGATACAGTTCAATATATCATTGCAACCTCAATTTAGATTTTATTCTGTTGTCAAAGTGGGCTACTTTTCAAATTGTAGATCAGATCCTTCCCAAATTTTCCAAAACTAAGGCCACATAGGAAATCAGAAACACATGTTGCGTCAGATTTATGAAAAGCCTTGAATTGAAACGTCTTCAATTGAGAACAGACGGACATATTAACATAGTCTGCGACTAGGTGGTTAATAAATACAGCTGCAAGCACCTCTCATTGCAGTATCAGATAAAGGGTTGGAAAATGCTTTAATCTGTGTGTTTTTTAATCAACCTCTTTCAGAAGATAAAAGATTTTCCAACAATTATTTAGCTTTTTTTTGCAAGTATGCATATACTACCTGCATAAGAGATTTTCCAAACCATCTTGATAGGCCCTACAATTGAATTCACAAACAAGCCATTTAACCTAATAAGCAGACTGATTAAACCTCGACATCAAAGAATGGGTTTTAATTAAGCAAATGAGTTGTTTGATAAAACTAAATTCACCGGTCTATCCCACAGTTTAACTGCACTTCATCATGAGAAAGATAGCTTTGTTTTATGATTATGAAGCGCTATAGGCTATATATTCAAATTCAACGGCTCAATATTGAAGTCATAAAAAATAAGGGGCATACGTTTTATTGAGTAATTTTTTCTTCCTCAATTCTTTTTCTCTTAGTTTGCTCACCTTGTTGCCAGATGTTCATTATCAGGGCACGGAAGAAAAAAACTGGTACCATCAAACACATTTATTGGACAAAGTAAGCCTTTGACCAGTAAACTACGCTACAAGATTGTTTGTGTTATTAGTGCCCTCTTTATTTTTTTATATATTTTTTTTAATAGAAATAGACCCTAATGATTTCTACATTGTTATATAAATTATAGTACTACTAATATAGTGTAAAATGTAGGCTATACCTTCATTGTTTACTTATCTTATGGTGTCCTTTCGAAATACGGACGAGCGCAGCAAAAGATGCTGAACAGTCACAAGTCGAACTTGTCTTGAGCTCTTCTGCCACCGTTTGGATATTTCAAGCAACTACCACATTGGATTCTTCTAATCTGCGCGGTCTGGTTTCCATTGACATTTATTCTAATAAAATATGATTTCACACAAACGTACAAAGAGCTAAATATCAACTCAAAAAAATATATATTGACAATGATCACAAAGTTCAGTCAAATTAACATGTAACTCTATTTACTGGCTCAAACCAGAAATCCCATATGCTTTGGATGGACCCAAGCAACCAGTTAAAAAAATATAACTCTCAGAACAACTGTTTAAAAGGTTATTCATTTTATGGAACTTCAAACATGTAATTTTCTTGGTAAATGTATATCCATAGTATTATGGTTGAGATAAAAGAGAGCCATGTTCAAAAAAAATTACTTGAGCAAAACAGGATTTTTTTTTGTCTGAAAGTATGTGTTCAGAGACCACAAAGTTTGTGACTATTCAGAAGTTCTAGCTCAAAGGACTGTACAAAACAAAATATTTTGCCTGTCATTCTCATATCAGCTTGTTGCCTTTTAATTAGCTAGTAGTTAATAAGGCAGAGCCATACTTTGAGCCCTTTAACTTATGTAAAACAAATTCATGCATCACAGTAAATTGGTCTGCAATGTAGGTCCCATAATAAACACAATAATTACAAACTATGTTTTGTATGAACTTTATCTTTAATGAGCCTTCTCAGCTCCATTTTAATATTGCTAAGTATCATGAAGCACACAAATTAGTAGTTGATATATGGCACACAAACAAATGTAATTAATGGCTTGGCTTTAACTACATGCACCAACCTAAATATTCTGCAGATTGCCTTTCCTTTCTCAGACTCTTTGCCTGTATTCATTCTCTGTTCTTTTCTAATGCAGCTTCCATCCCCTAAGTTCCCTTACAAAAACACTAGCCTATGTTATAAGCTAATTGTAAAAACGTTGAGTAAGTCCCTTTGACAGACATGTTAATGTTGCATTACGCAATTTGTTGTTTCGGTTGTCATTTCAGTCTTTGTAAACAATCAATGTGTGTAGCTTCAAAATACCTGGACTGTCCATCCTTGCACCCAGAGCACTGTCCATGAGTAATTTCAATTGTCCAGTGATTTGTCCATGAATTTGAGTGATTTGAATTGTCCAGTGATTTGTCCATGAATTTGAGTGATTTGAATTGTCCAGTGATTTGTCCATGAATTTCAGTGATTTGAATTGTCCAGTGATTTGTCCATGAATTCGAGTGCTACCCAGCATCATCCCTCAGCTTTAGGCTACCAAATGATGTGGTGGGGCTGCCACTGGGCTGAAACCCATGATTGCATCTTCAACCCCTGAGTTAAACATGCGGTCTAGGCCTACACACTGATAGGCTACAATGATCAACTCATATTTCAACATTAAGTGCAGGCAACAACATTGTAACTCACAATCTTGCTGTAGTCTATAACCTGTATCCACTCCAGGTAGATGGGTGCTGTAGTTTCCTCATCCTAGGAGGGAAAGAAGTCAGGAAGTGAAGGAAAGGGAAAAGGAAGGTAATAACATTGGAGACAAGACACTGTCTATTGTGATATTGTTTTCAGACTGTAAACTGTGTTGTTCTTTACATTTACCTTGACTATATTAAAATCGAGAAGGAGGAGCTTTATCATGTTTCTGTGATGCAGCCACATGTTGCCAGCATGACCACATGTAGAAAACTGAATATCCCGCAGGATGATACACTACATGACCAAAGGTTTATGGACGCCTGCTCTTTGTACATCTCATTCCAAAACCATGGGCATTAATATGGAGTTGATCCCCTTTGCTGCTATAAAAGCCTCTACTCTTCTGGGAAGATTTACACTAGATGTTGGAACATAGCTGCTGGGACAAAGCTTCCATTCAGCCAAAAGAGCATTAGTGAGGTCGGGCACTGATGTTGGGCGATTAGGCCTGGCTCGCAGTCGGCGTTCCAATTCATCCCAAAGGTGTTCGATGGAGTTGAGGTCAGGGCTCTGTGCAGGCCAGTCAAGTTCTTCCATGCCAATCTAGACAAACCATTTCTGTACGGACCTCACTTTGTGCACAGAGGCATTGTCATGCTGAAACAGGAAAGGGCCTTCCCAAACTGTTGCCACAAAGTTGGAAGCACAAAATCATCTAGAATGTTATTGTATGCTGTAGCATTAAGATTTCCCTTCACTGGAACTAAGGGGCCTACCCCGAACCATGTAAAACAGCCCCAGACCATTATTTCTCCTCCACCAAACTTTACAGTTGGCACTATGCATTGGGGCAGGTAGCATTCTCCTGGCATCCACCAAACCCAGATTCGTCAGTCAGACTTCCAGATGGTGAAGCGTGATTCATCACGCCAGAGAAGGTGTTTCCACTGCTCCAGAGTCAAATGGCGGCAAACTAGGCTTGTGTGTGGCTGCTCGGCTATGGAATCTCATTTCATGAAGCTCCCAATGAATAGTTATTGTGCTGACATTGCTTCCAGAGGCAGTTTGGAGTGTTGCAACCGAGGACAGACAATCTTTACAGCACTCGGCACTCCGTGTGTGGCCTACCATCGCATGGAGATTGCATGGCTGTGTGCTCGATTTTATAGTCCTGTCAGCAACGGGTGTGGATGAAATAGCCGAATCCACTAATCAGAAGGGGTGTCCACATACTTTTGTATATTTGGTGTATATTCGGTTTGATTTTGGCCACATTTTTTACAAATAAGTAAGGTTTATCATTCGTTTCTGGCTGTGGAGTAGCCTTTTCACTGGATAAGGCATGGGAGGCTATAAACAAAATAGATGGGTGCAGTATTTAAAAAACGAATATAGTGTAACCAATCAAAGACAAGAACTTTCAATAAAGTTTTCAACGGTTGGCACGTATGACGGTGTTGACTCTGTAATCAGTGCTCAGTTTTAGCACCTGTTTCCTTATTCCAACTCGAAAGGAAACTTTCGACCTTCATGTTTATTTTCTACGCGGAAAGTTATGAAGTTTTGCATATTTATAGTTTTTTTATTTACAACATCCTTAAAATGCAGAAAGCCTTGAAGAAGTATTTTGTAAACATGGACGAGTATCTAGCCAGCATCGGTCTCTATAGGAAAATGATGGCACGAGACGCGTCCTGTCTATTTCGAGCTGTCTCTGAGCAGGTAGGCTTGAGCAATTTAGCGAAATGGGTTTAATGCATTCCATTTGACGTTCAACGTTTAGAATATAATATATTACATTTATCTGACTGAATTCATGGTGTGAGAATAGGAAGTTGTCTTTTTTCAAAATAAATGGTCGTTTGGGAACTCATGGGTTCATTTAGCCTGCCTGTTCCAGTGGTGGTTCTAGACCATTTCAACTGGGGGGGCCAAGCTGGGGCCAGTTGTACTGTTAGGGGGGGGGCAGTTACATTAGACGTTATTGTTGTCATATCGTTTTCTTCACTGCATTGCAGGCATTAGCTGGCAAAATACCATCTTCCGCGTTGCCACTGTCTAATAACGGATGTAAAAAAAGAACGATAGCAAAAATGTTATGTCAAAATTATTTCATACTCCACATTTAGGGGGGCCACAAGGGGGTCCAAAATTGTTGTCACAGGGGCACTGCCCCTTCCCCCAGAACCGCTAGTAGCCTGTTCATCTTCGGCTATGGTTCATTTGGCTGACTGAAATTATTGTTGAGGCCAGAGTTAAAATATGAATTGCACGACGCTATGCTCCAGGGCGCAAAGAGGAGATTGTCGAATATGAAATAAAGGTGCACAATGTAATGATTTCTTTCCTCCCAGATGTATTACTCTCAGAATTACCATCAAAAGATAAGGAAAGACTGTGTCACCTTCATGAGAGAGAACCGATGCAACTTTGAACCTGTAAGTTGACTTTAAAATGTTTAGGGGTAGGGACGTCCCAAGGATTCCAGATAGCACTAATCGCTTAAAATCAAAGTCTAATGGCATGCTTTATCTCCTAGTTTGTTGAAGGGTCGTTTGAGAAGTATCTGGAACGTCTGGAGGACCCCAAGGTATGTTTATAGAACTACATGTTATAAAAGCACATTGCACAAGCCATGGGTCAGATTCAGACCATAGACCGTATGAAGAAGGGTCACGTACATATTGTTAAATATGTTTTTCTCCAGGAAACCACTGGCCAAGTTGAGATAAAGGCTTTGTCGTCGTTGTACAGGTAAGTGCTGCACAATGTGTTATCAGTTAAACATCACCTGCCACATTGTACAACCTTTTGTGTTGGCTGACAGGATATTGTCAAATGTTATATGGAGAATTAGATTTATGTGAATTGCAATTTAATGTAACCTGAAATAAGTTGGTGTTGGCCATGTGGCAGGCGGTGCTTCCTTGTATACAGGTATCCTGGGAAGCCACCAACAGAGATAACTGAAGTAGACTACATGGAGAAGGTAAGTGTGGTTCTTCACTGAGCCCAGGCCCTGAAGCATCCCAAATGCCTGACTAATGAAGTAATTACCAGGCAAAACTGAACCAGGTTGCTAATTGAACCAGGTGTGTGGATAGGGGGTGATGCCGTGTAATAAACTATATATACAGAAGTATGTGGACACCCCTTCAAATTAGTGAAGTTGGCTATTTCAGCCACACCCGTTGCTGACGCGTGTATAAAGTTGAGCACCCAGCCATGCAATCTCCATAGACAAACATTGTCAGTAGAATGGCCCGTACTGAAGTGCTCAAGTGACTTTCAACGTGACACTATCATAGGATGCCACCTTTCCAACAAGTCAGTTTGTAAAATGTCTGCCCTGCTGGAGCCGCCCCAGTCAACTGTAAGTGCTGTTATTGTGAAGTGGAAACGTCTAGGAGCAACAACGGTTCAGCCGCAAAGTGGTAGTACACAAACTCACAGAATGGGACCGCAGAGTGCTGAAGCACTTAGCGTGTAAAAATCGTCTGTCCTCGGTTGCAACACTCACTAGAGTTCAAAACTGCCTCTGGAAGCAACATCGGCACTGTTCATCGGGAGCTTCATGCAAAGGCTTACCATGGCTGAGCGGGCGGATACAAGCCTAAGATCGCCATGTGCAATGCCAAGCGTCAGCTAGAGTGGTGTAAAGCTCGCCGCCATTGGACTCTGGAGCAGTGGAAACACCTTCCCTGGAGTGATGAATCACACTTTATCTGTCAGTCCGAAGGACAAATCTGGGTTTGGCGGATACCAGGAGAACGCTACCTGCCCCAATGTATAGTGCCAACTAAAGTTTGGTGGAGAAGGATTAATGATCTGGGGCTGTTTTTAATGGTTCAGGCTAGGCCCCATAGTTCCAGTGAAGGGAAATGTTAACGCTACAGCATACGACATTCTAGATGATTCTGCGCTTCCAACTTTGTGGAAACAGTTTGGGGAAGGCCCTTTCCTGTTTCAGTATGACAATGCCCCTGTGCAAAAAAAGCGAGGTCCATACAGAAATGGTTTAGAGATCTGTGTGGAAGAACTTGACTAGCCTGCAAAGAGCCCTGACTTCAACCCCATCAATCTTTGAATTGAAACTCGACTACGAGCCAGGCGTAATCGCTCAACATCAGTGCCGACCTCACTAATGCTCTTGTGGCTGACTGGAATGAGTCCTCGCAGCAATGTTCCAACATCTAGCGGAAAGCCTTCCCAGAAGAGTGGAGGCTGTTATAGCAGCAAAGGGGGGACCAACTCCTATTAATGCCCATGATTTTCGAATGAGATGTTTGACGAGCTGGTGTTCACATACATTTGTAGTGTGCTTTGGTTTGTCCTCTAGATGGTACTGCTCTCATTTTATAATTTGAGAAGACTACAGCCAAAGATGGTGTATATAAATGAAAGATGGGGTTAATTCAGGCTGCTTACCATTGGAAGCAACAAAAAAAGTCAGTTCCAGTCTAGGTAACTTGGTGTGTCTCCCATAGACACCAATGCAATAGCAGCTGGGTTTGGTCTACTTCGTTCATTGAATCAGGAAAAAAAAAACAGCAAGTCATGCTTAAGTCTCTACTTCTTTTTCTCTCTTAGTTCGTTCTCTATTCTGTAGACCAAATTTTCCCAAACATTTTTTTTTAGTCCCATTAGCCCTTCAAACATTCATCCTCCGGCTGCGTACCCCCTCTAGCACCAGCACTCTCAAATGTTGTTTTTTTGCCATCATTGTAAGCCTGCCACACACCAACACACACTATACCATACATTAAGAATAAGTGTTTGTTACAACACGGCTCGTGTAAATGGACTGTTTGAAAATGTAAAGGCAAAAATCATTTTATTTTTTTATTAAAAAAAATGTGAATCACATTATTTGGCGTACCCCCGACGGCAGTTTGGGAATACCTGCTGTAGACAATTTGATTTTGGGGGGGGGGGGGATCTTTACCATTTGAATGGTTAAGAGTAAAAATGCATTACACTTCACACTATTCTGCTCTCTGACTGTTGTAGATTCTGCTGTGTTGCTCCAACAATGGCCACTACGATGTTGTATACCCCAGGAACTACCCCATCCACGCAGCTCTGTGTCAAGGTCTGTACTTTCACTCATCAGAATTCAGAGAAATCAGTGGAGGCTGGTAGGAGGAGTTATTTGAAGATGGAGTCATTGTAATGGCTAGAATGGTATAGATGGAACAGTGTCATACACGACAACGGTAAGGAAACCACCTGTTTGACTCAATTCCATTCTAGCCATTTCAATGAGCCTGTCCTATAGCTCCGTCCACCAGCTCCACAGCACTGGATAAATCTTCACTCTAAGTCCTATAATTGGCTACTCATTTATTTTAGTTAGTCAATATTTTAAATGATCAGTACTTTCATGTGTAGTGAATAGGAAATGTATAACCTTTTTCTTCAACTGGATCCAGCTCTGTTGTATGAGCTGCTGTACACACAAGTCCTTGGTGTCGGCGAGGCGGAGGTGCAAGGAGCCTTGGAAGGGTTCCATGGCGGAGGTCGTCGCTATAGGAACAGCCTGTCGGTGTGCAGTGAGGACGCAGGCTATGACACCCCTGAGGACAGGGGTCAGACTCTGAGGTGAGGTTGTGCTCTGCACACCACTTTTGATTTCCATAAAGCCCTCCACATTAAACCTAAGTCTAGTTACTTGGGTCATTCCACAAAATGAGTCCCTTTTGCATCCCTTTGATATTTTAAGTTGGACTTGTGCACCAATATTGAGTTTTAAAGGCCTGTTACATTAAGTGCCCCTTTTAATATAGACCACATGGAAAATTCAATACATCATGTTTTTAATAACTAAAGACTTGCTAAAGTGCCAAAATTCAGCATTTTGACATGTCCTTCTGTGTACCATCTGACTTCTAGGAAAATGAACACACTTCATCCCAAAATGTCCATGTTTTAGCATTTTAAATCCCTAATTATTTTCTTGCTTTGACAGTCATTTCTGAAGATTATTATATACATTGAAAAAAATAAAGGTAAGTGTAGATCAGAATCTGGTGCGACCACCATTTGCCTCATGCAGGGTAACATCTCGTTTATGTAGAGTTGATCAGGCTGTTGATTGTGGAGTGTTGCCCCACTCGTTAATGGCTGTGCAAAGTTGCTGGATATTGCCGGGAACTGGAACACACTAGAGGTCGACCGATTTATGATTTTTTCAATGCCGATACCGATTATTGGAGGGCCCAAAAAAGCCTAGACCGATTTTAAATCAGCCGATTTAAAAAAAAAAAAAATATATATATATAATTATTTGTTTTTTTTTGTAAGAATGACAATTACAACAATACTGAATGAACACAAATTTTACCTTAATATAATACATAAATAAAATCAATTTAGCCTCAAATAAATAATGAAACATGTTCAATTTGGTTTAAATAATGCAAAAACAAAGTGTTGGAGAAGAAAGTAAAAGTGCAATATGTGCCATGTAAGAAAGCTAACGTTTAAGTTCCTTGCTCAGAACATGAGAACATATGAAAGCTGGTGGTTCCTTTTGACATGAGTCTTCAATATTCCCAGGTAAGAAGTTTTAGGTTGTAGTTATTATAGGACTATTTCTCTCTATACGATTTGTATTTCATATACTATTGGATGTTCTTATAGGCACTTTAGTATTGCCAGTGTTAACAGTATAGCTTCCGTCCCTCTCCTCGCTCCTACCTGGGCTCGAACCAGGAACACATCGACAACAGCCACCCTCGAAGCAGCGTTACCCATGTAGAGCAAGGGGAAAAACTACTCCAAGTCTCAGAGCGAGTGACGTTTGAAACGCTATTAGCGCTCACCCGGCTAACTAGCTAGCCATTTCACATCGGTTACACCAGCCTAATCTTGGGAGTTGACAGGCTTGAAGTCATAAACAGCACAATGCATTGCGAAGGGCTGCTGGCAAACGCACGAAAGTGCTGTTTGAATGAATGCTTACGAGCCTGCTGCTGCCTACCATCGCTCAGACTACTCTATCAAATCAGACTTAATTATAACATAACACACAGAAATACGAGCCTTAGGTCATTAATAGTTTCCGGATTCGACCATATCTCAAACGTTTTTTCTGTCAGTGAAATACGGAACCGTTCCGTATTTCATCTAACGGGTGGCATCCCTAAGTCTAAATATTCCTGTTACATTGCACAACCTTCAATGTTATGTCATAATTACGTAAAATTCTGGCAAATTAGTTCGCAACGAGCCAGGCGACCCAAACTGTTGCATATACCCTGACTCTGCGTGTAATGAACGCAAAATGACACAATTTCACCTGGTTAAGATTGCCCGCTAACCTGGATTTCTTTTAGCTAAACATGCAGGTTTAAAAATATATACTTCTGTGTATTGATTTTAAGAAAGGCATTGATGTTTATGGTTAGGTACAGTCGTGCAACGATTGTGCTTTTTTCGCAAATGTGCTTTTGTTAAATCATCCCCCGTTTGGCGAAGTCGGCTGTCTTTGTTAGGAAGAAATAGTCTCACAGTTCGCAACGAGCCAGGCGGCCCAAACTGCTGCATATACCCTGACTCTGTTTGCAAGAGAAGTGACACATTTTCCCTAGTTAAAAGAAATTGATGTTAGCAGGCAATATTAACTAAATATGCAGGGTTAAAAATATATACTTGTGTATTGATTTTAAGAAAGGCATTGATGTTTATGGTTGGAGCAACGTGTACCTAAGCGATTATATGCAACGCAGGACAGGCTAGATAAACTAGTAATATCATCAACCATGTGTAGTTAACTAGTGATTATGATTGATTGTTTCTTATAAGATAAGTTTAATGCTAGCTAGCAACTTACCTTGGCTTCTTACTGCATTCGCGTAACAGGCAGGCTCCTCATGGAGTGCAATGTAAAGCAGGTAGTTAGAGCTTTGGACTAGTTAACCGTAAGGTTGCAAGATTGAATCCCCGAGCTGACAAGGTAAAAATCTGTCGTTCTGCCCCATAACAAGGCAGTTAACCCACCGTTCCTAGGCCGTCATTGAGAATAAGAATGTGTTCTTAACTGACTTGCCTAGTTAAATAAAGGTCTAAAAAAAAAAAATGATTTCCGATTGTTACGAAAACTTGAAATCGGCCCTAATTAATCGGTCGACCTCTAGAACACAGTCGTACACATCAATTGAGAGCATCCAAAACATGCTCAATGGGTGACGTGTCGGATGAGAATGCAGGCCATTGAGGAGCTGAGACATTTTCAGCTTCCAGGAATTGTGTACAGATCCTTGTAATATGGAGCTGTGCATTATCATGCTGAAACGTGATGAAAGGCATGACATTGGGCCTCAGGATCTTGTCACGGTATCTCTGTGCATTGAAATTGCCTTTGATTAAAATGCAATTGTGTTCGTTGTCTGTAGCTTATGCCTGCCCATACCATAACCCCACCTCCACCATGAGGCACTCTGTTCACAATGTTGACGTCAGCAAACCGCTCGCCCACATGATGCCGTACACACTGTTTTCCATCTGCCTGGTACAGTTATAACCGGGATTCATCTGTGAAGAGAACTTCTCCAGTGGCCATTGAAGGTGAGCATTTGCCCACTGAAGTTGTTTACGACGCTGGAACTGCAGTCAGGTCAAAACCCTTGTGAGGACAACGAGCATGCAGATGAGCTTCCCTGAGACTGTTTCTGACAGTTTGTGCTGAAATTCTTTGGTTGTGCAAACCCACAGTTTATTCAGGTGGCTGGTTTGACGATCCTGCAGCTTAAGAAGCCGGATGTAGAGGTCCTGGGCTGGCGTGGTTACATGTATTCTGTGATTTGTGAGGCCAGTTGGACGTATTGCCAAATTCTCTAAAACGACGTTGGAGGCAGTTGATGGTAGAGAAATTAACGTTAAATTCTCTGGGAACAGCTCTGGTGAACATTCCTGCAGTCAGCATGTCACTGTCACATTGTGTTGTGAAACAACACTGCAGATTTTAGTGGCCTTTTTTATATGGGCCTCCTGAGTGGCTCTGCACGTCAGTGCGAGAGGTGTCACTACAGACCCTGGTTTGATTCCAGGCTGTATCACAAAAGGTTGTGATTGGGAGTCCCATAGGGAGGCGCACAATTGGCCTTGTGTCGTTAGGGTTTGGACAAGGTAGGCCGTCATTGTAAATAAGAATTTTGTTTTTAACGGACTTGCCTAGTTAAAGGTTTCAAAAAATAATTATAGACCCTTTTCTGTTTGAAAACATTGCCGCACGAGGGCGACGCGTGCAAGTTTGTGGCAGAACAAGGAGTTCTTATAGAACGGCAGCTAAAAAACAGTGTAAGCATATGTGAACCCCAAAGATATTTTGTAATATAACCGGAACTCTAGGATGTTGGATGGGATGGCGATGGTTTTCTTGATGCCGCCTAGAGATGCGTGCGACGTCTGTCGTGTGCTGGAAAAGGGTCTGCACCTGTGTAATGATCATGCCACACAGGTCAGGTGGCTGGAGTATCTCGGCAAAGGAGAAATGTTCACTAACAGGGATGTAAACAACATTTGAGAGAAATAAGCTGGAAAATTTCTGTGGTCTTTTTATTTCAATTCATGAAACATGGGCCCAACACTTCTAACATGTTGCATTTTCATGCTTTGTTCAGTGTGTTCTTTTTTTTTTTAAATTAATTTTTTATTAGTGATTCATTTTAAGGTAAAAAAAAACAACAAAAAAAACTTGTGCCTCATTTTAAGGTCAACCCGGTTTGTAATATGGTTTCCTAAAGAAACATACAACATCTAATAGTCAAATCGTTGTGTACAAGTATGAGCTGGTTTTACTCTTTGTGGTGGAAAACTGAGTGGCCTGAGCGTAACACACGTTTTGTGAAGCTTTCATTCATTTGCCCATTCCTATTGCACACAAGCTTCCATTTCCCCTTATCACAAGGGGACTAATGGCTGATGTTTAAGATGAACACATCAACCCTGTTACTTTTATTTGGCACTTACTAGTCTTTTTTTTATTTTATTTTATTTTTTTTACATCTTGATGTAGGAAAACAACATGTTTTTTATTATGTTCAAATTAGGTGAAATAAAACGTATTTCTTTATTGTATTTTTTTTAAACCACGTTACTTTACCCAAAAGGGACTCATGTCGTGGAACGACCCAACTACAGTATGCATAAATTCACCAAAGCGTCTATACACTGAGTTTACAAAACATTAGGAACACTGTCCTAATTTTGAGTTGCACCCTTTTGCCCTCCAAATAGTCTCAATTCGTCGGGGCATGGACTCTACAAGGTGTCGAAGGCGTTCCACAGGGATGCTGGCCCATGTTGACTCCAATTCTTCCCACAGTTGGCTGGTTGTTCTTTGGGTGGTGGACTGTTCTTGATGCGCGGGGGAAAACCCAGCAACATTTCAGTTCTTGATACATACCGGTGCACCTGGCACCTACTACCATACCCCGTTCAAAGGCATTTAAATCTTTTGTCTTGCCCATTCACCCTCTGAATGGCACACACACAATCCCATGTCTCAAGGCTTAAAGATCCTTTAACATGTCTCGTCCACTTCAAAATCTGTGTAGATGAAGGGGATCATAGCTTTCACCTGGTCAGTCTGTAATGTAAAGAGCAGGTATTCTTAATGTTTAGTACACTCCGTGTATATTGTAATGTAGTCATTGTATGAATTTTGTTTATCAGGTTTTTGTAAAGTACAATTTTTCTACACTCTTTACTTTCTTGTAGGGATGATTGGGAGTTCAATGGGCACAATCGCACAGAGGACAAAGCCCGACCTGGAGCAGAGGAAGCAAAGGTGACAACTTTTTCTAAAGCGTCTATTGTTGGTGAGTTTATACCATTTTATTTTTTTATTTTTTTTTGAGGAAGACTAGATTCTAGGAATACACATCCAGTTTCTTTCTCTTCCTAAGACTCCAGATGCACCAGCAAAACTCTCTCTCCCGTACAAGGTGCTCAAAGCACTGGATTCTGAGATGTACAGAAATGTCCAGTTTGACGTATGGCATGACAGTCGCAGAGGTATGCCATGTGGCCCCCTTCTGTTGGAGTTTATTGTGGTAACGTGGAACTGCTGAATTAATCATGAGACATTGGTCATAAACGACAAGATTCACACAGAGCAGACCTTTTATCTGTGGGGTTGATATGATTATACCGTACATTCATTTCTTAATGTAGAGCAGTTGTATAATTGGGTGTTCTGGAATGGCATATCGTTTCTCTGAAACAGAGATGCAGAAAACTGATTACATGGTGTTTGCTGGAAGACAATACTTCTTGGGAGACAAGTGTCAGGTACAGTAATCCAATTTATCCACTAAATTAAGATTGTTTTGCAATAAAATAAAAATACTCAATGATAAGGTTAGCCCATGTCTTCCATGCAGGTTCGTCTAGACCCCAAAGGGAAGTATTACAATGCCTTCATTCAGGAGGTGGGCACTCACCCCAGCGCTGTGACAGTGTTCATCGAAGAGCTTGGAGAAAAGTGAGATACCTGTCCCTTTAAAAACACCCCAATTGAACTGACTTACACATAGGCACTTCTACACAGCACCCATCAACGTGTGCTTATTTTAGTTTTCTGGCACATTCTTGTATTAGAGCAGTAAGAGGAACTGCCCCTCCCTACTGTCAGGCTTTGCTCCAAATCTATACCCCAACCCGAGTACTCCGTTCTGCCACCTCTGATCTCTTGGCCCTCCCACTCAACCCAGTACAAGTGCTTCTCTGTCTTAGCACCCCAATTATGGAACCAGCTTCCCCTTGAAGCAGAGTCCTTGCTCAACTTCTGAAATGCCCCCCCACCCCCCCGCCCGCAAAAGGCTTTTGTGAACTAACACTTGACTACTTTTCCCCCTTACTAGCTCTGACTGCTGATAGCTACTTTATTGAGGAAAATGTGCTTACTGTATGTGGTTGTCCCACCTAGCTATCTTAAGATGAATGCACTGGAAGTCACTCTGGATAGGAGTCTGCTAGATGACTAAAATGTAAATGTACCATCCCAAATGGTTGTCATACAGTATGATAGATGCAGTGGTTTACCATAAAGACAGTGCTCTTTTCAATATTAGGTTTATGAGACCTCACTATACCCCACCACTTTCAGACATCTTGTGTCTCTGACTAACTTCAAGCCTGTGAACCCTGTCCCTGCCTGGAACATCACCCCGAGCCGCAAGGGACCATCATACAGCCGGCCTGAGCAGTATCCTGGAGAGATGGGTCAGTATGCCCTTTAACCGTTAGATGGTCTTAGTAATTATATATTTTTTTAAATAGCAGTGAACATCGTATTGGCCTTGGACCATTGAAGACCTGTACAACTGTTAGCCCTTCTGTCTGTTAGATTCGGAGTTGCGGGGCCGGCGGCGTTTCTTTAAGAAACCCAGAGGGAAGGAGATGCTGATGGTGTCTGGCCTGCCTCCCCGCTTTCAATCAGGCCCTGGCGGCATACACCCTGGGCGCGCCCCTGGCATGCATGCACCACCACCAGAGACAATGCCCTATGAACACTACCGGCCTCATCTTCCACCCAGGCCCCCTCGAGGATATGGCCCGCCCAGGTCGGTGTGCTTTTAAATTGTCAAATGGCAAGTTTGACAAATATCACTCTAAAACACCATTTACACTGCTGCTGTACTTCACCATTACTGAAGGTCATATTGCTTACCGTTGATTATATTCTGTTGGTATCTATGCTGTTGCCAATCTGGGTTCTGTTCAGAAGTTCAGCCCGTTTCCTGAACAGTCATCCCCTCGTTGGGCCGGAGATGACATACTACCCTCACTCAGGAAAACGCTGCTACCACAGCTTCGACAACTACTCATTCAGGTCACGGTAATACGCCTTTTATCGTCTTCTTAGCGATGTTAAGCAGAATGAGCAATTTGAGCTATAGTAACTTTGAATATTACCGGTGGCCCTGCCCATAGAGAATGTAGCCATGGTACGACATGATGGGGTGTTGTGGTTATAAAAGTAGGTATATTCATTTGAGCTCTTGCAGCCGAAGCAGGCGCCAGATCCCTGCTATCAACAAGGAGTGCCAGTTCAGCTACGTCCCCGAGGCTGGACAGGAGGCACAGGAAATGGCACAGGAAATGGAAGGAACAATCACCTTCTACGAGATTGAGGGGGGAGATGAAACTGCCTTCCCTCCCTTGTCGGTAACTATGTAGCCCAGAAGCCCTCAGGCAACAGACTTTGATAGTTGGGAGCATTAGTATTCAACTGGAGTATTCAAGTCAACCTGCTGTCTGCTTTTGTAACTGTCTCTTTAGGGACAGACTGTAGCAAACCCCATGGTTCCAGCACTCCCTACATACTGGGTGCAGCAGGGGCCGAGCCCCATCCCCACATCTGGCAAACAGGCCATGACCTCATCAGAGGAGGACGCTGACGAGAGGAGCAATGGTGACGACCAAGGTAGGCCAGCCTGTCCAGTGACGCCGTCTTGATTACAAAAATGTATTTGTTTTGAGTCGGAATGTAAATGTTAAATCCGTGGTGTGTGTGTCTCAGGTGAATATTCAGAGGAGTACATCTATACTGGTGAAGGTGAGTGTGTTGACATCACCTGCTTGTGAGATTTTAGGACGGTCCATGTCCACCATTTTATTATCTGCAGATGCATTTTTAACAGATTTACGTTAGGGAGAGACAAATTGGGCTATTCCGTTTCCCAACTGATTCTGTCATTTGGCAACAGTGAAGGCTCACAATTTGAAGACCCATTGTACAATATGGATAAAAGTTCACAATTGTCTTTTTAAATCATCTTGCAGACACAGGGTTCCAGAGCCCATCTGTGTATGCTGCGGCAGAGTCCACTGCCAACCTGGTACTCTTCACTTGCTTTTTTGTTGAAACTTTTAATAACTATAGTTAATTTCACATGTGGGATGTATTGTATAATTTCACATTCATGTCAACTTACTTGATTTTATTGGGGTTGATTGGTTTGATTGCATTCCTGTCTCCATTTTTTTGCCTGCCTTTACAGACCATTGAAGAGGGAGGATCTTGTGCTGGCTCACCACAAGAGGGCATGGCTAGCTATAGCTACACTCAGTCACAGCAGGTACTAGAAGCTTTACAATCCGTTTTACCCAACTGCTCAATTGTCACATTTTGTCAGAAAAAAACATCAGGTTTTAAGTTTACTCAAACTGTAGAAGGTTCATTTTCTTTGGACAAAAGTTACTGGTATGGCTTGACTTTTTACGTGAGTATTCAGACCCTTTGCTATGGGACTCAATTGTGCATCCTGTTTCCTTCCGTTGATCATCCTTGAAATGTTGCTTTAACTTGATTGGAGTCCACCTGTGGTAAATTAAATTGTTTGGACATGATTTGGAAAGGCACACCTGTCTATATAAGGTCCCACAGTTGACAGTGCATGTCAGAGCAAAAACCAAGCCATGGGGTCAAGGTTTGTGTTGAGGCACAGATGTGGTGAAGGGTAACAAAAAAATGTCTGCAGCATTGAAGGTCCCCAAGAACACAGTGACCTCTATTCTTAAATAGAAGAAGTTTGGAACCACCAAGACTCTTCCAAGAGCTGGCTTCCTGGCCAAACTGAGCAATTGGGGGAGAAGGGCCTTGCTCAGGGAGGTGACCAAGAACTTGGTCACTGACAGAGCTCCAGAGTTCTTCTGTGGAGATGGTTTTTCTTCTGAAAGTTTCTCCCATCTCTGCAGCACTCCACCAATCAGGCCTTTATGGTAGAGTGGCCAGACGGAAGCCACTCCTCAGTAAAAGGCACATGACAGCCCGCTTGGAGTTTACCAATAGACACCTAAAGGACTCAGACCATGAGAAACAAGATTTTCTGGTCTGATGAAACCAAAATTGAACTCTTTGCCCTGAATGCCAAGCGCCACGTCTGGAGGAAACCTGGCACCATCCCTACGGTGAAGCGCGGTGGCAACATGCTGTGGGGATGTTTTTCAGTGGCAGGGACTAGGAGACTAGTCAGGATCGAGGGAAAGATGAATGGAGCAAAGTACAGAGATCCTTAATGAAAATCTGCTCCAGAGTGGTCAGGACCTCAGACTGGGGTGACGGTTCACCTTCCAACAGGACAATGACCCTAAGCACACAGCCAAGACAATGCAGGAGTGGCTTGGGACCAGTCTCTGTCTTTGAGTGAACCAGCCAGAGCCTGGGCTTGAACCCGATCGAATATCTGAGAGACCTGAAAATCAAATCAAATTTTATTTGTCACATGCGCCAAATACAACAGGTGTAGACCTTACAGTGAAATGCTTACTTAAAGCCCTTAACCAGCAATGCAGTTTTAAGAAAATACAAAAAAAATATATAATTTTAAATAACAATAACAAAGAGCAGCATTAAGTAACAATAGCGGGGCTATATACACGGGGTACCGGTATAGAGTCAATGTGCGGGCGCACCGGTGTCGAGGTAATATGTAGATGGCTATTAAAGTGACTATGCGTAGATCGAGTAGCGGCAGCGTAGAAATGGCTGTACAGCGACGCTCCCCATCCAACCTGACAGATCTGCAGAGAAGAATGGGATAAACTCCCCAAATACAGGTGTGTCAAGCTTGTAGCGTCATACCCAAGAAGACTCGAGGCGGTAATTGCTGCTAAAGGTGCTTCAACAAAGTACTGAGTAAAGGGTCTGAATACTTATGTAATTGTGATTTCATTTAAAAACAATTATACATTTGCAAAAATGTCTAAACAGCTTTTGCTTTGTCCGTTATGGGGTATTGCGTGTAGATTAAGGGGGGGGGGGGAACGTTTGAATCTATTTTAGAATAAGGCTGTAATGTGGAAAAAGTCAAGGGGTCTGCGTGCGCGCACACAGTACCAGTCAAAAGTTTTGACACTTACTCATTCCAGGTTTTTTATTTCTTTTTTTTACTTTTTTCTATGTTGTAGTGAAGACATCAAAAACTATGAAATAACACATGGAATCATGTAACCAAAAAAGTTTTAAACAAATCAAAATATTTTTTTATAGTTGAGATTCTTCAAAGTAGCCACCCTTTGCCTTGACATCTTTGCCTACTCTCAACCAGCTTCATGAGGTAGTCACCTGGAATGCATTTCAATTAACAGGTGTGCCTTAAGTTAATTTGTGGAATTTCTTTCCTTTGTTTGAGGTAATCAGTTGTTGTGACAAGGTAGTGGTGGTATACAGAAGAGAACCCTATTTGGTAAAAGTCCATATTATGGCAAGAACAGCTCAAATAAGCAAAGCGAAATGACCGTCCATTACTTAAAGACGTGAAGTTCAGACAATCCAGAAAATGTCAAGAACTTTCAAAGTTTGAAGTGCAGTCGCCAAAACCGAGCGCTATGATGACACTGGCTCTCGTGAGGACCACCACAGGAAAGGAAGAACCAGAGTTACCTCTGGCTGTGTAACGGCTATTTGACCAAGGGGAGTGCTGCATCAGATTACCTGGCCTCCACAATTGCCTGACCTCAACCCAATTGGAATGAATTGGACCGCAGAGTGAAGGAAAAGGAGCTAACATCTGCTCAGCGTATGTGGGAACTACTTCAAGACTTAGCATTCCAGGTGCATGCCAAGAGTGTGCAAAGCAGGGGCGAAAATCTGATATCAACTTTGGGGGGACAATTACATGAGATTTTCTCAAGAGCAATTCCTGAGGGGGACACCAAAAGTAGTGCTGTAACACATAGCCTACATTGTAATATGGTAAATGTATATTGAGGAACCAAAGAAATAAGGTGTTTGCCGTACTCCTAACTACCGGTACCCAAAACTACACAACTACTCACAACAGCAATACCATTGCCTTTAACAAATCTTAGTTCAGTCACCAGTTTAAGTTGAGAGTGGGGGTATCCATGGCATTTTCCAATTATGTTCCTATTTTACAAGTAAAAAAAATGGAGAACCTTTCATAATGTTGCCAAACAAAGACTCAACAAACTTACCTGAGACTCCCTGTCTATGCCAGTCTGTCCCTGCATATCTGTCCCCAACTCTGCTGTCTGTGTGCCATCTGTTGCCTGCTCTGCCTAATGACATCATTGTGAAACATTTCCATTAGAATTTCATTTCTTTCTTATGAACATTTTATCAACTAGTCTTTGAGATATTAGGCTACTAGGGTTCTTACTTTGCGTTTTGGTGTACTGAAAAATACTCTGATGTCCGTCTTTTATTTTTCTGCCATTTTTCTACCTGGCTGGCTGGCTGGCTACACACACACACACACACACACACACACACACACACACACACACACACACACACACACACACACACACAGTGTGTAGGTTATTTACAGTAGGAGATGGGCTTCTATCATCTTATCTTTTATCATTCTATTTGGGCTTCGATCTAAAAGGTAGCTAGCAAATGTGAAACGGATTAAATTGACAAGATTTGACAGCTGTATGAGTTCACCATTTACACAACATATGCTGCAACCTTTTGTAATTTTAATAGTTTGTTTCATATTGGCTGGCTTCCAACAATAGCTGAATTTGCAAAGCTAGCGAGCACCAATTCAGTTTCAGTGGCGTTTGCTATAATCTTTGCTTCCCGGGTTAAATAAAATAAATAAATAAAAGTTCCCTTGCGACAATTTAGCTTTTGCAATGAGACCATTAAATATATTTAAGACAATGGTAGAAGAGAGTGTAGTTCAGTTTGGACTTCAGTTTATCGCTAACCTTATCACAGGGACTTTGAAGCACTAACTTACATCATCTGCATGCTGATCTCGGAATAAATTGACGATAGCAAAGATTCCATCTTTGACGAAGCCACATAAATGGAATAGTTACTAGCTAGCTTAATAGTTCATATTTGCGCGCTAGCTCTGCATATTCAGCTAGTGTGTGTGCGCGATTGACTGAATTAACCTCACGTCAGTTACGTTCATTGAGTGCCTTTCAGACAGTGGCTACGACCCCTCTGTTACCTTGCCAGTGGATCAAACCATTGTGAGGAAAAGGGTGGGGGGGTCGCAATCTTTTGAAACTTAAAAACGCGCTATTAAGTGTCTATAATCAGCACAATTGCTTTCATTGCGTATTATTAATATTATTTAAATTACATAGTTATGTTTCAGTGATATATTGGGGGGGACAAATCATATTTTTCCCAGGATGGGGGGGTCGTGTCCCCCCCCGTCCCCCCCGCGATTTCCGCCCCTGGTGCAAAGCTGTCAATGCAAAGGGTGGCTACTTTGAAGAATCTCAAAAAATATATATTTTGTTTTGATATTGCAATGAGCAAGATTTCACTCTGCCGAACAGTATGTGTGCGGGTTCGCTTCACGCTTTTACCGCGTAGTAGCCACGGGATCAAAACAGCGAACTTTAACCTCATGCTTTTAGTTGCAGAACTTGACCTACTAGCCTGTTTTACTTTGCATCTACGTCATGTGGCTGACTCTACCTTGTTTTTTTTAAGCGCAAATTGTTTGTCAATTGTAGTCAGATTTAATTTAGTTTTGTTTCCTCAGGTGGTGGTGAAGTCAGCAGTCATGCCCGCACAGGCTTTAACCACAGCCCCAGCAGCTATCTTCACCTCTTCCTCTAGCAGCTCTCAGACCCCTCCAGCACCAATTGCTTCACCCTCAAACTATCCTCAGGGGGCTCCCATGCCCCCACACGCAATGGGCAGACAAGGTACCCACTCTAAGGGTGATGGTCAGACCTAAGGAGTTATTAGGCCCTAATTCCTAACTGATCCCTATTTTCTCTTGTTTGTAGTTTCATCCATTCAGGTTCCTCCTTCCTCTCCCTGGTTTGTGAATGAGATGGGGGAGGCGGTCAGCACCACACCCCCTCCACCTTACTCCTATGACCCCAACGGCAACGACCTTCCACGAGGTTAGACATGCTTCCCCATGGCGTGTGTTAAGTTGTGAACTTCTAACACGGAACCCAAACCGGCTGCGCGCGTGCGCTATCGTGCATACATTTATTTTGTCCCCCTACACCAAACGCGATCACAACACGCAGGTTAAAATATCAAAACAAACTCTGAACCAATTACATTCATTTGGGGACAGGTCGAAAAGCATTAAACATGTTTGGCAATTTAGCTAGTTAGCTTGCACTTGCTAGCTAATTTGTCCTGGGATATAAACATTGAGTTGTTATTTTACCTGAAATGCACAAGGTCCTCTACTCCGAGAATTAATCCACACATAAAACGGCCAACCGAATCATTTCTAGTCATCTCTCCTCATTCCAGGCTTTTTCATCTTTGAACTTATATGGTGATTGGCATCTACACTTTCATAGTATTACCAGACAACCGGCAAAACAGTTCGTCTTTCAATCACCCACGTGGGTATAACCAATGAGGAGATGGCACATGGATACCTGCTTCTATAAACCAATGAGGCGATGGGAGAGGCAGGACTTGCAGCGTGATCTGCGTCAGAAATAGAAAGGAGTTCTATTTTAGCCCTTGGCATCGCAGACGCTCGTTGGCGCACGCGCAATAATTGAATAACATGGATTTCAAAATGTATGATGTGACGGTAACTAAATGTTTTTCTCTTTCTGTAGATGGCAAGGTCCTCCAATATTACTTTAATTTAGGAGTCCAAGTAAGTGATTATAGTATGTATGGGTGAACAGTTACTTGGCATGAGATGCTAGACATGTCTTTGAATGAAAACAACCTATACCTTTTGATTTCTATCCATGTTGAAACAGTGGTACCAGCAGAGCTATTGGCATTCCATGGTGCAGATGCAGCAGGCGTATCAGCAGCCCAATGCCGAGCAACAGTTCCAGTCCTACTCCGGAGCACCCCCTCCCTCTGATCACACAGTCCCCCAGTCCTACCCAGAGACTGGGAGAGCAGGGCCTGATGGCCAGGGAGATGTTCTTGCCAATGGTCAGCGTCACCCCACGGCCTCCAGACCTCATTATGAAATGGCACATCTGCATTGAGCAAGATCTTCAGTGTCACAATCTTACGACCTCAAGTATTACATGTGACTTATTTTCTTACCTTGGTCCTCACCCACCACCTTTTCCTTCCTACCAGGCACCCCCCTGGCCATGGACCCTCCCTCAGCAGGAGCCCCAGGCACAGTGTTCTACCCCTTGGTTCAGGACCAGTGCAGCCAACCCCCCCTCCACACCTACGAGCCTTATGTTCCGATGCTCTCTGCCACCTACCATTACCTCACACCCTGGAACTCAGGCCCTGCCCAACCACATGTGCATGCATCCTACTGCCCCTCCAACCACCCAGTCAACTATGTCACTGCACCCACACACCCAGGGCACTTTATTCCTCCCAGCATGTAACCAAGCACTGGGGACGGAGGGAGGGAGGTGGGCCCCTCTAACTACCCACATTCACCATGTCACCCTATGTCATGTGTAATGTTTGTTCTACTTTTCTTATTTTGAAGTTTGCATGTTTTTGAAGTTTGCTAGTCAGTGGCTGTCTGAAATGGCACCCTATTCAAAAGTAGTGCACTGTTGGGCAGTGGTTCCCATCCGTTTTCAGTTAATGTACCACCAACTGAATTTTGCTCTGCCCTGAAGAACCCCCTCATGTGCATTTTACCAGTAGGCCTATGGTCTCATGAGTCTTCTCAAGTTCCCCCAGAGGTACTATTACCCCTGTTTGTGTACCACTGATGTAGGGAATAGGGCGCCCTTGGAAAAGTGGTAGACGGTATAGGGGTCCATTTCAGACACCCTCTGATCCAGTGTTTACAGAATGTTTAATACATTATTTTATGTTTAATTAATAAAAAGTTTTGTTTCCCAGAAGTCGTAACAGTTTATCATTTGAACTGTCCCTTTTTAGAGCAGGGCTCTCAACCCTGTTCCTGGAGCGCTACCCTCCTGTAGGTTTTCGCGCCAACCGTAAACTCTGGGATTCTTGAAAGACTGGACAATCAAAATAAGTCTTAATGTTAACATTAATGCTTCCCACAGTTGTCAAGTTGGCTGGATGTCCTTTGGGTGGTGGTCCATTCTTGATACACACAGGAACTGTTGCATGTGGAAAAACCCAGCAGCGTTGCAGTTCTTGACAAACCGGTGTGCCTGGCACCTACCATAACCCGTTCAAAAGCGCAAATATTTTGTCTTGCCCATTCACCCTCTGAATGGCACACACAATCCATGTCTCAAGGCTGAAAAAAATGCTTCTTTAATCTCTCCCCTTCATCTACAATCATTTGAAGCAGATTTATCAAGTGACATCAAGGAATCATAGCGGTCACCTGGTCAGTCTGTCATGGAAAGAGCAGGTGTTCTCAATGTTGTACACTCAGTGTATAGTTTCATAAACTAAGTATCACACTGCAAAAATTGAAATCTAAACAATCCTAAATATCTTGAGTGATTTTTAAAAGCGCTTACATTTTTTTTCTTTCCAAGCTAAATTATCTACATTTGGCAGAACATTTTGCTTGTTTTAGCCTAAATTTAACCTCAAATCTTATTTAAAGATAATTTACCTTGCAAATATCTTAATTTAGTGTTATCATATTAAAGCTTATCATAAACTCAGCAACAACAAAAAAATCCTCACTGTCAACTTAAGTTTGCTGATAATAAATGTGTAAATATTTGTATGAACATAAGATTCAACAACTGAGACAAACTGAACAAGTTCCACAGATGTGACTAACAAAAAATTGAATGTGTCCCTGAACAAAGGGGGGAGGGTCAAAATCAAAAATCAGTCAGTATCTGGTGTGGCCACCAGCTGCATTAAGTACTGCAGTGCATCTCCTCCTCTTGGACTGCACCAGATTTGCCAGTTCTTGCTGTGAGATGTTACCCCACTCTTCCACCAAGGCACCTGCAAGTTCCTGGACATTTCTGGGGGGAATGCCCCTAGCCCTCACCCTCCGATCCAACAGGTCCCAGACGTGCTCAATGGGATTGAGATCCGGGCTCTTCGCTGGCCATGGCAGAACACTGACATTCCTGTCTTGCAGGAAATCACGAGCAGTATGGCTGGTGGCATTGTCATGCTGGAGGGTCATGTCAGGATGAGCCTGCAGGAAGGGTACTACATGAGGGAGGAGGATGTCTTCCCTGTAACGCACAGCATTGAGATTACCTGCAATGACAAGCTCAGTCCGATGATGCTGTGACACATCGCCCCAGATCATGGCGGACCCTCCACCTCCAAATCAATCCCGCTCCAGAGTACAGGCCTCGGTGTAACGCTCATTCCTTCGACGATAAACGCGAATCCGACCATCATCCCTGGTGAGACAAAACCGCGACTCGTCAGTGAAGAGCACTTTTTGCCAGTCCTGTCTGGTCCGGCGACGGTGAGTTTGTGTCCATAGGCGACGTTGTTGCGGGTGATGTCTGGTGAGGACCTGCCTTACTACAGGCCTACAAGCCCTCAGTCCAGCCTCTCTCAGCTTATTGCGGACCGTGTGAGCACTGATGGAGGGATTGTGCGTTCCTGGGATAACTCGGGCAGTTGTTGCCATCCTGTACCTGTCCTGCAGGTGTGATGTTCGGATGTACCAATCCTGTTCAGGTGTTGTTACACGTGGTCTGCCACTGCGAGGACGATCAGCTGTCCGCCCTGTAGCGCTGTCTTAGGCGTCTCACAGTACAGACATTGCAATTTATTGCCCTGGTCACATCTGCAGTCCTCATGCATCCTTGCAGCATGCCTAAGGCACGTTCACGCAGATGAGCAGGGACCCTTGGTATCTTTCTAGGGTCAGTATAAGGGCCTCTTTTGTGTCCTAAGCTTTCATAACTGTGACCTTAATTGCCTACCGTCTGTAAGCTGTTAGTGCCTTAACGACCGTTCCACAGGTGCATGTTCATTAATTGTTTATGGTTCATTGAACAAGCATGGGAAACTGTTGAAAATCTGAAGTCCTTAGAATTTTGACATTCTTTGAAAGACAGGGTCCTGAAAAAGGGACGTTTCTTTTTTTTGCTGAGTTTATTCAATTACTCTGACGGAGTTTTACAGATTTGACAAATTGCATATTTTCTACTTTATTCAAGTGGTATACACAGTAGCAACTTAGGAGAAACTATATTGCTTTATAACTCTAAAACCTAAGAAAAATGAACATATTTGAGCCATAGAATGAGTTATCTAAAGCTGCATTTTTGTTGGCATATCAGATTTGAATCTGTTTTTCCTGAAGTCTGAACTGCCAAAAGCCACATGGAATCAGATATTTCACCGTAGGTGGTTTGAAGTCATAAATCTGATTCCTGGGCATGCAACGGTCAAATCTGATTTATTTGCCCTGAAGTGGTTTAGACATTTGACATATCTTGTTGCTTGCTAACTACTCTGACTGGTTGACAAGAACATGACGTGGTAGCTAACTAGCTTGTTAATTGTTTACAAACAAATTTGTGAATGTACTACAACGCTAAACAGCTGCCTAGCTAGCTAGTTGACTGCTGTGGCTAGCCAAAAAGGACTCATTTTGAAAGTTGGCTTGTCTTATCCTTTGAGGCTTCTACTAAGCTAACATATGTAATTGTTTTAAGATGGTCATACCATGGATCATACAAATATTTGATAAAATATTGAATTTAGCCTTTACTACTATAGCTCATAGAATTGAATAACACATTCATAAATGGCAAACTACCTCCATACTTCCATTTCATTTGCATGGGTTACCTTGTCTTGTTGCAATACCTGTAAGCAGGAAATGGTATAGCTGACCCTGCTCATTTCTGATTTATTTGGAATTTTTTAGGAGTCACAGTTTTGAGAGAAATATTCCGTGGGCTATTGCAAGAAACTACATATTTTCAACACTTGGGGGGAGTTAGACATTTTGATCCTATAGGACTGTGGCATTTCCTGGCACACAGCCTGACAGGGAAATTAATAAAATTACAAAAAAAGGTTTTCCATTATAAAATTCACCTATAAAATAAAGTTTCCCTGCCGGACAAGGATTGTCCTCAACTTTCAAGAATCTTTGAACTAACCTGATTAAGCTTATCTACCAGCTTCTTATTAGAATCAGGTGCGCTTGATTAGGATTGGAGGGAAAATTTACCATAAACAGGGTTGGAGAGCCCTGCTTTAGAAAAGTAATTTGGTACGATGATGGTATCTGAGGGCCAGGACCCTGGACAGCACACACGACCGATGTTGCTGCTACCCTCCCAGTCATAATCAGCACCGTGGAGAGTGCTAGCTCACTGGTACTCAGGCAGTTTTGTTCACTGAGCTTAGCTGTGTTTACACAGGCGGCCAAATTCTGATCTTTTCCCAATTATGGGCAAAATAGCTGATCTGATTGGTCAAAAGATCAGATGCAATGCAATTACTAAACTGTTCATTTTGAATTGATGGGATGGCACATTATCTAAGTAGAGTCCTGAATACTGCAATTAGCGAATGCATTGAGCTGTCACTAATAGCCCAGAGTATAGCTATTTCAAAATTTTGGACAGTTCAGTCCAGTTTTATTTGACCACTATACAGCCTATCATATCACATGGCCCAGTCTTGGAATCCTAGTTCTAAGATTCAGTCATATGATTTAATATATTTGAATAGATAATGCTTAATCTAATTATCAAATAAAAATGTGAAGTTGTATACAAGCTTGTTTTCGACAACTATGAAACATTGTTTGCGTAGGGGTCCACTGCCAAATTGATCTTGAGTATTATAATTCATAACCATCTTGTCCAAAATAAATGAGACTACAAGTAAACACATTAAAACTATGGAAAAATAAACCTACCCCTACTAATATCATGCATTTCCTGTCTCAATAGCCAAAAATGGGTAGTGCCTTATTTCCAAGAAACTATAGAAAAATAAAACTTTCATAGAAAAACAGAGGACAGTATTCTTAGTTAATTGTCCAAAAACAACTTGAAAATAATCAACCTGCAAACCTGAAATAAACATATTCCACCATGATATTAACCATCCATGTTTAGGTTATGATGTACCAAACAGAACACACTACTGTATAGAGGACATCTGGCATTTGTATATGGCACACCACCTGGCACACCATCTGGCAAAACAGTCTGGTAAAAGACAATAGAAAAACTTGCAACAAGAGATTAAACATATTTGTAAGAGAGTAGAAGTTTTGACAATGGTAATAGCTGACCTGTGTATATGACCCCCTTATCTCAGTGATATTTTGATAAGTAAAATATAATTAACTGGGCCGGAACTGTATGAGAACACGTGTTGAGAGAGGATAGTGAACTTACAGTCCGCAAACAAAGATCTAAGCATCACAGGTAGGTGGCAGTATGCAAACATGTAGTTATATTGCAATAAATCAAGATTTTTTTTTTTCTTTATATGTTTATAATCTTCCTACATTGCTATGATATCTTTGAGAAGATTAGTCCTGGGTTTTGAATACTTGTGTCAGACACTTTTTCTCTCTGTCCTCAGCAGAGTGACCTGAACATATTGTAGTTTGCTGTCCTGCATTATTCTGGGGGTGGCAGGTGCCTCTAAAGCTGTGTGGTGATGGAGTCCTCCTGCTCAGCCCCCCACTCTGAAGAGTCCAGCTCATCACATGGTCCTATCCAGCCCTCATACATGTCCTCACTAGAGCCCAGGAGGACAGCCTGGGAGCTGGAGGCCCTGATGCCAGAAGCACAGCGCAGGGGCGGCTGGGAGAGGCCCGGGGGCGGCTGGGAGAGGCCCGGGGGCGGTAGGGAGAGGCCCGGGGGCGGTAGGGAGAGGCCCGGGGGCGGTAGGGAGTGGCCCGGGGGCGGCAGGGAGAGGCCCGGGGGCGGCAGGAGCAGGCTGTCACTCCCGTTAGCCTGCTGGGGTGAACCCTGGGGTGGGGCCTGGGTAGGGGGTTGGGCCTGGGGTAGCTCTTTCAGGTTCTGGCTACGTGTAACCTGGGGATTGGGGGAGATATGGACGTCCGGCCAGGTTGTGGGCTGATGAAGTAGGCCATCTGAGATGCTGTAGGTGGGCTGGTGCATGCAGGGAGGAGGGGCCCTGTGCTCTGGGACGTGTCCGTTCATGCGAGAGAAGAGCAGACCCAGCTGCCTGATGGAGTCTCTCTTGGACTTGGAGAAGCGCTGCAGCTGGCCACCACTGCGGCTGAACACAGCAAAGGAAGGGGAGGAGGAGGAGAACCGCAGCCCGTTGCACTTTGGTTTGTTGTCCACTGGCCCCTCCACCCCTGACATGGACTTAAAGAGGGCGGAGACACTGAACCCAGAGTCCTTGTTTTTCCTCTCAGCGGTTGACATGGTGAAGGACACCCCCTTGGCCCCTTGGTCCCTGGACTGACCCTGTCCGGCCCCTCCCTCCCCCTCCTTGTTGATCTCGTCCTGCTGAGTGGCCTCATTGCTGGATGAATAGGTTCTCCGCGGGGGCTTCCTGTTCCCCAGCAGATCCAACACCTCATAGCGGAAACTGGAGATGTCCTGCTTCAGCTCCTACAGATCAGTTAAGACGGGGATAGAGAGGGTGGACAGATCGGTTAAGAGGGGGATAGAGAGGATGGATAGATCAGTTAAGAGGGGGATAGAGAGGATGGACAGATCGGTTAAGAGGGGGATAGAGAGGATGGACAGATCGGTTAAGAGGGGGATAGAGAGGATGGATAGATCAGTTAAGACGGGGATAGAGAGGATGGACAGATCGGTTAAGAGGGGGATAGAGAGGATGGACAGATCGGTTAAGAGGGGGATAGAGAGGATGGACAGATCGGTTAAGAGGGCGATAGAGAGGATGGACAGATCAGTTAAGACGGGGATAGAGAGGATGGACAGATCGGTTAAGAGGGCGATAGAGAGGATGGACAGATCGGTTAAGAGGGCGATAGAGAGGATGGACAGATCGGTTAAGAGGGCGATAGAGAGGATGGACAGATCGGTTAAGAGGGGGATAGAGAGGATGGATAGATCAGTTAAGACGGGGATAGAGAGGATGGACAGATCGGTTAAGAGGGGGATAGAGAGGATGGACAGATCGGTTAAGAGGGGGATAGAGAGGATGGATAGATCAGTTAATAAGAGGGGGATATAGAGGATGGATAGAGAGGATGGACAGATCGGTTAAGACGGGGATAGAGAGGATGGATAGATCGGTTAAGAGGGGGATAGAGAGGATGGATAGAGAGGATGGACAGATCGGTTAAGAGGGGGATAGAGAGGATGGATAGATCGGTTAAGAGGGGGATAGAGAGGATGGACAGACCGGTTAAGAGGGGGATAGAGAGGATGGACAGATCAGTTAAGAGGGCGATAGAGAGGATGGATAGATCGATTAAGAGGGGGATAGAGAGGATGGACAGATCGGTTAAGAGGGCGATAGAGAGGATGGATAGATCGATTAAGAGGGGGATAGAGAGGATGGACAGACCGGTTAAGAGGGGGATAGAGAGGATGGAGACCGGTTAAGAGGGGGATAGAGAGGATGGACAGATCAGTTAAGAGGGGGATAGAGAGGATGGACAGATCAGTTAAGAGGGGGATAGAGAGGATGGACAGATCAGTTAAGAGGGGGATAGAGAGGATGGATAGATCAGTTAATAAGAGGGGGATAGAGAGGATGGATAGAGAGGATGGACAGATCGGTTAAGAGGGGGATAGAGAGGATGGATAGATCAGTTAAGAGGGGGATAGAGAGGATGGACAGATCGGTTAAGAGGGCGATAGAGAGGATGGACAGATCGGTTAAGAGGGCGATAGAGAGGATGGATAGATCGGTTAAGAGGGGGATAGAGAGGATGGACAGATCGGTTAAGAGGGGGATAGAGAGGATGGACAGACCGGTTAAGAGGGGGATAGAGAGGATGGACAGACCGGTTAAGAGGGGGATAGAGAGGATGGATAGATCAGTTAAGACGGGGATAGAGAGGATGGACAGATCAGTTAAGAGGGGGATAGAGAGGATGGACAGATCAGTTAAGAGGGGGATAGAGAGGATGGATAGATCAGTTAAGACGGGGATAGAGAGGATGGATAGATCAGTTAAGAGGGGGATAGAGAGGATGGACAGACCGGTTAAGAGGGGGATAGAGAGGATGGACAGATCAGTTAAGAGGGGGATAGAGAGGATGGATAGATCAGTTAATAAGAGGGGGATAGAGAGGATGGATAGATCGGTTAAGAGGGGGATAGAGAGGATGGACAGATAAGAGGGGGATAGAGAGGATGGACAGATCAGTTAAGAGGGGGATAGAGAGGATGGATAGATCAGTTAATAAGAGGGGGATAGAGAGGATGGATAGATCAGTTAAGAGGGGGATAGAGAGGATGGACAGATCGGTTAAGAGGGGGATAGAGAGGATGGATAGATCAGTTAAGAGGGGGATAGAGAGGATGGATAGATCAGTTAAGAGGGGGATAGAGAGGATGGACAGACCGGTTAAGAGGGGGATAGAGAGGATGGATAGACCGGTAAGAGGGGGATAGAGAGGATGGATAGAGAGGATGGACAGATCAGTTAAGAGGGGGATAGAGAGGATGGACAGATCGGTTAAGAGGGGGATAGAGAGGATGGACAGATCGGTTAAGAGGGGGATAGAGAGGATGGATAGATCAGTTAAGAGGGGGATAGAGAGGATAGATAGATCAGTTAAGAGGGGGATAGAGAGGATAGATAGATCAGTTAAGACGGGGATAGAGAGGATGGACAGACCGGTTAAGAGGGGGATAGAGAGGATGGACAGATCAGTTAAGAGGGGGATAGAGAGGATGGACAGATCGGTTAAGAGGGGGATAGAGAGGATGGACAGACCGGTTAAGAGGGGGATAGAGAGGATGGACAGATCAGTTAAGAGGGGGATAGAGAGGATGGATAGATCAGTTAAGACGGGGATAGAGAGGATGGACAGACCGGTTAAGAGGGGGATAGAGAGGATGGACAGATCAGTTAAGAGGGGGATAGAGAGGATGGACAGACCGGTTAAGAGGGGGATAGAGAGGATGGACAGATCCACAATGAGGGAGAGTTAGATATTGTTCTATGACTATCGTATAGAGGCACATTTTGTGGATGAATGTTTAAATACGAGACTTCTGAGAAACCTACCTTAAAATTCTCCTCAGTCAGTCCCTCGTCTGTCTTAGCACTGCGGATCATGGCTGCTACATGCCTCTTTACCAGGTTCCTGATCACCTCCTGCACATAGAGACAGTCACATTACATACCCTACTACTACATTATGTAATGAATGATGAAGTTATGGGCATATTTAACAAACTAGCATCTTTTAAGCTTGTAAGCTATTTTTCTAGACTTGTACCTCCCTAAGGAGGAAATGATCTGAGATGTAGGTAAAGGGGCTCTTCCTTCCTGACATGCATACATTTGCATTTTGGGTTTAACAAGGAAAAACTGTTTAGGCATATTCATGACATATGTATTAGCTTGAGGTGAAAATCTGGATGGGCATAACTTTGCATTCATTTGCATGTTCAGGAGACAAATTACCAATCAAACCGGACTCTTTCTTTTACAGATGGATTATTTTGCGTATAAACAACTCCATTACATTTTTGGTGGAGGAGGATATTTGTGGAGGTGCTTGTACATTTAATCTAACAATCTACACTATGGAAGGGTAAGAAACACGCATAATCTTCAACTCAACACATGCACAAAGGGCTGCCTCAGAGCACCCCTTTCTCTGATAGGCTCTGCCCTATTGCCCAATCTCATTCATTTGGAGCGGCAGCTGTATTCCTTGATAAAGTACATTAATTGGACAGCGCAGGCTCCAGTCAAAGCATTTGAGTCTGGCTTAGTCTGCTTGGTATTAGAAGTCAGCAGGGGAGCCCCAGCAGCACAAGGCCCTGCCGAGGGGAAGGGAAGGAGAGGAGGGCTGCCAAAGGTGGGGCTAATTGCAATTACTGAGGCGAGGACGGACTGATAAGAAAATTAACATACTGTATGTCTGGGATAAAAAACTAACCTGCCGCCAAGCTCAACAGCACCATGACGATGATACATCCAGTAAACCAAGGACACCTGTCCCCCCTGCTGCATGGTCAACAGTGTAATATATTCTGTCCCCCTGCAGCACGGTCAACAGTGTAATATATTCTGTCCCCCGGCTACACGGTCAACAGTGTAATAATGTCTCCCCCCCTGCTGCACGGTCAACAGTGTAATATATTCTGTCCCCCTGCTGCACGGTCAACAGTGTAATATATAATGTCTCCCACTCTGCTACACGGTCAACAGTGTAATATATTCTGTCCCCCCTGCTGCACGGTCAACAGTGTAATATATAATGTCTCCCCCCTGCTACACGGTCAACAGTGTAATATATAATGTCTCCCACTCTGCTACACGGTCAACAGTGTAATATATAATGTCTCCCACTCTGCTACACGGTCAACAGTGTAATATATAATGTCTCCCACTCTGCTACACGGTCAACAGTGTAATATATAATGTCTCCCACTCTGCTACACGGTCAACAGTGTAATATATTCTGTCCCCCCTGCTACACGGTCAACAGTGTAATATATAATGTCTCCCACTCTGCTACACGGTCAACAGTGTAATATATTCTGTCCCACTCTGCTACATGGTCAACAGTGTAATATATTCTGTCCCACTCTGCTACACGGTCTACAGTGTAATATATAATGTCTCCCACTCTGCTACACGGTCAACAGTGTAATATATTCTGTCTCCCACTCTGCTACACGGTCAACAGTGTAATATATAATGTCTCCCACTCTGCTACACGGTCAACAGTGTAATATATAATGTCTTCCACTCTGCTACACGGTCAACAGTGTAATATATAATGTCTCCCACTCTGCTACACGGTCAACAGTGTAATATATTCTGTCCCCCCAGCTGCACGGTCAACAGTGTAATATATTCTGTCTCCCACTCTGCTACACGGTCAACAGTGTAATATATTCTGTCCCCCCTGCTGCACGGTCAACAGTGTAATATATTCTGTCCCCCCTGCTACACGGTCAACAGTGTAATATATAATGTCTTCCACTCTGCTACACGGTCAACAGTGTAATATATAATGTCTCCCACTCTGCTACACGTTCAACAGTGTAATATATTCTGTCTCCCCCCTGCTACACGGTCAACAGTGTAATATATTCTGTCTCCCACTCTGCTACACGGTCAACAGTGTAATATATAATGTCTCCCACTCTGCTACACGGTCAACAGTGTAATATATAATGTCTCCCACTCTGCTACACGGTCAACAGTGTAATATATAATGTCTCCCACTCTGCTACACGGTCAACAGTGTAATATATTCTGTCTCCCACTCTGCTACACGGTCAACAGTGTAATATATTCTGTCTCCCACTCTGCTACACGGTCTACAGTGTAATATATAATGTCTCCCACTCTGCTACACGGTCAACAGTGTAATATATTCTGTCTCCCACTCTGCTACACGGTCAACAGTGTAATATATAATGTCTCCCACTCTGCTACACGGTCAACAGTGTAATATATTCTGTCTCCCACTCTGCTACACGGTCAACAGTGTAATATATTCTGTCTCCCACTCTGCTACACGGTCAACAGTGTAATATATTCTGTCTCCCACTCTGCTACACGGTCAACAGTGTAATATATAATGTCTCCCACTCTGCTACACGGTCAACAGTGTAATATATAATGTCTCCCACTCTGCTACACGGTCAACAGTGTAATATATAATGTCTCCCACTCTGCTACACGGTCAACAGTGTAATATATAATGTCTCCCACTCTGCTACACGGTCAACAGTGTAATATATAATGTCTCCCACTCTGCTACACGGTCAACAGTGTAATATATAATGTCTCCCACTCTGCTACACGGTCAACAGTGTAATATATAATGTCTCCCACTCTGCTACACGGTCAACAGTGTAATATATAATGTCTCCCACTCTGCTACACGGTCAACAGTGTAATATATAATGTCTCCCCCCCTGCTACACGGTCAACAGTGTAATATATAATGTCTCCCCCCTGCTACACGGTCAACAGTGTAATATATAATGTCTCCCACTCTGCTACACGGTCAACAGTGTAATATATAATGTCTCCCACTCTGCTACACGGTCAACAGTGTAATATATAATGTCTCCCCCCCTGCTACACGGTCAACAGTGTAATATATAATGTCTCCCACTCTGCTACACGGTCAACAGTGTAATATATAATGTCTCCCACTCTGCTACACGGTCAACAGTGTAATATATAATGTCTCCCACTCTGCTACACGGTCAACAGTGTAATATATTCTGTCCCCCCTGCTACACGGTCAACAGTGTAATATATAATGTCTCCCACTCTGCTACACGGTCAACAGTGTAATATATTCTGTCCCACTCTGCTACATGGTCAACAGTGTAATATATTCTGTCCCACTCTGCTACACGGTCTACAGTGTAATATATAATGTCTCCCACTCTGCTACACGGTCAACAGTGTAATATATAATGTCTTCCACTCTGCTACACGGTCAACAGTGTAATATATAATGTCTCCCACTCTGCTACACGGTCAACAGTGTAATATATTCTGTCCCCCCAGCTGCACGGTCAACAGTGTAATATATTCTGTCTCCCACTCTGCTACACGGTCAACAGTGTAATATATTCTGTCCCCCCTGCTGCACGGTCAACAGTGTAATATATTCTGTCCCCCCTGCTACACGGTCAACAGTGTAATATATAATGTCTTCCACTCTGCTACACGGTCAACAGTGTAATATATAATGTCTCCCACTCTGCTACACGTTCAACAGTGTAATATATTCTGTCTCCCCCCTGCTACACGGTCAACAGTGTAATATATTCTGTCTCCCACTCTGCTACACGGTCAACAGTGTAATATATAATGTCTCCCACTCTGCTACACGGTCAACAGTGTAATATATAATGTCTCCCACTCTGCTACACGGTCAACAGTGTAATATATTCTGTCTCCCACTCTGCTACACGGTCAACAGTGTAATATATAATGTCTCCCACTCTGCTACACGGTCAACAGTGTAATATATAATGTCTCCCCCCCTGCTACACGGTCAACAGTGTAATATATAATGTCTCCCACTCTGCTACACGGTCAACAGTGTAATATATAATGTCTCCCACTCTGCTACACGGTCAACAGTGTAATATATAATGTCTCCCCCCCTGCTACACGGTCAACAGTGTAATATATAATGTCTCCCACTCTGCTACACGGTCAACAGTGTAATATACTGCTCAAAAAAATAAAGGGAACACTTAAACAACACATCCTAGATCTGAATTAAATAAATAATCTTAGTAAATACTTTTTTCTTTACATAGTTGAATGTGCTGACAACAAAATCACACAAAAATAATCAATGGAAATCCAATTTATCAACCCATGGAGGTCTGGATTTGGAGTCACACTCAAAATTAAAGTGGAAAACCACACTACAGGCTGATCCAACTTTGATGTAATGTCCTTAAAACACTTCAAAATGAGGCTCAGTAGTGTGTGTGTGGCCTCCACGTGCCTGTATGACCTCCCTACAACGCCTGGGCATGCTCCTGATGAGGTGGCGGATGGTCTCCTGAGGGATCTCCTCCCAGACCTGGACTAAAGCATCCGCCAACTCCTGGACAGTCTGTGGTGGATGGAGCGAGACATGATGTCCCAGATGTGCTCAATTGGATTCAGGTCTGGGGAACGGGCGGGCCAGTCCATAGCATCAATGCCTTCCTCTTGCAGGAACTGCTGACACACTCCAGCCACATGAGGTCTAGCATTGTCTTGCATTAGGAGGAACCCAGGGCCAACCGCACCAGCATATGGTCTCACAAGGGGTCTGAGGATCTCATCTCGGTACCTAATGGCAGTCAGGCTACCTCTGGCGAGCACATGGAGGGCTGTGCGGCCCCCCAAAGAAATGCCACCCCACACCATGACTGACCCACCGCCAAACCGGTCATGCTGGAGGAGGTTGCAGGCAGCAGAACGTTCTCCACGGCGTCTCCAGACTCTGTCACGTCTGTCATGTGCTCAGTGTGAACCTGCTTTCATCTGTGAAGAGCACAGGGCGCCAGTGGCAAATTTGCCAATCTTGGTGTTCTCTGGCAAATGCCAAACGTCCTGCACGGTGTTGGCCTGTAAGCACAACCCCCACCTGTGGATGTCGGGCCCTCATACCACCCTCATGGAGTCTGTTTCTGACCGTTTGAGCAGACACATGCACATTTGTGGCCTGCTGGAGGTCATTTTGCAGGGCTCTGGCAGTGCTTCTCCTGCTGCTCCTTGCACAAAGGCGGAAGTAGCGGTCCTGCTGCTGGGTTGTTGCCCTCCTACGGCCTCCTCCACGTCTCCTGATGTACTGGCCTGTCTCCTGGTAGCGCCTCCATGCTCTGGACACTACGCTGACAGACACAGCAAACCTTCTTGCCACAGCTTGCATTGATGTGCCATCCTGGATGAGCTGCACTACCTGAGCCACTTGTGTGGGTTGTAGACTCCGTCTCATGCTACCACTAGAGTGAAAGCACCGCCAGCATTCAAAAGTGACCAAAACATCAGCCAGGAAGCATAGGAACTGAGAAGTGGTCTGTGGTTACCACCTGCAGAACCACTCCTTTATTGGGGGTGTCTTGCTAATTGCCTATAATTTCCACCTGTTGTCTATTCCATTTGCACAACAGCATGTGACATTTATTGTCAATCAGTGTTGCTTCCTAAGTGGACAGTTTGATTTCACAGAAGTGTGATTGACTTGGAGTTACATTGTGTTGTTTAAGTGTTCCCTTTATTTTTTGGAGCAGTGTATATAATGTCTCCCACTCTGCTACACGGTCAACAGTGTAATATATTCTGTCTCCCCCCCTGCTACACGGTCAACAGTGTAATATATAATGTCTCCCACTCTGCTACACGGTCAACAGTGTAATATATAATGTCTCCCACTCTGCTACACGGTCAACAGTGTAATATATAATGTCTCCCACTCTGCTACACGGTCAACAGTGTAATATATAATGTCTCCCACTCTGCTACACGGTCAACAGTGTAATATATAATGTCTCCCACTCTGCTACATGGTCAACAGTGTAATATATTCTAATAAACATGTGCAGCACAAATGTTTGGTACAGTATATTAATGTCACAGATCTGGCTCAATAAGAGGTGTTTGTGAGAGATGTGCCATCAGTCTTATCCATGGTTGTTATGATAGCAGACGGGTTACCTGATAGTGCTGGTTCTGAATCAGGTTGTCAGCATGACGCTCCTAAAACCACATGAAAAGCAGAAGAATCAAATGACTTTTGTTGTTATGCAGAATTTCTATTAACAGCACAGATATATCAGTATCACTATACAGGTTTCTCTGCTGCTGCATGTTACAGTTGTACTAGGAGAGTGACTTAAATACACATGTTCTGAACAGTGCTTAAAGACCTAAGGAATTTATATACATACAGAGCATTAGGAAAGTACTCAGACCCCTTCACTTTTCCACATTTTGTTACATGACAGCCTTGTTCTAAAATTGATTAAATAGTGTTTTCCCCCCTCATCAATCTACACACAATACCCCATTACGACGAAGCAAAAACAGGTTTTTAGATATTACTGCAAATGTACAAAAAATATCACATTTACATAAGTATTCAGACCCTTTACTCAGTACTTTGTTGAAGCACCTTTGGCAGTGATTACAGCTTCGAGTCCTCTTTGGTATGACGCTACAATCTTGGCACATCTGTATTTGGGGAGTTTCTCCCATTCTTCTCTGCAGCTCCTCTCAAGCTCTGTCAGGTTGGATGGGGAGCGTCGCAGCACAGCTATTTTCAGGTCTCTCCAGAGATGTTCGATCAGGCTCAAGTCCGGGCTCTGGCAGGGCCACTCAAGGACATTCAGAGACTTGTCTCAAAGCCAGTCCTGCGTTGTCTTGGCTGTGTGCTTAGGGTTGTTGTCTGTTGGAAGGTGATCCTTCGCCCCAGTCTGAGGTCCTGACCACTCTGGAGCAGGTTTCATCAAGGATCTCTCTGTACTTTGCTCCGTTCATCTTTCCCTCGATCCTGACTAGTCTCCCAGTCCCTGCCGCTGAAAAACATCCCCACAGCATGATGTGGCCACCACCACGCTTCACAGTAGGGATGGTGCCAGGTTTCCTCCAGACGTGACACCTGGCATTCAGGCCAAAGAGTTCAATCTTGGTTTCATCAGACCAGAGAATCTTGTTGCTCATGGTCTGAGAGTCTTTAGGTGCCTTTTGGCAAACTACAAGCATGCTGTCATGTTGTCACTCCCTGATCTTTTACACCTGTCCTTGTTATTGTCTACACCCCCTCCGGGTGTCGCTGATTTTCCCCAGTGTATTTATCCCTGTGTTTCCTGTCTCTCTGTGCCAGTTCGTCTTGTTTGGTTAGTCAAGTCAACCAGCGTGTTTTTCCCATACTCCTTTTGCTATTCTCCTTTTTCTAGTCCTCTGGTTTTGACCCTTGCCTGTTTCTGGACTCTCTACCCGCCTGCCTGACCATTCTGCCTGCCTTGACCACGAGCCTGTCTGCCACTCTGTACCTCCTGGACTCTGATCTGGTTTTGACCTTTTTGCCTGTCCACGACCATTCTCTTGCCTACCCCTTTGGATTATTAAACATTGTAAGACTCCAACCATCTCCCTCCTGTGTCTGCATCTGGGTCTCGCCTTGTGCCATGATACATGTGCCTTATACTGAGGAGTGGCTTCCATAAAGGCTGATCGGTGAGGTGCTGCAGAGATGGTTATCCTTCTGGAAGGTTCTCCCATCTCCACAGAGGACCTCTGGAGCTCTGTCAGAGTGACCATCGGATTCTTGGTCACGTCGCTGACCAAGGCCCTTCTCCACTAATTGCTCAGTTTGGCTGGGTGGCCAAGTCTAGGAAGAGTCTTAGTGGTTACAAACTTCTTCTATTTAAGAATGATGGAGGCCACTGTGTTCTTGGGGACCTTCAATGCTGCTGCAGACATTTTTTGGTACCCTTCCCCAGATCTGTGCCTCGACACAATCCTGTCTCAAAGCTCTACAGGCACTTCCTTTGATCTCACGGATGGTTTTTGCTCTGACATGCACTGTCATCTGTGGGACCTTATATAGACAGGTGTCTGCCTTTCCAAATCATGTCCAATCAACTGAATTTACCACAGGTGGACTCCAATCAAGTTGTAGAAACATCAAGGATGATCAATGGAAACAGAATGCACCTGAACTAAAACTAAAAACTAATTTCATCCATTTTAGAATAAGCCTGTAACGTAACAAAATGTGGAAAAAGTCAAGGGGTATGAATACTTTCCAAATGCACTGTACATATATATGCATTGCCTTCATAATCAGCAGTAGGAAAGGTATGCATTAATATGGAGTGGGCTCAAATTGCACAATTTATACATTTTAGAGCAATGAAAAAGACATGAGCAATTAGCAGTAAATTAATTAAATGACCACCACAGTTTTAAATGTATTTCATGGCTTATTCTAATCTGTCCAGTTAGATGCACCCAAACAAGGATCATATATGTCTTTTGTTCTGCTATATTTTCTTCTCTTCAACAATACTGCATATGCCTTATTATACAATCTTATAACCCTATACATGTGTCTGTTGTGTGGTTGAAGGCAATGTGCCTGTGTTTTAGCAGGAGTGTGGAGTAGAGCAGCAGAACAGTAGACTATGAGAATAGTAGAACAGTAGAATGGTAGACTATGAGAACAGTAGAACAGTAGAACGGTAGACTATGAGAACAGTAGAACGGTAGACTGAGAACAGTAGAACAGTAGAATGGTAGACTATGAGAACAGTAGAACGGTACACTATGAGAACAGTAGAACGGTAGAATGGTAGAGTATGAGAACAGTAGAACAGTAGAACGGTAGACTATGAGAACAGTAGAACAGTAGAACGGTAGACTATGAGAACAGTAGAACAGTAGACTATGAGAACAGTAGAACAGTAGACTATGAGAACAGTAGAACGGCAGACTATGAGAACAGTAGAACGGCAGACTATGAGAACAGTAGAACGGCAGACTATGAGAACAGTAGAACGGTAGACTATGAGAACAGTAGAACAGTGGAACGGTAGACTATGAGAACAGTAGAACGGTAGACTATGAGAACAGCAGAACGGTAGACTATGAGAACAGTAGAACAGTGGAACGGTAGACTATGAGAACAGTAGAACGGTAGACTATGAGAACAGTAGAACAGTAGAATGGTAGACTATGAGAACAGTAGAACAGTAGACTATGAGAACAGTAGAACGGTAGAATGGTAGACTATGAGAACAGTAGAACAGTAGACTATGAGAACAGTAGAACGGTAGACTATGAGAACAGTAGAACGGTAGACTATGAGAACAGTAGAACGGTAGACTATGAGAACAGTAGAACGGTGGAACGGTAGACTATGAGAACAGTAGAACAGTAGAATGGTAGACTATGAGAACAGTAGAACAGTAGACTATGAGAACAGTAGAACGGCAGACTATGAGAACAGTAGAACAGTGGAACGGTAGACTATGAGAACAGTAGAACGGTAGACTATGAGAACAGTAGAACAGTGGAACGGTAGACTATGAGAACAGTAGAACAGTAGAACGGTAGACTATGAGAACAGTAGAACGGTAGACTATGAGAACAGTAGAACGGTGGAACGGTAGACTATGAGAACAGTAGAACAGTAGAATGGTAGACTATGAGAACAGTAGAACAGTAGACTATGAGAACAGTAGAACGGTAGACTATGAGAACAGTAGAACGGTAGACTATGAGAACAGTAGAACGGTGGAACGGTAGACTATGAGAACAGTAGAACAGTAGAATGGTAGACTATGAGAACAGTAGAACAGTAGACTATGAGAACAGTAGAACGGCAGACTATGAGAACAGTAGAACAGTGGAACGGTAGACTATGAGAACAGTAGAACGGTAGACTATGAGAACAGTAGAACAGTGGAACGGTAGACTATGAGAACAGTAGAACAGTGGAACGGTAGACTATGAGAACAGTAGAACGGTAGACTATGAGAACAGTAGAACAGTAGAATGGTAGACTATGAGAACAGTAGAACAGTAGACTATGAGAACAGTAGAACGGTAGACTATGAGAACGGTAGAACGGTAGACTATGAGAACGGTAGAACGGTAGACTATGAGAACAGTAGAACGGTAGACTATGAGAACAGTAGAACGGTAGACTATGAGAACAGTAGAACGGTAGACTATGAGAACAGTAGAACAGTAGACTATGAGAACAGTAGAACGGTAGACTATGAGAACAGTAGAACGGTAGACTATGAGAACAGTAGACTATGAGAACAGTAGAACAGTAGAACGGTAGACTATGAGAACAGTAGAACAGTAGACTATGAGAACAGTAGAACGGTAGACTAAGAGAACAGTAGAACAGTAGACTATGAGAACAGTAGAACAGTAGAATGGTAGAACAGTAGAACGGTAGACTATGAGAACAGTAGAGCAGTAGAACAGTAGAATGGTAGACTACAAGAACAGTAGAACAGTAGACTATGAGAACAGTAGACTATGAGAACAGTAGAACGGTAGACTATGAGAACAGTAGAACGGTAGACTATGAGAACAGTAGAACAGTAGACTAGTAGAACAGTAGAACGGTAGACTATGAGAACAGTAGAACAGTAGACTATGAGAACAGTAGAACGGTAGACTATGAGAACAGTAGAACGGTAGACTATGAGAACAGTAGAACAGTAGAACGGTAGACAATGAGAACAGTAGAACAGCAGGACTGTAGACTATGAGAACAGTAGAAAAGTAGAACAGTAGAATAGTAGAGCAGTAGAACAGTAGAACGGTAGACTATGAGAACAGTAGAATGGTAGACTATGAGAAAAGTAGAACAGTAGACTATGAGAACAGTAGACTATGAGAACAGTAGAACAGTAAACTATGAGAACAGTAGAACGGTAGACTATGAGAACAGTAGAACAGTAGACTATGAGAACAGTAGAAAAGTAGAACAGTAGAACAGTAGAATAGTAGAGCAGTAGAACAGTAGAACGGTAGACTATGAGAACAGTAGAACAGTAGAATGGTAGACTATGAGAACAGTAGAACAGTAGACTATGAGAACAGTAGAACAGTAGAACGGTAGACTATGAGAACAGTAGAACAGTAGACTATGAGAACAGTAGAACGGTAGACTATGAGAACAGTAGAACAGTAGACTATGAGAACAGTAGAACAGTAGAATGGTAGAACAGTAGAACGGTAGACTATGAGAACAGTAGAATGGTAGACTACAAGAACAGTAGAACAGTAGACTAGTAGAACAGTAGAACGGTAGACTATGAGAACAGTAGAACAGTACACTATGAGAACAGTAGAACGGTAGACTATGAGAACAGTAGAACGGTAGACTATGAGAACAGTAGAACGGTAGACTATGAGAACAGTAGAACCGTAGAACGGTAGACAATGAGAACAGTAGAACAGCAGGACTGTAGACTATGAGAACAGTAGAAAAGTAGAACAGTAGAACAGTAGAATAGTAGAGCAGTAGAACAGTAGAACGGTAGACTATGAGAACAGTAGAGCAGTAGAACAGTAGACTATGAGAACAGTAGAACAGTAGAACAGTACAACGGTAGACTATGAGAACAGTAGAACATTAGAGCAGTAGAACGGTAGACTATGAGAAGAGTCGAAGAGTAGAAAGGTAGACTATGAGAACCGTAGAACAATAGAACAGTAGAACGGTAGACTATGAGAACAGTAGAACGGTAGAACAGTAGAACAGTAGAACGGTAGACTATGTGAACAGTAGAACAGTAGACTATGAGAACAGTAGAACGGTAGACTATGAGAACAGTAGAACAGTAGACTATGAGAACAGTAGAACAGTAGACTATGAGAACAGTAGAACGGTAGACTATGAGAACAGTAGAACAGTAGAATGGTAGACTATGAGAACAGTAGAACAGTAGAGCAGTAGAACGGTAGACTATGAGAACAGTAGAACAGTAGATCGGTAGACTATGAGAACAGTAGAGCAGTAGAACAGTAGAACAGTAGAGCAGTAGAACGGTAGACTATGAGAACAGTAGAACGGTAGACTATGAGAACAGCAGAACAGTAGAACGGTAGACTTTGAGAACAGTAGAACAGTAGACTATGAGAATAGTAGAACAGGAGAAAAGTAGAGCAGTAGAACAGTAGAACGGTAGACTAGTAGAACAGTAGAACAGTAGAATGGTAGACTGTGAGAACAGTAGAACGGGAGACTATGAGAACAGTAGAACAGTAGAACAGTAGAACAGTAGAATGGTTGACTATGAGAACAGTAGAACGGTAGACTATGAGAACAATAGAACGGTAGAACGGTAGACTATGAGAACAGTAGAACAGTAGACTACGAGAACAGTAGAACAGTAGACTATGAGAACAGTAGAACAGTAGAACGGTGGACTATGAGAACAGTAGAACTGTAGACAATGAAAACAGTAGAGCAGTAGAACAGTAGAACAGTAGAACGGTAGACTATGAGAACAGTAGAACAGTAGATCGGTAGACTATGAGAACAGTAGAGCAGTAGAACAGTAGAGCAGTAGAACGGTAGACTATGAGAACAGTAGAACGGTAGAACAGTAGATCGGTAGACTATGAGAACAGTAGAACAGTAGAACAGTAGAGCAGTAGAACAGTAGAACGGTAGACTATGAGAACAGTAGAACAGTAGAACAGTAGATCGGTAGACTATGAGAACAGTAGAACAGTAGAACAGTAGAGCAGTAGAACAGTAGAATGGTTGACTATGAGAACAGTAGAACGGTAGACTATGAGAACAATAGAACGGTAGAACGGTAGACTATGAGAACAGTAGAACAGTAGATTGGTAGACAATGAGAACAGTAGAACAGTAGAACAGTAGAATGGTAGACTATGAGAACAGTATAACTGTAGACTATGAGAACAGTAGAACAGTAGAGCAGTAGAACAGTAGAGCAGTAGAACAGTAGAACGGTAGACTATGAGAACAGTAGAACAGTAGATCGGTAGACTATGAGAACAGTAGAGCAGTAGAACAGTAGAGCAGTAGAACAGTAGAACGGTAGACTATGAGAACAGTAGAACGGTAGAACAGTAGATCGGTAGACTATGAGAACAGTAGAACAGTAGAGCAGTAGAACAGTAGAACAGTAGATCGGTAGACTATGAGAATAGTAGAACAGTAGAACAGTAGAGCAGTAGAACAGTAGAACGGTAGACTATGAGAACAGTAGAACAGTAGATCGGTAGACTATGAGAACAGTAGAACAGTAGAACAGTAGAGCAGTAGAACAGTAGAACGGTAGACTATGAGAACAGTAGAACAGTAGATCGGTAGACTATGAGAACAGTAGAGCACTAGAACAGTGGAACAGTAGAGCAGTAGAACGGTAGACTATGAGAACAGTAGAACGGTAGACTATGAGAAGAGTCGAAGAGTAGAAAGGTAGACTATGAGAACCGTAGAACAATAGAACAGTAGAACGGTAGAACAGTAGAACGGTAGACTATGTGAACAGTAGAACAGTAGAACGGTAGACTATGAGAACAGTAGACTATGAGAACAGTAGAACGGTAGACTATGAGAACAGTAGAACGGTAGACTATGAGAACAGTAGAACGGTAGACTATGAGAACAGTAGAACAGTAGACTATGAGAACAGTAGAACAGTAGACTATGAGAACAGTAGAACAGTAGACTATGAGAACAGTAGAACGGTAGACTATGAGAACAGTAGAACGGTAGACTATGAGAACAGTAGAACAGTAGAGCAGTAGAACAGTAGAACGGTAGACTATGAGAACAGTAGAACAGTAGATCGGTAGACTATGAGAACAGTAGAGCAGTAGAACAGTAGAACAGTAGAGCAGTAGAACGGTAGACTATGAGAACAGTAGAACGGTAGACTATGAGAACAGCAGAACAGTAGAACGGTAGACTTTGAGAACAGTAGAACAGTAGACTATGAGAATAGTAGAACAGGAGAAAAGTAGAGCAGTAGAACAGTAGAACGGTAGACTAGTAGAACAGTAGAACAGTAGAATGGTAGACTGTGAGAACAGTAGAACGGGAGACTATGAGAACAGTAGAACAGTAGAACAGTAGAACAGTAGAATGGTTGACTATGAGAACAGTAGAACGGTAGACTATGAGAACAATAGAACGGTAGAACGGTAGACTATGAGAACAGTAGAACAGTAGACTACGAGAACAGTAGAACAGTAGACTATGAGAACAGTAGAACAGTAGAACGGTAGACTATGAGAACAGTAGAACTGTAGACAATGAAAACAGTAGAACAGTAGAACAGTAGAGCAGTAGAACGGTAGACTATGAGAACAGTAGAACAGTAGATTGGTAGACTATGAGAACAGTAGAACAGTAGAATGGTAGACTATGAGAACAGTATAACTGTAGACTATGAGAACAGTAGAACAGTAGAGCAGTAGAACAGTAGAACGGTAGACTATGAGAACAGTAGAACAGTAGATCGGTAGACTATGAGAACAGTAGAGCAGTAGAACAGTAGAACAGTAGAGCAGTAGAACGGTAGACTATGAGAACAGTAGAACGGTAGACTATGAGAACAGCAGAACAGTAGAACGGTAGACTTTGAGAACAGTAGAACAGTAGACTATGAGAATAGTAGAACAGGAGAAAAGTAGAGCAGTAGAACAGTAGAACGGTAGACTAGTAGAACAGTAGAACAGTAGAATGGTAGACTGTGAGAACAGTAGAACGGGAGACTATGAGAACAGTAGAACAGTAGAACAGTAGAACAGTAGAATGGTTGACTATGAGAACAGTAGAACGGTAGAACGGTAGACTATGAGAACAGTAGAACAGTAGACTACGAGAACAGTAGAACAGTAGACTATGAGAACAGTAGAACAGTAGAACGGTAGACTATGAGAACAGTAGAACTGTAGACAATGAAAACAGTAGAACAGTAGAACAGTAGAGCAGTAGAACGGTAGACTATGAGAACAGTAGAACAGTAGATTGGTAGACTATGAGAACAGTAGAACAGTAGAACAGTAGAATGGTAGACTATGAGAACAGTATAACTGTAGACTATGAGAACAGTAGAACAGTAGAGCAGTAGAACAGTAGAGCAGTAGAACAGTAGAACGGTAGACTATGAGAACAGTAGAACAGTAGATCGGTAGACTATGAGAACAGTAGAGCAGTAGAACAGTAGAACAGTAGAGCAGTAGAACGGTAGACTATGAGAACAGTAGAACGGTAGAACAGTAGATCGGTAGACTATGAGAACAGTAGAACAGTAGAACAGTAGAGCAGTAGAACGGTAGACTATGAGAACAGTAGAACAGTAGATCGGTAGACTATGAGAACAGTAGAACAGTAGAACAGTAGAGCAGTAGAACAGTAGAACGGTAGACTATGAGAACAGTAGAACAGTAGACAGGCGGAGCTAGAGCGTGCGGCGTAGAGCGTAGCGTGACGGAGACAGGCGTAGAACAGTAGATCGGTAGACTATGAGAACAGTAGAGCACTAGAACAGTAGAACAGTAGAGCAGTAGAACGGTAGACTATGAGAACAGTAGAACGGTAGACTATGAGAAGAGTAGAACGGTAGACTATGAGAACAGTAGAACAGTAGAACGGTAGAACGGTAGACTATGAGAACAGTAGAATGGTAGACTATGAGAACAGTAGAATGGTAGACTATGAGAACAGTAGAAGGTTAGACTATGAGAACAGTAGAACGGTAGACTATGAGAACAGTAGAGCAGTAGAACAGTAGAGCAGTAGAACGGTAGACTATGAGAACAGTAGAACAGTAGAACGGTAGACTATGAGAACAGTAGAACGGTAGACTATGAGAACAGTAGAACGGTAGAACGGTAGACTATGAGAACAGTAGAACGGTAGACTATGAGAACAGTAGAGCAGTAGAATGATAGAGCAGTAGAACAGTAGAACGGTAGACTATGAGAACAGTAGAACAGTAGAATGTTAGAACGGTAGACTATGAGAACAGTAGAACGGTAGACTATGAGAACAGTAGAACGGTAGACTATGCAGAGACAGTAGAGAGGCAGTAGAACGGTAGCTAGAGCAGTAGAACAGGTGAGACGGTAGCTGAGAACAGTAGAACGGTAGACTATGAGAACAGTAGAACGGTAGACTATGAGAACAGTAGAACGGTAGAACGGTAGAACGGTAGACTATGAGAACAGTAGAACGGTAGACTATGAGAACAGTAGAACAGGCGATTGCTGCTGGCAGAGGAGAGAAGTTCAGCTGAATGGGAAACGTCCAGGGAATTTGGAGCATGAAGCAGGGTTGCTTGGCAACATGTGCCTGCTCACTTCAGCTGGAAGCTGAACAACCAGAATATACAGCCCCTAGTCAGTAACATCCCAGCTGGGCCAAATACTGATAGCCCCAACACCATTCTAAAGCTCTCCATGACATATACAGGCAAGGATCCTGTTTGGTTATTATATGGAAATAGAAGAACAGGACAATGATGGCTACTGAACCAATCACATGAAAGAGTGTGAACATGAACATCGTTCTCTGATATGACACAGCAAAAGGAAACTGCCTGGGGAAATGTAGTGAACGTTTGTACACTGTATACTATGTTGACTGTACAGGTTTGTAAATGTTTTACCGTGAACTCCTTTAAGTTCTCGTGTTTCCTCCGGTCGTCAGGGCTGGGCAGGTTCCCTCCACACAGGCGGTTGTACGTCCACACACACAGGTACCACACTGACTTGGGGCTGGGGACAATGTTGAAGGGTGGCGGGAGAGTTCCTCCCTCGTCAAAATAACTCATCCACAGCTTGGTGCGGGCAAACTTCCATTCAATGTCCGCATGGTCCTGTACAAGGGCATTTAGATATTAAAGGAGGTTGAGTATTCATTAGCAGAATTGAAACTCTTACATCCTATTCAGTCACCATTATTATCACTGAGGGTGATGACAACCCACTTAATAGCAGGGCTAAAATACTTGTAGTTACATCCTGTCTCCCCTTCCATAGATGTGCCTCAGGCAATAAGCTGTTGTCTGAGTGGAGAGGTGAGGGTTTGGTTGGTTGATTAAAGGATGTGTGTGTGTGTGTGTGTGTGTGTGTGTGTGTGTGTGTGTGTGTGTGTGTGTGTGTGTGTGTGTGTGTGTGTGTGTGTGTGTGTGTCTGTGTGTGTGTGTGTGTGTGTCTGTGTGTGTGTGTGTGTGTCTGTGTGTGTGTGTGTGTGTGTGTGTGTGTGTGTGTGTCTGTGTGTGTGTGTGTGTGTGTGTGTGTGTGTGTGTGTGTGTGTGTGTGTGTGTGTGTGTGTGTGTGTGTGTGTGTGTGTGTGTGTGTGTGTGTGTGTGTGTCTGTGTGTGTGTGTGTGTGTGTGTGTGTGTGTGTGTGTGTTGTGTGTTGTGTACTTAGGTTTTTTCCCACAGCTCCCAGGGAGAGTGATGGGCGGAAGGCCTCTATCTCGTCTTACATAAAGCTCTGGCAGAAAGGTTACATGGAGGAAAATAAAGGATAACAATATGTCTGTGTGATGCAGCACCAGAAAAATACAGACTCTCTGAGGTAAAAACTATCACCTTCAATAAAACCTTCATGATCTACAATATATTTTATGACAATTACTCATCCGGTTCTTATTCCTGCAGAGAGTGAGAGACGCTTTGCATAACTTCTGGAGATCAACTGCAAGACACGCATGCTCAGCATGCAGCGATCATTATTTGTTTTTTTTTGCAAACCAAAGTCTTTACTCATACGCACCAGCAAGAACTCCACAAAAAAAGATTGCCATCCCACTGGGCGAGGACATCAATTCAATGTCTATTCCACATTGGTTCAACGTAATTGAATTGAAATGACGTGGAAACAACGCTGATTCAACCAGAGTGTAACCAGTGGGATGTGAGTTCCCATAATAAAGGAGCCAGCAGACAGCTGTGTGTGTGTGTGTGTGTGTGACTCACAGCGATGAGCTGATAGGAGTTGTTCATCATGGCGATGAGCATGTTGAGCAGCACCACCAGGGAGATGACGTTGTAGGTGCCGAACATGGTGGCTCCCACAAACTCTGTGAACTCATGGCGTGCCTTCACATTGGTCACGTACAGGTTGAGCAGGCCGAATATCGACCAGAACAGGGACTGCAGCGTCTCAAACAGCCTGGGAAAGAACACCATACAGAGACAGAGAGAGACTTTCTTTGAGTTTTGTGTTTTTCTACAAAACCCTTTATTTGGACTTTGATGAGCCAGAAACGATTACCATAGTCCTGTAAGCTGCAAATGCAGTGTTGCCAACAAAGAGCAAGGATTAGAAAGCGAGACAGCAGAAGCCTTTGAATCCTAAACTGATCTTTTGCATTACGGTAACTCAATGAACCACTAAAACCTCCAAAAGCAGATGGAGGCGAGAGATACAAACTGCTCATTCTCCAGAATGACTCAGGGGCTGGAGAAAGCAAATGAGATTTAGTACACTGCCGTATATTTTATTCATTACGGGAGAGGGAGAGGATTGTGTATACTGTAAGTTTCTTTGTGGGACAAATGAAAAGGGCTTTTCTATTGTAATAGGTATTGGAGTATAAGACCCTGTTTTGTACCTGCTACCCTCTTCCTGCTCCTCTTCCCAAACAGTTCTCTCTATTTACATCTCTTCATATTCTCCTCCTCTCTCAATTTATTTCAAGCTCCTTCCTCTACCTTCCTTCCTCTACCCTCCTCCCTCTACCCTCCTCCCTCTACCCTCCTCCCTCTACCCTCCTCCCTCTACCTTCCTCCCTCTACCTTCCTCCCTCTACCCTCCTCCCTCTACCCTCCTCCCTCTACCTTCCTCCCTCTACCCTCCTCCCTCTACCCTCCTCCCTCTACCCTCCTCCCTCTACCCTCCTCCCTCTACCCTCCTCCCTCTACCTTCCTCCCTCTACCCTCCTCCCTCTACCCTCCTCCCTCTACCCTCCTCCCTCTACCTTCCTCCCTCTACCCTCCTCCCTCTAACCTCCTCCCTCTAACCTCCTCCCTCTAACCTCCTTACTTTACCCTGCCTTCTCCTTCTTCACTCCCTTCCTTGTCTCAGAATGTACTGGTCTCGTCCATCTCTCTATACACCCTTCTTTCTGTTTATCCAAACCCCTCCTTTTGTCATTACACAGTATTTGTCTTTCTCCGTTCTCATATCCCCAGGACAAAGGGTCTCAGATGAGATGACTCACGTAGAGAAGGCGTTGTTCTGCTTCTCACAGCGGATGCCCTTGCAGTTGTTGGGCTCGTCCGAGGCCTTGGTCTCGTAGTAGAAGTACAGCTGGTTGAGCCCGTTAGCGAAGGCCAGCAGCACCAGGCAGTAGATGAAGAGGAACTTAAGGATGTCCAGCAGCATGCGTCCCAGGGAGATCTGCAGAGGCCCCAGGTGGGAGTTGGCTGTGAACAGGGAGATGAGGCGCAGGGAGCTGAAGATGTTGGCGATAGCAAACAGGGCCTCGGCGATCAGCGTTGGGTGCCACATCTCCCACTCCTCCCGCGGCCGAGAGCTGTTGTACTGTTGTGGAGACGAGAGAGAGAGAGAGAGCTGTTGTACTGTTGTGGAGACAAGAGAGAGAGGGAGAGAGTACTGTTGTACTGTTATGGAGACAAGAGAGAGAGAGAAAGGGCTGTTGTACTGTTGTGGAGACAAGAGAGAGAGAGAAAGGGCTGTTGTACTGTTGTGGAGACGAGAGAGAGAGAGGGCTGCTGTACTGTTGTGGAGACGAGAAAGAGAGAGCTGTTGTACTGTTGTGGAGACGAGAAAGAGAGCTGTTGTACTGTTGTGGAGACGAGAGAGAGAGCTGCTGTACTGTTGTGGAGACAAGAGAGAGACAGAGCTGTTGTATTGTTGTGGAGACAAGAGAGAGCTGTTGTACTGTTGTGGAGACGAGAGAGAGAGCTGTTGTACTGTTGTGGAGACGAGAGAGAGAGCTGTTGTACTGTTGTGGAGACGAGAGAGAGAGAGAGAGAGAGAGAGAGAGCTGTTGTATTGTTGTGGAGACAAGAGAGAGAGAGAGCTGTTGTATTGTTGTAGAGGCGAGAGAGAGAGAGAGAGAGAGAGTGAGAGCTGTTGTACTGTTGTGGAGACGAGAGAGAGAGAGAGAGAGAGAGAGAGCTGTTGTATTGTTGTGGAGACAAGAGAGAGAGAGAGCTGTTGTATTGTTGTAGAGGCGAGAGAGAGAGAGAGAGAGAAAGCTGTTGTACTGTTGTGGAAGCAAGAGAGAGAGCTGTTGTACTGTTGTGGAGACGAGAGAGAGAGAGAGAGAGAGAGAGAGAGAGAGAGAGAGCTGTTGTACTGTTGTGGAGACGAGAGAGAGAGAGAGAGAGAGAGAGAGAGAGAGAGAGAGAGAGAGAGAGAGAGAGAGCTGTTGTGGAGACAAGAGAGAGAGCTGTTGTACTGTTGTGGAAGCAAGAGAGAGAGCTGTTGTACTGTTGTGGAGACAAGAGAGAGAGAGAGAGAGAGAGAGAGAGAGAGAGAGAGAGAGAGAGAGAGAGAGAGAGAGAGAGAGAGAGAGAGAGAGAGAGAGAGAGAGAGAGAGAGAGAGAGCTGTTGTGGAGACGAGAGAGAGAGTACCGTTAGCTACATATCAGAAGGCCACGGTTATGTTGGAATATGTACATTGGCAAGAATAAATAGGCAGGAATTTCTTAACCCTCACAATAGCATCAGCTCATCTTGAAAAAAATACACGTACCTTGAAGTAAGCAACTAGTTTCAGTGAGATAGTGGCCAAGTAGAGAGAGTTCATGGCAAAGTCCATCAGGTTCCACCAGTCATGGACGTACTCAGTGAAACCGCCGTCCCACATCTCCTTTATCTCAGCCCAGATAAAGCCTTAAGGGCAGACAGGTGTCAGTCAGTAAGACAAGTGACATTGCACACTGCAATTAATGGCACCTGTCACACTAGTTTTACACTGTAAACTTATAGCTAGTCCAAATCAGAAACAGATTAACTGCAGCAAAATTCAGCATTGAATTTCTCATTATCCACCCAATTACAAGTTACAACCTATTAGAGTGGTTTCTAACGATAAAGTTAGCTCTCCCCAGTCACCTTTTCGCCCCCACCCCACCCCCTGCTCACCCAGCACCCAGGGAAGGATCATCCACTCCACCACGGTGGGCGGTGGGCCCTGGACGTGCAGGTCTGTTCTCACGATGTGCTGGGAGGCCAGGAGGAGGAGGAAAAGGAAAGTCAGGTAGGAGGCTGTGTGGCAGATGAACTTGATGAAGGGCTTCTTGATGAAGAGGCCCAGGGCACTCCTGGGGGCCAGCAGGTAGACCAGGGAGAAGATGGGGAAGAGCAGGCCGATGGTAAAGCAGGTGACCAGCTTGACCGCCCAGTGGCGTCTGCGCCACCCCGGGAAACCGTCGTACCACAGGGTGGCCAGGAGCTGCTGGCAGTTTGGCTGGGACACAAACTGGAGAGGAAGACAGTGACAGATACAGGAAGAAGATCCATAAGGGAAATCAAAACAATAGTATCAGACTGGGCCAGTGTTGTACAGATTGATAGTACGTCCAACCACCAAGAAATTCAGAAAATCTAATACAATAGAAGCATGGATATCGTACATATCTTTAATATGATTCTGCCACGTAGTGCTTCAGATATAAAGGTGATGTGTACTACGTAAAGTCCCAGGCTCTCGCCAACTTTCCTGCAGTAAAACTAACTTCCCTGTGTTAGTCCCTGGAGCTAACCTCCCACAGATGACCTCTGACCTTGACACAGCACAGAAAAAAAGGGGGCGGAGGTCGGGCTGCCTTCTGAGAATTCATAGGCCAGTGAGTAAACTCCCACTGCCATCCGTTCTATTGGCCAACGTGCAATCATTGGAAAATAAAATGGATAACCTACAATCAAGATTATACTATCAACGGGACAATAAAAACTGCAATATCTTATGTTTCACAGAGCCGTGGCTGAACGACGACACAGATAATATAGAGCTGGAGGGATTTTCCATGTACCAGCAGGACAGAGAAGCTACGTCTGGTAAGACGAGGGCTGGGGAGTGTGTCTGTTTGTCAATAACAGCTGGTGCGCAATGTCTAATATTAAAGATGTCTCTAGGTATTGCTCGCCTGAGGTAGAGTCCCTTATGATAAGCTGTAGACCACACTATCTAAGAAGAGACTTCTCATCTATATTATTCGTAGCCGTCTATTTACCACCACATACCGATGCTGGAACTAAGACCGCACTCAACCAGGTGTATAAGGCCATAAGCAAACAAGAATATGCTCATCCGGAAGCGGTGCTCCTAGTGGCCGGGGACTTTAATGCAGGCAAACTTAAATCAGTTTTACCTAATTTCTACCAGCATGTCACATGTGCAACCAGAGGAAAAAAACTCTAGACCACCTTCACTCCACACACAGAGATGCATACAAAGCTCTCCCCCGCCCTCAGTTTGCCGAATCTGACCATAATTCAAGCTTCCTGATTCCTGCTTACAAGCAAAAACTAAAGCAGGAAGTACCAGTGACTCGCTCAATACGGAAGTGGTCAGATGACGCGGATGCTACGCTATAGGACTGTTTTGCTAGCACAGACTGGAATATGTTCTGGGATTCATCAAATGGCATTGAGGAGTATACCATCTCAGTCATCAGCTTCATCAATAAGTGCATCAATGACGTCTACCCCACAGTACGTACATATCCCAACCAGAAGCCATGGATTACAGGCAACATCCGCATCAAGCTAAAGGCTAGAGCTGCCGCTTTCAAGGAGCGGAACACTAATCCGGACGCTTATAAGAAATCCCTCTATGCCCTCAGACGAACCATCAAACAAGCAAAGCGTCAATACAGGATTAAGATTAAATCCTACTACACTTGTTTTGACGCTCGTTGGATGTGGCAGGGCTTGAAAACTATTATGGACTACAAAGGGAAACCCAGCTGCGAGCTGCCCTGTGATGCGAGCCTACCAGCGAGAGAAATGCCTTTTATGCTCACTTCGAGGCAAGCAACACTGAAGCATGCATGAGAGCACTAGCTGTTCTGGACGACTGTGTGATAATGCTCTAGGTAGCCGATGTGAGCAAGACCTTTAAACAGGTCAACATTCACAAAGCCACGGGGCCAGACGGATTACCAGGACCTGTACTCAAAGCATGCGCGGATCAACTGGCAAGTGTCTTCACTGACATTTTCAACCTCTCCCTGACCGAGTCTGTAATACCTACATGTTTAAAGCAGACCTCCATAGTCCTTGTCCTCATGTCGGTAGCCATGAAGTGCTTTGAAAGGCTGATCACGGCTCACATCAACAGCATCCTCCCGGATACCCTAGACTCAATCCAATTCACATACCGCTCCAAAAGATCCACAGATGACGCAACCTTAATCGCATTCCACACTGCCCTTTCCCACCTGGACAAAATAAACACCTATGTGAGAATGCTGTTCATTGACTACAGCTCAGCGTTCAACACCATAGTGCCCACAAAGCTCATCACTAAGCTAAGGACCCTGGGACTAATCACCTCCCTCTGCAACTGGATCCTGGACTACCTGACGGGCCGCCCCCAGGTGGTAAGGTAGGCACCAACATGTCTAATACGCTGATCCTCAACACTGGGGCCCCTCAGGGGTGTGTGCTTAGTCCCCTCCTGTACTCCCTATTCAAACATGACTCCAACACCATCATTAAGTTTGCTGACGACACAACAGTAGTAGGCCTGATCACCGACAATGATGAGACTCTATGGAGGAGGTCAGGGACCTGGCAGTGTGGTGCCAGGACAACAACCTCTCCCTCAATGTGAGCAATATAAAAGAGCTGATCGTGGACTACAGAAAAAGGCGTGCCGAACAGGCCCCCATTAACATAGACAGGGCTGTAGTGGAGCGGGTCGAGAGTTTCAAGTTCCTTGGTGTCCACATCACCAACAAACTATCATGGTCCAAACACACCAAGACAGTCATGAAGAGGGCACAACAAAACTTTTTCCCCCTCAGGAGACTGAAAAGACTTGACATGGGTCCCCAGATCCTCAAAAGGTTCTATAACTGCACCATCGAGAGCATCTTGACCGGTTGCATCACCACCTGGTATGCTAACTGCTCGGCATCTGACTGTAAGGCGCTACAGAGAGTAGTGCGTACGGCCCAGAGGAACGCCAAAACAATTGTCAAAGACTCCAAAGACTCACCCAAGTCATAGACTGTTTTCTCTGCTATCGCACGGCAAGCGGTACCAGAGCGCCAAGTCTAGGTCTAAAAGGCTACTTAACAGCTTCTACCCCCAAGACATAAGACTGCTGAACAATTAATCAAATGGCCACCTGGACTGTTTACATTGACCCCCCCCCCCTCTTTGTTTTTACACTGCTGCTGCTTGCTATTTATTATCTATGCATGGTCACTTCCCCCCTACCTACATGTACAAATTCCTCATCTAACCTGTACCCCTGCACATTGACTCGGTACCGGTACCCCCTGTATATAGCCTCGTTATTGTTACTTTACTGTGTTACTTTTTCACATTTTTTACTTTAGTTTATTAGGTAAATATTTTCTTAACTCTTTCTTGAACTGCACTGTTGTTTAAGGGCTTGATAGTAAGCATTTCACGTAAGGTCTACACATGTTGTGTTCGGCGCATGTGACAAATAAAGTTTGATTTGATTGTGGATGCATAGGGATGAGGGACCAACGACTTTACTAATTGTGGCATGCTGGGTAACCAGTCCCAGCAGAGCAGCTGATTCTATCAAGCCCAAACAGTAGTTCCCCCTCCTCCCTGATGTGTGAATATTTGATGCACATGCTGAATTCGACTAGTTTAACCCTGCTGTCCTCCCACCACCCCAATGTCTCCCTACTTCTCCTTGACAACCAGGCCCTCAACTCCCTCGTGAATATGCTGTCCTTGTCTGCACACAATCTACATTCATCTCTGACCATCTACCTCTAGAATGATTGCTGTTTTAAATAAGGTAACTTTAACCAACCATAAGATGTCCGAATGCTGACTGAACTGAGAGTGTTGCTGACTGTAGTGGCATGATTATTCTACCTGTAGCCTACTTTCTGACGAGGCATGATTATTCTACCTGGCCTTTTCCCCAGTGTGGTTGGTTAGGTTCTCTTAACAGCCCCGCAGAGCTGGAGAAGACTGAGAATTTATTACACTGCAGAGAGAAATACAGTATTCAGCTCACAACAAAGGAGCAGCCAAATGCCAGCATTCCAATCAAGAGGAGTGTGTGCGTGTCTGTATGTGAGTGAGGATGAGTGTGTGCTTTTGTTTGGCCCACACATATGTGAGGGTGTGTTTGTCAGACCTCTCCCGGGGTACAAAAGGGAAGGAAAGATAGCGTGCCAAATGTATTTTATACCAACAAAAAGAAGCAATAGAATGGCAGAATTCTCAGTGGTATAGTAAACTGTGAATATATCCCTTTAGTTGGCAATGAGAGAACACAAGCCAGCTGATCACCCAAGCTCTCGACTTGCCTGTGTCTCGTTTCATTTAGACTTAAACGCTGTGACTCACTTCTACATGCTATTCCTGTAGATATTTTTTATAAATAGATGGTGAGATGACTACAATTTCTGACACATCTCAAATTGGTCCTGTAATCACTGTTCAATATCAAGACGATTTGAATTAAAGTGCTCGACCATCAAGCTTCCATTGTCTACAACAGATCTCTTCTAGTCACTGCTCTCTTCTCAAATGTCAGGTTCATTTCCTCTAGTGTGCTAAATTATTATTAGTCAAGTGTTTTGTCACTGGCAGCAACTGACATTTTGCTGCATAAAGAAATATCCTAGGAAACAACGCATGGAAATTCATCATTGTCACTTTAGCGATTTTATCACAAGCATACAGGAAAATGTGCTTGTTGAAATAGGTAACACTGCCAGCATACTGCCCAGTGAGCACTTCACCTGATACAGTGCCAATCCATTCAACTAAGGACACCCTCACTATACCAGACAGACATCTTCTGCACGGCCCTCTCTCCTCTCCCTCTCACCTCTTTCTGATGGTACTTGATGGCCAGTTTGAGCTTGGCCAGGTCGCGGCAGTCCTTTGGATCCAGCTCCTCACTGAGGTAGTCACGGTGGTTGAGGATGGTCTCCAGCTCTCTGGAGCTCCTGGCCTGGTCCAGCAGGTCCTTGGCAAACAGCTTACACTGCTGGGACAGCTCCTCGTATTCCTGACGGAACTCATTCTCCACCTGGAAGAGTCATACACTAGTTAAAAACACTTTATAAACCCTTCATAAACCCTTAACTCTACTGGGACAGATCCTGGTAATCCAGACAGAACTCGTTCCCCACCTTGCTCAGCTCTTTCAGCTCCCAGCCCAGGCGGAAGGCGGTCAGGATGGGGTCTTCGCTGGACAGGGCAATGAGGGACGGGCTGGCTAGGGTCTTGTAGACATTGAGGCGAGAGCGGGAGTGGCGCAGGCTGTCCACCTCGGAGCTGGACACGCACGCCACGCAGTCACAGCGGATCTGGTGTGGCCGGGGGATGGTCACCTTGCGCTGGACCAGCAGCTTGATGATCTCGTAGTTGTTGGTGTGAGCTGCCAGCATGATGGGTGTGATGTCAGGGGTAAACTCTGAGAACTGGGTATCCATCATCAGGTTGGGCACCTGGAGAAGAGAACAGAGGGTTGGGGTGGAGAGGGATTAATGAATGCGCCCAGGCAAGAGCATAACCTGTATAACTTACATAACATGTATATAACCAGGAGAACATATACATAACATGTATATAACCAGGAGAACATATACATAACATGTATATAACCAGGAGAACATATACATAACATGTATGTAACCAGGAGAACTATACATAACATGTATATAACCAGGAGAACATATACATAACATGTATATAACCAGGAGAACTATACATAACATGTATGTAACCAGGAGAACTATACATAACATGTATATAACCAGGAGAACTATACATAACATGTATGTAACCAGGAGAACTATACATAACATGTATATAACCAGGAGAACATATACATAACATGTATATAACCAGGAGAACATATACATAACATGTATATAACCAGGAGAACTATACATAACATGTATGTAACCAGGAGAACTATACATAACATGTACGTAACCAGGAGAACAATACATAACATGTATATAACCAGGAGAACATATACATAACCAGGAGAACATATACATAACATGTATATAACCAGGAGAACATATACATAACATGTATATAACCAGGAGAACATATACATAACATGTATATAACCAGGAGAACATATACATAACATGTATATAACCAGGAGAACATATACATAACATGTATATAACCAGGAGAACATATACATAACCAGGAGAACATATACATAACATATACATAACCAGGAGAACATATACATAACATGTATATAAGCAGGAGAACATATACATAACATGTATATAACCAGGAGAACATATACATAACATGTATATAACCAGGAGAACATATACATAACATGTATATAACCAGGAGAACATATACATAACATGTATATAACCAGGAGAACATATACATAACATGTATATAACCAGGAGAACATATACATAACATGTATATAACCAGGAGAACATATACATAACATGTATATAACCAGGAGAACATATACATAACATGTAACCATCATGCTAATTGGGCTACAGTAAGGACCTTGTAGGCCTAGCAGGGGCGGAAATCGCGGGGGGGACGGGGGGGACACGACCCCCCCATCCTGGGAAAAATATGATTTGTCCCCCCCAATATATCACTGAAACATAACTATGTAATTTAAATAATATTAATAATACGCAATGAAAGCAATTGTGCTGATTATAGACACTTAATAGCGCGTTTTTAAGTTTCAAAAGATTGCGACCCCCCCCACCCTTTTCCTCACAATGGTTTGATCCACTGGCAAGGTAACAGAGGGGTCGTAGCCACTGTCTGAAAGGCACGAAATGAACGTAACTGACGTGAGGTTAATCCAGTCAATCGCGCACACACACTAGCTGAATATGCAGAGCTAGCGCGCAAATATGAACTATTAAGCTAGCTAGTAACTATTCCATTTATGTGGCTTCGTCAAAGATGGAATCTTTGCTATCGTCAATTTATTCCGAGATCAGCATGCAGATGATGTAAGTTAGTGCTTCAAAGTCCCTGTGATAAGGTTAGCGATAAACTGAAGTCCAAACTGAACAGAACTACACTCTCTTCTACCATTGTCTTAAATATATTTAATGGTCTCATTGCAAAAGCTAAATTGTCGCAAGGGAACTTTTATTTATTTATTTTATTTAACCCGGGAAGCAAAGATTATAGCAAACACCACTGAAACTGAATTGGTGCTCGCTAGCTTTGCAAATTCAGCTATTGTTGGAAGCCAGCCAATATGAAACAAACTATTAAAATTACAAAAGGTTGCAGCATATGTTGTGTAAATGGTGAACTCATACAGCTGTCAAATCTTGTCATTTTAATCCGTTTCACATTTGCTAGCTACCTTTTAGATCGAAGCCCAAATAGAATGATAAAAGATAAGATGATAGAAGCCCATCTCCTACTGTAAATAACCTACACACTGTGTGTGTGTGTGTGTGTAGCCAGCCAGCCAGGTAGAAAAATGGCAGAAAAATAAAAGACGGACATCAGAGTATTTTTCAGTACACCGAAACGCAAAGTAAGAACCCTAGTAGCCTAATATCTCAAAGACTAGTTGATAAAATGTTCATAAGAAAGAAATGAAATTCTAATGGAAATGTTTCACAATGATGTCATAAGGCAGAGCAGGCAACAGATGGCACACAGACAGCAGAGTTGGGGACAGATATGCAGGGACAGACTGGCATAGACAGGGAGTCTCAGGTAAGTTTGTTGAGTCTTTGTTTGGCAACATTATGAAAGGTTGTCCATTTTTTTTACTTGTAAAATAGGAACATAATTGGAAAATGCCATGGAAACCCCCACTCTCAACTTAAACTGGTGACTGAACTAAGATTTGTTAAAGGCAATGGTATTGCTGTTGTGAGTAGTTGTGTAGTTTTGGGTACCGGTAGTTAGGAGTACGGCAAACACCTTATTTCTTTGGTTCCTCAATATACATTTACCATATTACAATGTAGGCTATGTGTTACAGCACTACTTTTGGTGTCCCCCTCAGGAATTGCTCTTGAGAAAATCTCATGTAATTGTCCCCCCCAAAGTTGATATCAGATTTTCGCCCCTGAGGCCTAGGCTACTAGCTGAAATGTGCTCCTATGGTCCTCCTTACCTGTTTCTCTCCACTGGGCCTGCGGTGGGACAGCAGCAGCTCCACAGCGCCCACCACCTCCTTGCGAATGGCGTAGAGCAGCGCGTCGCCCACGTGCACGCCGTGGTTGAGCAGCAGCTCCATCACCTCCAGGTTTTCGTTCTCGATGGCAATGAGCAGTGCGCTGCGCCCCAGCGGGTCCAGACAGTTCACGTTGATGTTGTAGTAAATCTCCGCCTCCTGCAGGGCCAGCTTCACCCCGGCATAGTCGCCCTTCTCCACCGCCGTCAGGTACGCCCGCTCCTCCGCTGACAGCTCCGCTTCCGCCCGCACGATCTGCAGCGGGATGCGGTCGCGGTACGGCGAGTAGCTCGCCTTCTTGTAGTACAGCTGGGCCATGGGATTCATCATGTGCACACAGTCAGCGTCACTCACGACCTACTGGGAGATTGGAATCTGGGGGCAAACAAAAAACAGCATGGGTTCGTTTTGTTCTCCACATATTGTGCAGTAGGACAGTGTTGATAGCCTAAAAGGCTCTGTATGGCAATACAGCATTTACTGTGATGCGGCCTCTGCAGAAGTCAAAGCAAACATACTTTTTGTGGTTCGCGGAGCAGCGCAGAGCTGTTGTGAAGAAAGTTGTCAAGGAAGTGAGTTTGTGTTTATACAGGTCTTCCCGCCCTCACCTACCATCAGCCAATCATGTCAATGCGGAGCTATACGGAGCCCTCCAGATTGTTACAAAATTTGAGAGTAGCACGGCGATACGATTTCGGAGCACAATTTGGCCTTTGCGTGCCTCCGGAGGCGTCACACCCTCCACACGGCGCCGCCGACCACATTTTCGGATCAAGCATAAATTGGACTGCCAAATTCACAGCCTCCTCCTACGATGTCGCTCCACACAGCTGAATGTATCAGTAGGATAAACGGGCTCTCTGTTTGATCACTGCAAGAGTTTTTTCCCCCCTGGAAACTGACAGCAGAGGGAAGAAGCCCATAGATGGAGGAACTAGTGGGGCCCCTCTGCCACCCCACCGCCACCACCTCGTCTTTCTAAATTGTTGCAACCCCTATTACTAGCCTGTTTAACCTCTCTTTCATATCGTCTGAGATTCCCATAGATTGGGAAGCTGCCGCGGTCATCCCCCTCTTCAAAGGGGGAGACACTCTAGACCCAAACTGCTACAGACCTATATCTATTCTACCCTGCCTTTCTAAGATCTTCGAAAGACAAGTTAACAAGCAGATTACTGACCATTTCGAATCCCACCGTACCTTCTCCGCTATGCAATCTGGTTTCAGAGCTGGTCATGGGTGCACCTCAGCCACACTCAAGGTCCTAAATGATATCATAACCGCCATCAATAAGAGACATTACTGTGCAGCCGTATTCATCGACCTGGCTAAGGCTTTCGACTCTGTCAATCACAACATTCTTATTGGCAGACTCAACAGCCTTGGTTTCTCAAATGATTGCCTCACCTGGTTCACCAACTACTTCTCTGATAGAGTTCAGTATGTCAAATCAGAGGGCCTGTTGTCCGGACCTCTGGCAGTCTCTATGGGGGTGCCACAGGGTTCAATTCTCGGGCCGACTCTCTTCTCTGTATACATCAATGATGTCGCTCTTGCTGCTGATGATTATTTGATCCACCTCTACGCAGACGACACCCTTCTGTATACCTCTGGCCCTTCTTTGGACACTGTGTTAACTAACCTCCAGATGAGCTTCAATGCCATACAACTCTCCTTCCGTGGCCTCCAACTGCTCTTAAATGCAAGTAAAACTAAATGCATGCTCTTCAACCGATCGCTGCCCGCACCTGCCCGCCGTCCAGCACTCACGTCGGTAGCCATGAAGTGCTTTGAAAGGCTGGTCATGGCTCACATCAACAGAATCCTCCTGGATGCCCTAGACCCACTCCAATTTGCATACTACCCCAACAGATCCACAGATGATGCAATCTCAATCGCACTCCACACTGCTCTTTACCACTTGGACAAAAGGAACACCTACGTGAGAATGCTATTCATTGACTACAGCTCAGCATTCAACACATTTACATTTGACATTTTAGTCATTTAGCAGACGCTCTTATCCAGAGCGACTTACAGTACCATAGTGCCCACAAACCTCATCACTAAGCTAAGGACCCTGGGACTAAACACCTCCCTCTGCAACTGGATCCTGGAACTCCTGACAGGATGCCCCCAGGTGGTAAGGGTAGGCAACCACACTAATAGTCTGCCACACTAATCCTGAACACTGGGGCCCCTCAAGGGTGCGTGCTTAGTCCACTCCTGTATTCCCTGTTCACCCACGACTGCGTGACCAAACACGACTCCAACACCATCATTAAGTTTGCTGACGACACAACAGTGGTAGGCCTTATTATCGACAACAATGAGACAGCCTATAGGGAGGAATTCAGTGACCTGGCAGTGTGGTGCCAGGACAACAACCTCTCCCTCAATTTGAGCAAGACAAAGGAGCTGATTGTGGACTACAGGAAAAGGCGGGCCGAACAGGCCACCATTAACATAGACGGGGCTGTAGTGGAGCGGTTCGAGAGTTGGTACACATCACCAACAAACTATCATGGTCCAAACACACCAAGACAGTCGTGAAGAGGGCACAACAACACCTTTTCCCCCTCATCCTGACCGGTTGCATCACCGCCTGGTATGGCAACTGCTCGGCATCTGACCGTAAGGCGCTACAGAGGGTAGTGTGTATGGCCCAGCAGATCACTGGTGCCAAGCTTCCTGCCATCCAGTACCTACAGTATATACCAGGCGGTGTTAGAGGAAGGCCCAAAACATTGTCAAAGACTCCAGTCACCCAAGTCACAGACTGTTCTTTCTGCTACCGCACGGCAAGGGGTACCGGAGCGCCAAGTCTAGAACCAAAAGTCTCCTTAACAGCTTCTACCCCCAAGCCATACGACTGCTGAACAGTTAATCAAATGGCCACCAGACTATTTACATTGAACCCCCCCATCTGTTTTTACACTGCTGCTACTCACTGTTTATTATCTATGCATGTCTATGTCACTTCACCCCTACCTACATGTACAAATTAGCTCGACTAACCTGTACCTCTGCACATAGACTCCCGTGTGGCTCAGTTGGTAGAGCATGGTGTTTGCAACACCAGGGTTGTGGGTTCGATTCCCACGGGGGACCAGTACAGAATTTTTTTTAAATGTATGAAATGTACGCGTTCACTACTGTAAGTCGCTCTGGATAAGAGTGTCTGCTAAATCACTAAAATGTACCGCTAACCCCTGGTCTTGTTATTGTTTCTTTTTATAATTTTTTACTTGAGTTTATTTATTAAATATTTTCTTAACTCTTTCTTGAACTCCATTGTTGTATTCGGCGCATGTGACAAATAAAGTCTGAATTTATTTGATTTAATATGTTAACAAAATCCAAATCACTTGGACCTTTTCATGTTTCACATACAGGTATTGTCTTTGCTTTAGAGGCTCCTGAGCATTCCTGTCAGCATCCATGATGCCTTCATCTCTAACGACAATCCCACAGGATGTCTGAATTATCTAGCCTACCCTTCACTCCAATTATAGTGTTGAAGGCAAAAGAAAATAGTTTGGCATTGTTAAAAGAAACCTAAATAACTCCTTATTATCTAGTGCGTCATCTTACAGCATATTATTATTATAATTATTATTATATACGCTCCTGGTATACTGTAACATAATTAGTGTGGTGACCAGAGTGGTAAAGTGATGGGTGATATTAGGTTAAAGACTGTGAGGCATGGTGTTGATCATCCCAATCCATGTGCACAGCTTCTCATTACTGAGGTGACTGATGCACAGACCACACATCTGCACCACACCACACCACACTCCAATTACCACAAGACAAATAGCCTACAATGGATTGGCTTCTCTGGAGTTTATTTTTCTCTCTCAAGTGCATTTCAACCATAAAGTTAAATAAAGGACTCATCTTAGGAACTACTTTAAATGTTAGGAGCCCTCAATGACAATGTCCATGCTAAAACAGGTTATATCCATCTACAGTCCTCTATCTATCTCTATGATTTCAACCAACAACAAGACTGAGGGTAGTGCTGCTTCAATCATGTTAAATATCTATTTATCTACCATTATCACTTAAAACTCTAAAAAGGTGCTATCTAGAACCTAAAATGGTTCTTTGGCTGTCCCCATAGGAGAACCCTTTGAAGAACTATTTTTGGTTCCAGGTAGAACCCTTTCGCAGGCAGAGGGTTCTACCTGGAACCAAAAAACAGTTATCTTAAGGGGACAGCCGAAGAACCCCTTTGGAACCCTTTTTTAAAGTGTATTTCTATACAGCGACGCCACAGTAACATAATGAAATTTACTTGATTGTTTTTCAAAACCCGAAACGAAGATATTCTATTAACTGTGCAGGATGTGTGAATCAGGGGAGATTAAATACATGAGGAAGTACAATGGAACCAGCTGTGGGCGCTCGGTAATGTCATGGTGAACGCAACCGATTCACTGCACTTCTGAAGTCTTGTGAGCTGCTAGAGTGGCCCTGACCGCCTGTAGGTGAAGAGAACCACTAGAGAGGACGTGGATATTTCCTACTGATGTTTCATTGCTATGCCCAGTAATAGAAATGCACTCATTGATCAAGAGTTGTCTCCTGACATTCAGGATTTTCTGGTTCGGCTCATTCCATCAGGGGCTGGATACCTGGCACTTCATAAACTAGCTGCCATAGAACAAACATACAGCAGATGTTGAAGGCTGGAGCATCCTCCCTGCTCCAGTACAGTATAGAGGTGTAGGGAGGCTGGAGCATCCTCCCTGCTCCAGTACAGTATAGAGCTGTAAGGAGGCTGGAGCATCCTCCCTACTCCAGTACAGTATAGAGGTGTAGGGAGGCTGGAGCATCCTCCCTGCTCCAGTACAGTATAGAGCTGTAGGGAGGCTGGAGCATCCTCCCTACTCCAGTACAGTATAGAGCTGTGGGAGGCTGGAGCATCCTCCCTGCTCCAGTACAGTATAGAGCTGTAGGGAGGCTGGAGCATCCTCCCTGCTCCAGTACAGTATAGAGCTGTAGGGAGGCTGGAGTATCCTCCCTACTCCAGTACAGTATAGAGCTGTAGGGAGGCTGGAGTATCATCCCTGCTCCAGTACAGTATAGAGCTGTATGGAGGCTAGAGTATCCTCCCTGTTCCAGTACAGTATAGAGCTGTAGGGAGGCTGGAGCATCCTCCCTGCTCCAGTACAGTATAGAGCTGTAGGGAGGCTGGAGCATCCTCCCTGCTCCAGTACAGTATAGAACTGTAGGGAGGCAGGACACTGAACAGTGTTGTTAAGAATGTTAAAAACAGTTGAATTAAAGCTGTTGGCTGGTACTGCCTTCAAATGTGTTCAGTTGTGACAATCGATGGTCTGCCATTTGATGAGTGAGACTTCTGGCTCTATCACTATGGTGAGAACTATACATCTGGAAGAAAATTAGGTACTGTATCTTGTCAATGACTGTGTCCCTAGTGGCATTAAGACTAACAACTACCGTACAAACCTCCAAACAACGTTCATTTAAGAAATTGCATTCTGTCAGTTCAAGTTCAAGGGAGTCCTATATGTGTCAGATGAAGTACCACAATTCAATTCAGCAGGCTGAATGTGCTTTTAATCCTGAAGCAGACACAGAGAACTCATCCACTCAGGAAATGCTAATTGGAGGCAAGGTGCTTGTTTACTGCATCACAGACATGATGGAAAGGAGGAAAGAGAGAGAGAGAGAGAGAGAGATAGAGAGGAGAGAGCAAGAGAGAGAGAGAGAGGAGAGAGAGAGGAGAGAGAGAGAGGAGAGAGCGAGAGAGGAGAGATAGAGAGAGAAGGAGAGGAGGAGAGAGAGAGGAGAGAGAAAGCGAGAGAGGAGAGAGAGAGAAAGAGAGAGAGGAGAGAGAGAGAACGAAAGAGGGAGGGAGGGAGGGAGGGAGGGAGGGAGGGAGGGAGGGAGGGAGGGAGGGAGGGAGGGAGGGAGGGAGGGAGAAGGAGCAAAGAGGAGGAATCCACCAGAAGCACCATGAGAAATGCAAATCTTCCGCTCGACTGTGTGTGACTCGTCCACACTTCCTACCCCTGAGATATTTTTTCTCACAGCCCATCAACTGGGTTAGGCACAAAGCTCAACAATGACTCTAATTATTATCACAACAATGCTAATACTCCTCCTCAGAGAGATGAGTTATTGTAAACATTACTTTCTCTACTCGTCACCCGCTGTTGGGTTCGTTTTCCACCCACGTTACAGTGAACTCTGTGTGGTGCATCCAACGCGGACAGAGAATTATGACTAGGGTTGCAAAGGGAAGGTATATTATTGGAAATTTGAGGAAGTTTACCACTAAACTACTAGAATGTTAGTATCTTTTAAGGATTTTATGTGATCTATATCTAGTGGCCCTTTTGGGTACTTCAGATTATCAAAAGTGTCTGTAATTATCTCTGTCCCTCTCACTGGCCTTATCACATCGAATATATATGAAATAATTAAATAAGACAATTTTAAAATTAAACATAGAATGACAAAGTTGTAAATCATTTTTCTAAATGTATACAACGGGTGGGTCTAATCCTGAATGCTGATTGGTTAAAAGCGCATTCCAGCCGTTAAATGCCTATTTACTCTGTTCCATCTGACTGTGTAAATACAGGGCAGTTCTAAATGTATACCATCACCATTAGTGAATACAATTGGTGTTTAATCCCTTATGGAAAAACCACATGAATTTGACATGTGAACACGTGAAGTGTTAAAAAAAAAAAGTTTTTTAATGTGATCACGTGATCTTATGTGAAGTTAATGTAACAACATGTAAAGCAACATGTGATAACATGAAACTACACACGTGAAAACAAAAAAACAGTTTGACGCCAAAAACAGGTTTTCACATTTCATGTGAAATCATGTGATTTTCCACATGTGAAATCAGCTGTTTTGTATACATTAAATGTGTTGTGACTGTTTTGCGCGTTATACACTTTGCCTTGTTGGCTGGAGGTTTTTTGGACGCAGCTGCGTTTGTTTGTATATCTCTCCTGCCGAAATAAAGTGTGCGCCTGTTCACAATTCTGCTCTCCTGCACCTGACTTCACCACAAGTACGCACACGCCTGACAAATATTCAAATATAAATGAACAAAGTTACGATAGATTTCCATAGATTTTCTGTTAATTACCAAAATTACTGAAGATTCCGGTAACTTTGGTAAATTACTGGTAGCTTTGCAACCCTAATTATGACAAAGAGCTGATTCTTAGAAGCACTAAAGAAGCCTGAACATTTGATTCCTCCTGCACTAGCTACTGTATTCACTACAAGGAACTAACTACAGTACATGGCGTAATCATTGGTTGTAACACATGGCTTAGTTAGAGGGTAGGTTCAAAGTGGGCATGTTCAAACATAGTCTCAGGTGTGAACCACAGGTGTGATTTCAAAGCACACCTGAGATACACAGATGGATGGAGAGACTGCAGCCTTGGGGAAATGTAACGTCCATCTGGACAATGCAGCACATCTATGTGATGTGGCTTCTGACAAGTAACAGATGTAGATACTATATATATATATGTGGAAATGTGGAAAAAGTAAAAGGGTCTGAATACTTTCCAAATGCACTGTATAAAACACATAAGAGTGTGCAAAGCTGTCATCAAGACAAAGGGTGGCTATTTGAAGAATCTCAAATATGAAATATATTTTGATTTGTTTAACAGTTTTTTGGTTAGTATATGATTCCATGTGTGTTATTTCATAGTTTTGATGTCTTCACTATTATTCTACAATGTAGAAAATAGTAAAAAATAAAGAAAAACCCTTGAATGAGTAGGTGTTCTAAAACCTTTGACTGGTAGTGTATATATATATACATATATATATATAATATACAGTGTATTTGGAAAGTAATCAAACACCTTGACTTTAATCACATTTTGTTACGTTACAGCCTTATTCTTAAATTGATTTTTTTTTTTAAAATCCTCATCAGTCTACACACAATACCCCACAATGAGAAAGCAAATACAGGGTTTTAGACTGTTTTGCAAATGTATTAAAATTAAAGGAACTCAGTACATTGTTGAAGCACCACTGGCAGCGATTACAGCCTTGAGTCTTCTTGGGTATGACACTACAAGCATGGCACTCCTGTATTTGGGGAGTTTCTCCCATTCTTCTCTGCAGATCCTCTCAAGCTCTGTCAGGTTGGATGGGGAGCGTCGTTGCAGAGCTATTTTCAGGTCTCTCCAGAGATGTTCGATCGGGTTCAAATCCGGGCTCTGGCAGGGCCACTCAAGGACATTCAGAAACTTGTCCCGACGCGACTCCTGCATTGTCTTGGCTGTGTGCTTAGGGTCGTTGTTCTGTTGGAAGTTGAACCTTCACCCCAGTCTGAGGTCCTGAATGCTCTGGAGCAGGTTCTTATCAAGGATCTCTCTGTACTTTGCTCCGTTCATCTTTTGTTCAAACCTGACTGAACTCCCAGTCCCTGCCGCTGAAAAACATACCCACAACATGATGCTGTCACCACCATGCTTCACCGTAGGGATGGTGTCAGGTTTCCTCCAGACATGGAACTCTGGAGCTCTGTCAGAGAGACCATTGGGTTCTTGGTCATGTCCCTGACCATTGGGTTCTTGGTCATGTCCCTGACCATTGGGTTCTTGGTCATGTCCCTGACCAAGGCCCTTCTCCCCCGATTCCTCAGTTTGGCCGGACATCCAGCTCCAGGAAGAGTCTTGGTGGTTCCAAAATTCTTCATTTTAAGAATGTGTTCTTGGGGACCTTCAATGCTGCAGAAATGTTTTGGTACCCTTCCCCAGATCTGTGCCTCGACACAATCCTGTCTTGGAGCTCGATGACAATTCCTTTGACCTCATGGCTTGGTTTTTGCTCTAAAATGCACTGTCAACTGTGGTACCTTAAATAGACATGTGTGTGCCTTTCCAAATCATGTCTAATCAATTGAATTTACCACAGGTGGACTCCAATCAAGTTGTAGAAACATCTCAAGGATGATCAATGGAAACAGGATGCCTGAGCTCAATTTGGAGTCTCATAGCAAAGGGTCTGAATACTTATGTAGATTAGGTATTTCCTTTTTTATATATACATCTGCAAAAATGGTGTGTGTGTGTGTGTGTGTGTGTGCGTGTGCGTGTGCGCGTGTGCGTGTGCGTGTGTGTGTGCGCGTGTGCGTGTGTGTGTGCGTGTGTGTGTGTGTGCATGGAATCATCCATAAAATGCCCTCGTACATTATTTAACTAGGATAGGGGGCGCTAAAGCGATTTTTGAAAAAAAATCGTGCCCATTTTAAACGGCCTCCTACTCAAACTCAGAAGCTAGGATATGCATATAATTAATACTTGGGGATAGAAAACACCCTAAAGTTTCTAAAACTGTTTGAATGGTGTCTGTGAGTATAACAGAACTCATATGGCAGTCAAAACCCCGAGACAGATGGAAACAGGAAGTGGAATTCTGAATTGCGAACTCAACTTCATCACGTTGCCTATTAATCCCACCGTGGGCTATGGTTCATTGAGCACTTCCTATTGCTTCCACTAGATGTCCCCAGTCTTCACAAATTGGTTTGAGCCTTCTACTGTTAAAATTGAATGAATGAGACGCTGTGGAACATGGTCACACGGAGAGGGCCATCACCATTATGACGCCGGCGCCCCTGGTTACCCTCCCCTTTCGAAACGTTTTGAAACACAATGCAATCGTCCCCCTCGAATCTTATTGGCTCTCTTGTTGAAACAGGCCCTGAAGATTTATGTTATACAACGTTTGACATGTTTGAACGAACCTAAATGGGAAAAAAATGCTTTTTGTCGAAATGGCTGTCCCGCGCCCGACGGAGGATTTGGATCAGCCTTCAGACGCGCTAACAAGAACAAGCTAATGGAACATAATGGATGAACTTTTTCGAACGAAAATACATTTGTTGTGGACCTGGGATCCCTGGAAGTGCTTTCTGATGAAGACAACCAAAGGTAAGGGATTATTGACAATAGTATACAAGACTAGATATGATATGCGATTGTTCCAAGATGGCGCTGACATGTAACGTTAGCCTATTTTTCAGAGTATCGCATCCCCTTTCATCGCAAAGTATGATTACCCAGTAAAGTTAATTTTAAATCTGGCATTACAGGTGCTTTCAAGAGATATTCATCTATAAATCTTAGAATGACAATATTACATTTTAAAAATGTTTTCGAATAGTAATTTAGTAAATTGTAGCTCTGTTTCATCGGATGCATTTGAGGGAAAATAGTTAGTCAACGTTACGCACCGATGTAAAATGCTGTTTTTATATATAAATATGAACTTTATCGAGCAAAAGAATGCATGTATTGTGTAACATGATGTCCTAGGTGTGTCATCTGATGAAGATTGTCAAAGGTTAGTGCTGCATTTAGCTGTTTTTTGGTTATTTGTGATGCATGTGGTTGGTCGGAAAATGGCTATGTGGCTACTTTTACGATATACTCCTCTAACATAATCTAATGTTTTGCTTTTGCTGTAAAGCCTTTTTGAAATCGGACAACGTGGTTCAATTCAGGAGAGGTGTATCTATAAAACGGTATAATTAGAAAAAAAAATTATAAATTGAAATTATTAAATTTTGTTATGCTAATGGCGATATGATTTTTCGCTGGATGTCCGTCCGAGGCTGCACAGGGGTTAATTTTGTTTTATTTGGCATTGCGGTACATTGCTATCGTCCAAGCTGAATTTAGATTACTGAGCACAGACGTCAATTCAACGTCTATTCCACATTGGTTCAAAGTAAGAAAAAGAAAAAAATGACATGTAAACAACGTTGATTCACCAGTGTGTGCCCAGTGGGTTGTATCTGTTTGGAGAACTTGGAACATCTGTCTAATGACAGGAGGAGGAGGAGGAAGAGATTAGAGGAGGAAGAGATTAGAGGAAGGAAATTACGTGTGATTGTTTGTTTAGTGCTGTGTGCGGTGTGCTGTGAGATTAGATTAGGGCTGTAGACTTGCTAAGAACACAGTAGCACACCTCTTACAGTAGTTTGATTGAATATGTGCATTAGAAATGAGGAAGAAATCAAAATGTATTTGTCACATGCTCCGAATACAACAAGTGTAGATCTTACTGTGAAATGCTTACTTACACGCCCTTAACCAACAGTGCAGTTCAAGAAGAGTTGAGAAAATATTTACCAAATAAACACTGCCTATTATATAGGTCCTGGATTGCAGGAAGCTTGGCCCAAGTGATGTACTGGGCCGTATGCACTATCCTCTGTAGCGCCTTACGGTCAGATGACGAGCAGTTGCCATACCAGGCGGTGATGCAACCGGTCAGGATGCTCTCGATGGTGCAGCTGTAGAACTTTTTGAGGATCTGGGGACCCATGCCAAGTCTTTTCAGTCTCCTGAGGGGGAAAAGGTTTTGTCGTGCCCTCTTCACGACTGTCTTGGTGTGTTTGGACCATGATAGATTGTTGGTGATGTGGACACCAAGGAACTTGAATCTCTCGACCCACTCCACTACAGCCCCCCTGCTGTTAATGGGGGTGTGTTTGGCCCTCCTTTTCCTGTGTCCACACCACACTGCCAGGTCTCTGAACTCCTCCCTATAGGCTGTCTCATCGTTGCCGGTGATCAGGCCTACCACTGTTGTATCGTCAGCAAACTTAATGATGGTGTTGGAGTCGTGTTTGGCCACGCAGTCGTGGATGAACAGGGAGTACAGGAGGGGACTAGGCACACACCCCTGAGGGGCCCCAGTGTTGAGAATCAGCATAGCAGACGTGTTGTTGCCTACCCTCACCACCTGGGGGTGGCCCTGTCAGGAAGTCCAGGATCCAGTTGCAGAGGGAGGTGTTCAGTCCCTGGTTCCTTAGCTTAGTGATGAGCTTCGTGGGCACTATGGTGTTGAACGCTGTGCTGTAGTCAATGAACCGAATTCTCACATAGGTGTTCCTTTTGTCCAGGTGGGAAAGGGCAGTGTGGAATGCGATTAAGGTTGCGTCATCTGTGGATCTGTTGGGGCGGTATTCGAATTGGATTGAGTCTAGGGTATCTGGGAGGATGCTATTGATGTGAGCCATGACCAGCCTTCAGTAGCACTTCAGTAGCACTTCATGGCTACTGACGTGAGTGCTACGGGGCGGTAATCATTTAGGCAGGTTACCTTTGCTTCCTTGGGCACAGGGACTATGCTGGTCTGCTTGAAACATGTAGGTATTACAGACTCAGTCAGGAAGAGGTCTGTCCTTTTGTATCTATCTTACAAATCATACGGAGGAAGAATCATTAGTGTGGTATTAACTTGCAGGTCCAATTGTTTAATTGTGTTTCAGTCCTTTTAAAAGGTTGAGGACAAGTCATGTTGAAGTGCTTAGGAGGGTCCATGTCTCTGTTAAAATAAGCACAATGTGCCAAAGCCTGGCTAAACACAAGCCCTCTCAACACAATGTGGTGTTTTTACAGTGAGTGGGATTATTGTCTGTGGTAAGAGAGGTTTACTGGTAAACTACTACAGATGACGCCCCGTGTTTTTATCTCAGCAATAATAAGGGGTGTATCAATAACTCATGGTTGATGATTTCCACAGAGATACACAATCTATTTCAACTAGAATGATACCCCATTTTCCTCTTTTCTGCATTAATGATGGATTTAGGTAGACCTTTCCTGCAGTCGAAGGACCAAATCACCCCCTAGTGGCCTCATGGGTGGAATGTTTGTAATATTTTTCATAATTTATAAAACATACTTTTTTTAACTGCCGAAAATCCGGTGTTTCTATGTCAAACGGTTCTGTTATATTTCAGTCTTCTGTGATATATATAAAGTATAATATTGGGGTTCAAACTCAAAATGTAATACATTTCAACTCCATATCTGACATGGTACTGGTGTCTTCTTTATTTATATAAACCCATAACCATGTGTGTTAGGTGTATACTTTTGTTTCAAAGTAGATTTATTTAAGATTACCAAGAAACCCACTGCAGTAATTTAACACAGCTGATTGATCTCCTGCAGATTAAATATGTACACTGAGCCACCATTTCCAGTGTGTCAGAAAGGGAAAGACACACACCAGGCCGACCATTAACCCTGGAATCTGGATCATACTAAGTCTGACTATGGAGATGCAATGTTTACACATGTATTGAAAAGATAATGAGGAACTTACCTGATGCAGATTTTCTACATTCTCTATTTCTTTGTGTTTCCCTACCAGTCTGTCCCTTTCCTGATTACTTCTAGATCATTTTTCTTTAATGGTGATTGGGTGGTCCTGTTAGAATTGGTGGGATTCTTATCCAATCCTCATGATCGGTGGCTGTGCCTCCAAGAGACGTCTCTCAGCTCCCACCATGGAGCAGAGAACTCGAATCAGGAACAGGGAAGGCTGATTACCCAGAATCTCCATCCCTATACTCCTCTCCACTGTGGGGTAAAAGAACAAGAGCACCGCTGATAATCCAGGAGGTTTTCTCTGGCATCAGACAAGAGACTGATAAATGGCTGGGTATCTTCTCTCTCTGTAAGAAGGGGTGTCTGTGGTGTTCTAGCTCTGTTCTGTTATCCTGCGCTCGTCTCACCCCACACAGGTTGCAGTGCTCTGCTCACTCCTCCCTGATTGGTGTAGCGGCAGGGCCGGGGGCTCGCCGTGCGTTTGCCGCGGTTGTCATGGTGTCGAGCGGAGTGTGGTCACAGCGGCAGCTGCGGCAGATGCCCTTCTCCAACCCCTCTCTGTTTCTGTCAAAACTGCCAGCTCCTCCCCTCCTGCTGTCTGTCTTTCTGTCTGTCCTTACATCAGACTCCCCGCTTTGCTTTCTCGCTCTCTTTTCTCACGCTCGTCTTTCTCAAACCTCCCTCCCTCTCTCCCCGTCGATCTGTCTCCCCTCCTTATCACTTCTACACCAGCCTCCTCTCCCCCACTCATTCATCTTCAGTATCTGCTTGTATAGGGGCTGTTGATGTCAGCTTTTCTCTCGCTGCTCCCTAAATTGCAGGTGAAATTAGTCATCCGAGGCTAATCAAGGATCAAGGGATTTTACATGGCTTTACCCCTTCCTGCTCGTCGCCACCAATCCTACAGAGTTTAGTTTATACTTCTGCAGTTCAACATTTACATGCATAATCAATACATGAACCTGTATGGAGTGTAATGTAGACTACCTTGTGTTGTATCTAACCAGACTGTAATTGTGCTACCCTAATTGTGTTAATTGAATGGAGCCCCATGTATTCTGGTGACTCTCCATATGGATCGAGACCCATTGTGGGGATAAATGGAGAACCTTTGGAATGACTATAGGAGAGAGGATATGTGCCAGCGATGTGCTCAGCCTCATGGAAAGCAAGACAGGCGAGCAGAGAGTGAGGGGAGCATTGATTCACTGTGGTGTTCATTTTCCCCAGTCAGATGACATTACCTATACAGGAATGGCTGGATTGTGGCACTGCAGACGACACACACTGCAGACAACACACACAGCAGACGTCACACACTGCAGACGACACACACTGCAGACGACACACACTGCAGACGACACACACTGCAGACGACACACACTGCAGACGACACACACAGCAGACGACACACACAGCAGACGACACACACTGCAGACGACACACACTGCAGACGACACACACTGCAGACGACACACACAGCAGACGACACACTGCAGACGAGGTGCTCTAATAAATGCTCTGATACATTTTGTGTGTGGTGAGTGTGTGTGTGTGTGTGTGTCTAACTACTTACTATGCCCATTTACTAGAAACAATAACAGGCCAACTTAGATTCCGTGTGTCGCTGGCATACCATTATCATTCTGAAAAACATGACTGGTTTTAATAAGAATGCAAATGTAACGCCAGCAGGTATTCACAAGATGAAAAGATCTGAGGATGTCCCACACTGCTTCACTTCAACAAAAAGGAATTATTTTGTTGTTCTTCGAAAGACGCCTGATTGATTACCCATATTAACGATTATCATCGAACATCTGTATCACATAGGGATTATTTGACAGCCTAAATCCTGCTCAGACAATATCCCTGGTTAGTCTGCAATCCAGTCAACCACACCTAATCAATAGAGTGATTCAGTGAATTACTTGATGAATTTAGAAAATCCTATAATTAGAAATTGGCAATGTGGGTTAGTCATCAAGATGCAGCCTGGCCTGTGGCTAAACTCTCTTCCCCATAGTGCCGTTTCCTCATCTCTGCTCCTTTGATGGCGTGTGGGTCTTGACATCCATAATGGATATGATGAGTCTGTTCTCTAATTTATTCCTACAGAAATAAATCCTGCATGATGTGGCTTTTCATGTTTCTCTTCGTTTGTCTGAGGCAGGAAAGAATTGTGTCAGTAAACAAAGAGAGGGGGGGGGGGGGTGTAGCTTGGTCTTGGTTGATCAAGTTTGATTATTAGATTGTTATTTAAATTAGGCAAAAGACATGGCTCTATATATTGTCAGGAAAAACATCTGAATACAGGTATTTAAATAACCAAAGAAAATATTTGGGGCACGAATCAGAAAAGGGACGACAAAAAGAAGAGAGCGAGAGCTGCTCAATTCTGAGAGGGCGGGGACAAGAGATCATACTGCCACAATTGGCATATGCTGTCATGGGTGCACAGAAGCTCTCCCTCGTTCTCTCTCGTCTACACTGGTTTAGAGGGGTTGGTGTATCTGGGAATATTAAGCAGCTTGTGGCCAAGAGCAGACAGATTTTAAGAGGTTAAGATTACAGGAGGGAGATTTGTTTGATAAATGATCTTCTTATGTTGGACGAATGTTTATGTTGATTGTGAGCTATTATGGCACAGTCTGTTGGACAAATTATGTTTGTGTAATATGCCCACGTGTGACTGAGCAATGATATACTTTTAGATAACCATTCCAAACCAATGCACAATGAACGATTTTCCAACAGAGAGTGGTATATCCAGGAAGTAAGTGTGGTGATGTAACCAAATATAAAATATAAACCTGCTAGGTAGGTCACAACACGCCAAATGGCTAAATATATGATATGTATATTTAAATGAGCCAGCAACAACATGAAATACCCGTAGTGCTGTTTCTGGTTTTACTGTAAGTCACAGTCAAAGTCTCTTAAATTGTCATTTGAGCTGTGATGTGCACTGGTTACCCAGGTTTCACTCCTGTGTGTACTGACCAAACAGGCCCCAGGAGTACAGACGGATACCCAGGAAATCTGGGACGGTAATGACAGAAGGCCCAGGGATCAATAGAGCCATTACACACTGCAGCTAGCTGACAGCAGCACTGTCTCACTCTGATGGCCTCTCAGCACACACACTACCGAAACAACCGAGGGCTTTCTGAGATCATCAGTATCAAACATATGTTTCAATATGGTCCTCCCAGGACGACACTGGCCATGTGAGACAGAGGAGGAGAAAATTGATCACTGAGGCCAGGTTCTAATCCCTTGTTTAGGTATGCCTGCGCCCATGTCCTGGTAACCTTCCTGGTAACCTCCCTGGTAACCTAATGTAGCAGGCATAAAATAAACGCCTGAAACTACTGTAGCCTAAAAGAGGATATGGCTTCTCTCATCAGAGCCACAACTTGTAGACGTGTTAACGTGCTGCTGTGTGGTTTGTTGTTAACGTGCTGCTGTGTGGTTTGTTGTTAACGTGCTGCTGTGTGGTTTGTTGTTAACGTGCTGCTGTGTGGTTTGTTGTTAACGTGCTGCTGTGTGGTTTGTTGTTTACGTGCTGCTGTGTGGTTTGTTGTTAACGTGCTGCTGTGTGGTTTGTTGTTAACGTGCTGCTGTGTGGTTTGTTGTTAACGTGCTGCTGTGTGGTTTGTTGTTTACGTGCTGCTGTGTGGTTTGTTGTTAACGTGCTGCTGTGTGGTTTGTTGTTAACGTGCTGCTGTGTGGTTTGTTGTTAACGTGCTGCTGTGTGGTTTGTTGTTTACGTGCTGCTGTGTGGTTTGTTGTTTACGTGCTGCTGTGTGGTTTGTTGTTTACGTGCTGCTGTGTGGTTTGTTGTTAACGTGCTGCTGTGTGGTTTGTTGTTAACGTGCTGCTGTGTGGTTTGTTGTTAACGTGCTGCTGTGTGGTTTGTTGTTAACGTGCTGCTGTGTGGTTTGTTGTTAACATGCTGCTGTGTGGTTTGTTGTTAACGTGCTGCTGTGTGGTTTGTTGTTAACGTGCTGCTGTGTGGTTTGTTGTTAACGTGCTGCTGTGTGGTTTGTTGTTAACGTTTCTTTGCTACCTGCCAACTTTACGGTTTTGACTTTTTAATTACCGTTTTATATATTTTTTTTTCCCCTCGCTCAACTTTTTTCATTCAACTTTTTCACCACGGACACTTTATCTGGACATGGTTATACACAACCTCCACCAGCCGAAGCTAAGTAGAAACATTAACATTATGCCTTCTAATTACAGTCGCTATACTCATAATATACAGGAGAACGATCGCCTTATGGCGAGGATAGCTGTGCTGCAAGCCCAGCTTCAGACGCAATTGTTGGCACGGGTAATTTCAATGTAGGAAAGGATGAAACAGCGTCTGTGCCACCAGTAAGTACAGATAACGTTAGTAGTATAAATCCCCTCGCACGGTCCCCGCAGCCGGATAACTTTCTCATGGCTTCTGGAAGGAAATGCTGTAGGAATGCTCAACCGGAGTCGCTCATTCAGACGACAGAAACTTTCAACCGGTTCTCCCCATTAAGCAACGAGTCGGAGTCAGAGTCCGAGTCTTCTCTGGTCTCTACTCCTCCCGTTACGGGGTCTGAGACGCGGAAGCCTCCCACCATTAGCTCTGACAAATTGAACACCCTAGTCATTGGCGACTCCATTACCTGCAGTATTAGACTTAAAACGAATCATCCAGCAATCATACACTGTTTACCAGGGGGCAGGGCTACCGACGTTAAGGCTAATCTGAAGATGGTGCTGGCTAAGGCTAAAACTGGCGAGTGTAGAGAGTATAGGGATATTGTTATCCACGTCAGCACCAACGATGTTAGGATGAAACAGTCGGAGGTCACCTAGCGCAACATAGCTTCAGCGTGTAAATCAGCTAGAAATACGTGTCGGCATTGAGTAATTGTCTCTGGCCCCCTCCCAGTTAGGGGGAGTGATGAGCTCTACAGCAGAGTCTCACAACTCAATCACTAGTTGAAAACTGTTTTCTGCCCCTCCCAAAAGATAGAATCTGTAGATAATTGGCCCTCTTTATGGGACTCACCCACAAACAGGACCAAGCCTGGCCTGCTGAGGGGTGCTCTCATCTTATCTATGAACAGAGACAGGGCTCTAACTCCTCTAGATCCACAATGAGATAGGGTGCAGGCCAGGCAGCAGGCTGTTAGCCACCCTGCCAGCTTACTGGAGTCTGCCACTAGCATAGTCAGTGTAGTCAGCTCAGCTATCCCCATTGAGACCGTGTCTGTGCCTCATCTACAGTTGAAGTCGGAAGTTTACATACACCTTAGCCAAATACATTTAAAAACTCAGTTTTTCACAATACCTGACATTTAATCCTAGTAAAAATGCCCTGTCTTAGGTCAGTTAGGATCACCACTTTATTTTAAGAATGTGAAATGTCAGAATTATAGTAGAGAGAATGATTTATTTCAGCTTTTATTTCTTTCATCACATTTCCAGGGGGTCAGAAGTTTACATACACTCAAATAGTATTTTTAAGTCGCTCTGGATAAGAGCGTCTGCTAAATGACGTAAATGTAAATGTAAATGTATTTGGTAGCATTGCCTTTTAATTGTTTAACTTGGGTCAAAGGTTTCGGGTAGCCTTCCACAGGCTTCCCACAATAAGTTGGCCGAATTTTGGCCCATTCCTCCTGACAGAGCTGGTGCAACTGAGTCAGGTTTGTAGGCCTCCTTGCTCGCACACACTTTTTCAGTTCTGCCCACAAATGTTCTATAGGATTGAGGTCAGGGCTTTGTGATGGCCACTCCAATACCTTGACTTTGTTGTCCTTAAGCCATTTTGCCACAACTTTGGAAGTATGCTTGGGGTCATTGTTCATTTGGAAGACCCATTTGCGACCAAGCTTATGTCTTGAGATGTTGCTTCAATATATACACATACTTTTCCTTCATCATAATGCCATCTATTTTGTGAAGTGCACTAGTCCTTCCTGTAGCAAAGCACCCCAACCACATGATGCTGCCACCCCCGTGCTTCACGGTTGGGATGGTGTTCTTCGGCTTGCAAGCGTCCCCCTTTTTCCTCCAAACATAACGATGGTCATTATAGCCAAACAGTTCTATTTTTGTTTCATCAGACCAGAGGACATTTCTCCATTTGTCCCCATGTGCAGTTGCAAACCGTAGTCTGTCTTTTTATGGCGGTTTTGGAGCAGTGGATCCTTCGTTGCTGAGTGGCCTTTCAGGTTATGTCGATATAGGACTTGTTTTACTGTGGATATAGATAATTTTGTACCTGTTTCCTCCAGCATCTTCACAAGGTCCTTAGCTGTTGTTCTGGGATTGATTTGTACTTTTCGCACCAACGTACTGTAATGACCTGACTAGATCATGAAGGAACAATTGTCCAGACAGAGGATGGAGTTAACGAATGGACGGTTTATTAACCCAACTTAACACAGGCTACTGTTTGGCCGTAGCCCACGCCAAATAAATGAAAGGTACACTACAAACCAACCGTGACCTTCTCTTGTGAAGCCCAGACGTAAGAGAGAGAACAATGGCTAAACCCGGTCTTAACTTCCAATGCTCCATCCCCCTGCCCAACCCCCCTTCACGCCACTCCGCCAACCACCAGGCTGCCCGGTATCCGAACATTCCAGGCAATCCCGTGATTGGCAGATAGCAGGTTGATTGGCATGACCCCGCGAACACTGGTAAGTACGACACAACCCACTAATAGCCTAACACATAACCCACAACTGTCTGTGCGGGTCGCTACACAGCCCCCCCACCACAAAGTCCCTCGTCCCCGAGGGAACAAACAAAGTCTCTGAAGCGACCCGGAGGTCTCCTTTGCCTGCGTGGCCGTGATGGTCGCAGAGTGTCCAGATGTGAAACAGGGGGCTCCATCCGTGGCAGGGGGCTGCCCCTCTGGGACCCAGGGGATGAAGGAAGGGATATGGGAGACAAGGAAGCGGGAACGGGGAATACAGTCCGTGGCACCGGGGAACCACGCGGTGACACAGGGAGGGAGACAGGGGGAGTGGGCCGTCTGGAGCCTTGTCGACGGCACCTGGGGGTGGGTGCCTGGAGAATGTCCTTGCCAGAGAGGGGAATTGTGGGGGTCCCTGGGGTTTGGGGAGAAGCGGCCCCTCTGTATGGGGCTAACCTGTCCCGGTGCAGTGCCACCTTTCTCCCCCTGGAAGGAAGCTGCACCCGGTACACAACCACCCCTACCCTCTCCAGGATGCTGCAGGGCCCCACCCAGTGACTGTCCAACTTGGGGCATCTGCTTTTTTTCCTTAGGGGGCTGTAGACCCAGACCAGCTCCCCAGCCACAAAGTGCCTTCCTCGGGTGTGCACGTCATAGTTCCTCTTCTGCCTCACACCTGCATTCACCAGCTGCTCTCTGGCGAAGTTGTGGGCTGTCTCCAGGCGGTCCTGGAGTCTCCGGGCATACTCCGGCCCCGGGGGAACATGAGGGCTATCCAGGGGACGACCAAACGCCATCTCCGCAGGGGTGCGGATCTCTCTCCCCAGCATGAGGAGGGCAGGCGTGCAGGAGGTGGAGTCTTGGACAGCGGAATGGCATGCCATGAGGACCATAGGCAGGTGCTTGTCCCAGTCACGCTGGTGTTTGGCAGAGACGATGGCCAGCTGCTGTCCAAGCGTTTTGTTGAAGCGCTCCACAAGGCCATCACTTTGAGGATGGAGAGGAGTAGTGCGGGTCTTGTGCATACCCAGCCTCTCACACATGGTGGCGAACACACAGGACTCAAAGTTTCTGCCTTGGTCGCTGTGGATGGACTCCGCAGCTACAAACCTGCTGAACATCCCCGCTGTCAGGGCGTCGACGATGGTCTCTGCCTCCTGGTCAGGCAGAGCATAGGCCTCAGGCCATTTTGTGAAATAGTCCATAGCTGTGAGCACCCAGCGGTTTCCACTGTCTGTGGTGGGGAACGGCCCAACTACATCCACTCCCACCCTCTCCATGGGAGCCCCCACTGGGAACTGTTGGAGCTGAGCATGAGAGCGGCCTGGGGGGCCTCCACATCCCTCTTGTGCTGCCCCCAGTAAAAGCCCTGACGGAGGCGGCGGAGTGTTTTTGTGACCCCAAAGTGTCCAATCCCCACCCCCCCATGAGTACTCTGGAGCACCGCATCCCGCAATGCTTTTGGGACCACCACCTGCCACCTCTCCTCTCCCGTAGCTGACTCCTGCCATGCCCGCTGTAGCACGCCATCAGCCAGCCGCAGTCTCTCAAACTTTGACCACAACCCTTTGGTCGCGAGTGAGAGCGCTGTCACCTCTTCCCATGGTGGCCTCACCTGTGCCTCTACCCACTGTAGCACTGGCTGTAGGTCTGTGTCCCGTCCCTGCTGCTGCCCCCATTCAGCCACGTCGACAGTCTGCAGCTCACAGCAGACAGGGCCGCTCACCCGACACACCGTGGCACAGACCCCCTCCTCTGCACTCAGCGCTCTCTCCCGTCCCTCTCTCTGTTCACAGTGGCGGCAGCCATCTGCAGTACAGGGCCGACGGGACATGGCGTCGGCGTTGGAGTGGCGTGCCCCTGCCCTGTGCACCACTGTGAAGTCATACGGCTGAAGCTCCTCCAACCAGCGTGCCACCTGCCCCTCTGGTTCTCTGAACGACATGAGCCACTGGAGAGCAGAGTGGTCAGTCCTCACAGTAAATGGCAGGCCACCCAGGTAGTACTTGAAGTGTTTGATGGAAGCCACAACAGCCAAGAGCTCCCGCCGGGTGACACAGTAGCGGCGCTCATGTTTGTTAAATGTTCTGCTGAAGTACGCCACCACTCTCTCCCCCTCTGGCCCCACCTGGGCCAGCACCCCACCCATGCCCACATTGCTCGCGTCTGTGTCCAGGATAAAGGGCAAGGTGAGGTCAGGGGGGGCGAGCACAGGGGCCTCGATCAGTGCACATTTGAGGGTGTTGAAGGCCTCCTCACACTCCCCTGTCCAAGTGAAGGCCTTGTCCTTCGGCAGCAGGCGGTTCAGGGGAGCAGCGACGCTTGAGAAGCCCCATACAAACCTCCTGTAGTACGAGGCCAGGCCCAGGAAGCTCTTCAGCTGACGCTGGTCGGTGGGGGTGGGCCAGTCTCGGACAGCCCCCACCTTGTCCTCCATGGTGCTGATCCCCTCCTTCCCCACTCGGTGGCCCAGGAAGGACACCTCTCTCCTCATGAAGTGGCACTTCTCGGGGTGGAGCTTCAGACCTGCGGCAGCCGCCCGCTCCAGCACACTCCGTAGCGCCACCAGAGCTGACTGGAAGGAGCTGCCATGGGCCAGGATGTCATCGAGGTATACCAGACACTGCTGTCGGGGGATGCCATCCAGCACCCTGTCCATCAAACGCTCAAAAGTAGCTGGAGCATTGCACAGGCCGAAGCACAGGACCTTGAACTGCCAGTGTCCTCTGTTAGTGGAGAACGCAGTTTTGGCTCTGGCCTCTGGGGAGAGGGGCACCTGCCAGTAGCCACTGCGGAGGTCTAGTGAGGAGAACCAGGAGGACCCCCTAACCAGGTCCAGCGACTCATCGATACGTGGTATGGGGTATGAGTCCTTCCTGGTTACCTCATTCAGCCGCCTGTAGTCCGCACAGAACCTCAGCTTGCCCCCCTTCTTAGGAACCATGACAACCGGCGCTGCCCAGGGGCTGTCTGAGGGCTCGATGAAGTCTGCCCGCTGCATCTCCAACACAGCCTTGTCTGCCGCCTCCTGGCGTGCCAGCGGGATACGGCGGGGACGCATCTTGATGGGTCGAGCATCACCTGTGTCGAGCTCATGCTGCACCAGATGAGTCTGACCCACCTCTCTCTCACTCAGCGCAAAGCTGTCTCTGAATTCAAACAGCAACTGCCACAACCATTCCTGCTGCTCAGGGTCAAGACCAACACAGTTCCTCCCCCATATCTCCCTCACTGCAGACAGTGTCCTCTCCTCTCCCATCTGGGGTAGCTGGGCTGGGGGGGTGCGGCCCGGGCTCACGGAGGGCTGTGTCGTGGGGGTAGCTGGGGGAATGTAATACACAGCTGTAGGTGACAGGGGGGCTGGGGAAAAGTCACACACAGATGTGGAGGATTGGGGGGCAGCCATGAGTCTCTGCTGCTTTAACTGTTGGAGTAAAGGGTTTGTTGGGTTGAGTGTATGTGATATTAGGGGGGGCCATGATGACTGCAGGCCCTCCCTGGAAGCTCAGTGTGCCCCCATTTAGGTCTAACTGGCAGCCTGTGCTCCTAAGAAAGTCCAACCCCAGGATACAAGGGTCCTGCACAGCCGCCACCCACACGGGATGACGCACAGTCCTGCCCCCTACTGTCAGAGTCATTATTCCCTTCCCTTTCATGGGTGCCAGCTCACCTGTGACTGTGCGGAGCTGCACAGTTGTGGGCTCACACTGAATCCAACCTGGTACAATATCTGGCCTCACCAGGGTTACTGTGGACCCAGTGTCCACCAGGGCAGAGCAGGGCACCCCCTCCACAGTGACAGGGACATGACAAAAGTCCCCAACACAGGTCCGGCCCACCACGACAACAGGCTCCGTCCGCTTGCCCACGTCTGCTTCTGGGGGAAGTGGAGCCTTGCTTCCCCGTCTGGGCCGGTGGGCTCCTCCTGAAGAAGATGGTGGTGGTTGGGATAGAAAGCCAGGGGTCCGCACTACCCGGTCAATGCGGACCCCGAGCCGTTTCCCTGAGCTCCGGGGGACTTGGGGCAATCTCGGCGCAGATGGCCTGTCTGGCCACAACCCCAGCAGACCCGGGGACCACGGCGTGTGTTTCGTTCCACCTGTAGCGACACAGCACGAATGAGTTCTGTCATATCAGCCACGCATGCAGGCTTTTGCGGCTCTGGGCTGCTCTGCCCCCCAGCTCTCCCAGAGGGTCTGCCTCCCTGCGCCCCCACCAAAGACCCAGCTGAAGCCCCAGCCCACACCAGCTCCCTCTCCAAAGCCATCTCCAAGGCTATCTGCAATGACTCAGGATGAGCCAGCTGGGTCTGTATGCGCAGCTCTGTAGGAGAAAGCGCCTGTATGAACTGGTCCCGTGCTAGCTCGCTCTGCACGTAGGGGGGCATGTGAGCATATGCCCGCCGAGAGAGGCTCTCAATGTCATTAGCTAGCACCCGTAGAGGCTCTCTAGGCTGCCTGCGTCTATTACTCAGTTCGGAGCACAGCAGCCCGGGCTGTACACACTGTCCATAGCGCCTCCTCAGTGCTCCCACTAAGGCACCATAATCGCGTCTGTCCTCGGGGCTAATCAATATCAAACAGGCCAGAGCATCATCCGTCAGGCATAAAGCCAACTGCAGTGCCCTATCTTCATTCGACCACCCCCTAAAATGAGCTAACAGTTCAAACTGAGCATGAAAAGCTTCCCAATCCGCCTTACCGGAATACTTTGGGGTCTTAACGGATACGGACGCAGCCGGGGGCTGGGCGCCGCCATGTTTGTTTACATCCTGAGCCCCAGATTCCTCGTCCCGCCTCGTCGACGTCACCCCTTCGGTCCGCCCACCAGAATCCGCGCGAAACACATTAGACGAAGCACTCATGCCCGCTTCAGCCGCCATCACTCTAACGTCCTCCCTCAAGCGGCCTCTGGGATCCGACGCCCTGGCGATCTCCTCAGCCAGATCCTCCGACGTCCATGCACACGCACCTCCTTGGCCATAATCGTCCCCTACCTCCACCTTCACTTTTGGATTCCCTTGAAGCATTTTCAACCCCGTTCTCACCTATGTTAGCTAGCCACCGAAGTCAGCTAGCTGGCTAACTTTTATACACGTTTTTACTTCTGACACCAGTGTAATGACCTGACTAGATCATGAAGGAACAATTGTCCAGACAGAGGATGGAGTTAACGAATGGACGGTTTATTAACCCAACTTAACACAGGCTACTGTTTGGCCGTAGCCCACGCCAAATAAATGAAAGGTACACTACAAACCAACCGTGACCTTCTCTTGTGAAGCCCAGACGTAAGAGAGAGAACAATGGCTAAACCCGGTCTTAACTTCCAATGCTCCATCCCCCTGCCCAACCCCCCTTCACGCCACTCCGCCAACCACCAGGCTGCCCGGTATCCGAACATTCCAGGCAATCCAGTGATTGGCAGATAGCAGGTTGATTGGCATGACCCCGCGAACACTGGTAAGTACGACACAACCCACTAATAGCCTAACACATAACCCACAACTGTCTGTACGGGTCGCTACAGTACATTCATCTCTAGGAGACAGAACACGTCTCTTTCCTGAACGGTATGACAGCTGCGTGGTCCCATGGTGTTTATACTTGCGTACTGTTGTTTGTACAGATGAACGTGGTACCTTCAGGCGTTTGGAAATTGCTCCCAAGGATGAAACAGACTTGTGGAGGTCTACAATTGTTCTTCTGAGGTCTTGGCTGATTTCTTTTGATTTTCCCATGATGTCAAGCAAAGAGGCACTGAGTTTGAAGGTAGGCCTTGAAATACATCCACAGGTACACCTCCAATTGACTCAAATGATGTCAATTAGCCTATCAGAAGCTTCTAAAGCCATGACATCATTTTCTGGAATTTTCCAAGCTGTTTAAAGGCACAGTCAACTTAGTGTATGTAAACTTCTGACCCACTGGAATTGTGATACAGTGAATTATAAGTGAAATAATCTGTCTGTAAACAATTGTTGGAAAAATTACTTGTGTCATGCACAAAGTAAATGTCCTAACCGACTTGCCAAAACTATGGTTTGCTAACAAGAAATGTGTGGAGTGGTTGAAAAATGAGTTTTAATGGCTCCAACCTAAGTGTATGTAAACGTCCGACTTCAACTGTAGGTTGGGCAAAACTAAACATGACGGTGTTCGCTTTAGCAATCTCACTTGAATAAAGACCTCCTCCATTCCTGTCATTATTGAAAGAGATTATGATACCTCACATCTCAAAATAGGGCTACTTAATGTTAGATCCCTCACTTCCAAGGAAGTTATAGTCAATAAACGAATCACTGATCATAATCTTTATGTGATTGGCCTGACTGAAACATGGCTTAAGCCTGATGAATTTACGATGTTAAATGAGGCCTCTCCTCCTGGTTACACTAGTGACCATATTCCCTGTGCATCCCGCAAAGGCGAAGGTGTTGCTAACATTTACGATAGCAAATTTCAATTTCCGAAAAAAAAATGACTGCGTTTTGGTCTTTTGAACTTCAACTCATGAAATCTATGCAGCCTACTCAATCACTTTTTATAGCTACTGTTTACAGGCGTCTTGGGCCGTATACAGCGTTCCTCACTGAGTTCCTTGAATTCCTATTGGACCTTGTAGTCATGGCAAATAATATTCACATTTTTGGTGACTTTAATATTCACATGGAAAAGTCCACAGACCCACTCCAAAATGCTTTCGGAGCCATCATCGACTCAGTGGGTTTTGTCCAACATGTCTCTGGACCTACTCACTGCCACAGTCACACTCTGGACCTAGTTTTGTCCTGTGGAATAAATATTGTGGATCTTAATGTTTTTCCTCATAATCCTGGACTATCAGACCACCATTTTATTACATTTGCAATCGCAACAAATAATCTGCTCAGACCCCAACCAAGGATCATCAAAAGCCGTGCTATAAATTCTCGGACGACCCAAAGATTACAGACTCCTTCCACCTACCCAAGGACGTTAGAGTACAAAAATCGGTTAACCTGTTAGGGCTAGGGGGCAGTATTTACACGGCCGGATAAAAAACGTACCCGATTTAATCTGGTTATTGTAGAGAAACTAAAATATGCATATAATTATTGGCTTTGGATTATGACCATTCCTTGGGCTTCTTGACTCTTTTTATTGAAAACTTAGGATCTTTGCTGTAACGTGACGCTTCCTACGGCTCCCATAGGCTCTCAGAACCCGGGAAAAAGCTGAATGATGTCGAGGCAGCCCCTGGCTGAAAAACATTAGCGCCTTTGGTAAGTGGTCTATCAGAGGACAATGAGACTGAGGCGCGTGCACGAGGCGACCCCATGTTTTTATTTTCTCTTTGTACTAAAACACAGATTCCCGGTCGGAATATTATCGCTTTTTTACGAGAAAAATGGCATAAAAATGGATTTTAAACAGCGGTTGACATGCTTCGAAGTACGGTAATGGAATATTTAGAATTTTTTTGTCACGAAACGCGTTGGGCGCATCACCCTTCTTTACACTTCGGATAGTGTCTTGAACGCACGAACAAAACAGAGGATATTTGAACATAACTATGGATTATTTTGAACCAAACCAACATTTGTTATTGAAGTAGAAGTCCTGGGAGTGCATTCTGACGAAGAACAGCAAAGGTAATAACATTTTTCTTATAGTAAATCTGACTTTGGTGAGGGCTAAACTTGGTGGGTGTCTAAATAGCTAGCCCTGTGATGCCGGGCTATCTACTTAGAATATTGCAAAATGTGCTTTCACCGAAAAGCTATTTTAAAATCGGACATAGCGAGTACATAGAGGAGTTCTGTATCTATAATTCTTTAAATAATTGTTATGTTTTTTGTGAACGTTTATCGTGAGTAATTTAGTAAATTCACCGGAAGTTTGCGGGGGGTATGCTAGTTCTGAACGTCACATGCTAATGTAAAAAGCTGTTTTTTGATATAAATATGAACTTGATTGAACAAAACATGCATGTATTGTATAACATAATGTCCTAGGCATGTCATCTGATGAAGATCATGTGACATTATATGCTAGCTTGAAAAATGGGTGTCTGATTATTTCTGGCTGGGTACTCTGCTGACATAATCTAATGTTTTGCTTTTGTTGTAAAGCCTTTTTGAAATCGGACAGTGTGGTTAGATTAACGAGAGTCTTGTCTTTAAAATGGTGTAAAATAGTCATATGTTTGAGAAATTGAAGTAATAGCATTTCTAAGGTATTTGAATAACGCGCCACAGGATTCCACTGGCTGTTACGTAGGTGGGACGATTTCGTCCCACCTTCCCTAGAGAGGTTAACCACCTAACTGAGGAACTAAATGTAACATTGCATAATACCCTAGATGCAGTCGCACCCCTAAAAACAAAAAAGCATTTGTCATAAGAAACTAGCTCCCTGGTATACAGAAAATACCCGAGCCCAGAATCAAGCTTCCTGAAAATTGGAACGGAAATGGCGCTACACCAAACTGGAAGTCTTCCGACTAGCTTGGAAAGACAGTACCGTGCAGTATCGAAGAGCCCTCACTGCTCTTCGATCATCCTATTTTTCCAACTTAATTGAGGAGAAGAAGAACAATCCCAAAAATGTTGTGATACTGTCGCAAAGCTAATGAAAAAGCAGCATTCCCCAAGAGAGGATGGCTTTCATTTCAGCTATGATAAATTCATGAACTTCTTTGACAAAATCATGATCATTAGAAAGCAAATTACAGACTCTTTAAATCTGCGTATTTCTCCAAAGCTCAGTTGTCCTGAGTCTGCACAACACTGCCAGGACCTAGGATCAAGGGAGACACATTGATGAAAAAAGTATTGGCCTCTAAACCTTCAGGCTGTATATTGGACCCTATTCCAACTAAACTACTGAAAGAGCTGCTTCCTGTGCTTGGCCCTCCTATGTTCCTGTGCTTGGCCCTCCAACAGATGTGTCCCAAACTCACTAAAAGTGGCAGTAATAAAGTCTCTCTTGAAAAAGCCAAACCTTGTCCCAGAAAATATAAAAACTCTCGGCCTATATCGAATCTCCCATTCCTCTCAAAAAAAGAAGCTGTTGCACAACAACTCACTGCCTTCCTGAAGACAAACAATGTATACGAAACGCTTCAGTCTGGTTTTAGACCCCATCATAGCACTGAGGCTGCACTTGTGAAGGTGGTAAATGACCTTTTAATGGCTTCAGACCAAGCCTCTATTGTTTTCACTATATATTTTACCTCTAAGTGATGTCATTCGGAAAAATAAATAAAATTAAAGTTTATTTGTCACGTGCGCCGAATACAACAGGTGTAGTAGACCTTAAAGTGAAATGCTTACTTACAGGCTCTAACCAACAGTGCAAAAAAGGTATTAGGTGAACAATAGGTAAGTAAAGAAATAAAAACAACATTAAAAATACAGTGAAAAATAACAGTAGCGAGGCTAAATACAGTAGCGAAGCTATAACAGTAGCGAGGCTACATACAGGCACCGGTTAGTCGGGCTGATTGAGGTAGTATGTACATGTAGATATGGTTAAAGTGACTATGCATATATGATAAACAGAGAGTAGCAGTAGCATAAAAGAGGGGTTGGCGGGTGGTGGGACACAATGTAGATAGCCCGGTTAGCCAATGTGCGGGGGCACTGGTTGAAGTCAGGCCACTTGAGGTAGTATGTACACGAATGTATAGTTAAAGTGACTATGCATATATGATAAACAGAGGGTAGCAGCAGCGTAAAAGAGGGGTTGGGGGGGCACACAATGCAAATACTCCAGGTAGCCATTTGATTACTTGTTCAGGAGTCTTATGGCTTGGGGGTAAAAACTGTTGAGAAGCCTTTTTGTCCTAGACTTGGCACTCCGGTACCGCTTGCCATGCAGTAGTAGAGAAAACAGTCTATGACTGGGGTGGCTGGGGTCTTTGACAATTTTTAGGGCCTTCCTCTGACACCGCCCGAGCAATTGCCGTACCAGGCAGTGATGCAACCAGTCAGGATGCTCTCAATGTTGCAGCTGTAGAACCTTTTGAGGATCTGAGGACCCATGCCAAGTCTTTTTAGTTTCCTGAGGGGGAATAAGCTTTGTCGTGCCCTCTTCACGGCTGTCTTGGTGTGTTTGGACCATTCTAGTTTGTTGGTGATGTGGACACCAAGGAACTTGAAGCTCCCAACCTGCTCCACCACAGCCCGTCGATGGGAATGGGGGCATGCTTGGTCCTCCTTTTCCTGTAGTCTTCCTTTTCCATAATGTTAACTTTCATTGCTATGCGGACGATACACAGCTGTACATTTCAATGAAACATGGTGAAGATCCAAAATTGCCCTCCCTAGAAGCCTGTGTTTCAGACATAAGGAAGTGGATGGCAGCAAATGTTTTACTTTTAAACTCGGACAAAACAGAGATGCTAGTTCTAGGTCCCAAGAAACAAAGAGATATTCTGTTGGATCTGACAATTAATCTTGGTTCTACAGTCATGTCAAATACAAATGTGAAGGACCTCGGCGTTACTCTAGAACCTGATCTCTCTTTTGATGAACATATCAAGAATATTTCAAGGACAGCTTTTTTCCATCTTCGTAAAATTTCAAAATTATGAAACTTTCTGTCTTAAAATGATGCAGAAAAATGTATCCATGCTTTTGTCACTTCTAGATTAGACTATTGCAATGCTCTACTTTCCGGCTACCCTGATTAGGCACTAAATAAACTTCAGTTAGTGCTAAACAAGGCTGCTAGAATCTTGACTAGAACCAAAACATTTGATCATATAACTCCAGTGCTAGCCTCTATACACTGGCTTCCTGTTAAGGCTACAGCTGATTTCAAGGTTTTACTCCTAACCTGCAAAGCATTACCTATCTTCCGATTTGGTCCTGCCATACATACCTACACGTACGCTATGGTCACAAGACGCAGGCCTCCTTACTGTCCCTAGAATCTCTAAGCAAACAGCTGGAGGCAGGGCTTTCTGCTATAGAGCTCCATTTTTATGGAATGGTCTGCCTATCCATGTGAGAGACACAGATTCGGTCTCAACCTTTAAGTTTTTATGGACAGGGGGCAGTATTTTCACAGCCGGATAAAAAACGTACCCGATTTAATCTGGTTATTACTCCTGCCCAGAAACTAGAATATGCATATAACTAGTAGCTGTGGATAGAAAACACTCCAAAGTTTCTAAAACTGTTTGAATGGTGTCTGTGAGTATAACAGAACTCAAATGGCAGGCCAAAACCTGAGAAGATTCTGTATAGGAAGTACCCTGTCTGACCATTTCTTGGCCTTCTTTGTCATCTCTAACCAAAACAAAGGATCTCTGCTGTAACGTGACACTTCCTAAGGCTCCCATAGGCTCTCAGAAGGCGCCAGAATGTTGAATGATGACTTTGCAGCCCATGGCTGAAAAACAGTAGCGCAAGTGGTCGATCTGAGAACAATGAGACGGGTGGGCGCGTGCACGTGAAGAGTCCATTTTAGATTATCAGTCTTTGAACGAAAACAACGTCTCCCGGTCGGAATATTATCACTATTTTACGAGAAAAATCGCATAAAAATTGATTTTAAACAGCATTTGACATGCTTTGAAGTACGGTAATGGAATATTTTGACATTTTTTGTCACGATACGCGTCCACGCGTCACCCTTCGTTACCCTTCAGATAGTGTCTTGAACGCACGAACAAAACGCCGCTATTTGGATATAACTATGGATTATTTGGGACCAAACCAACATTTGTTGTTGAAGTAGAAGTCCTGGGAGTGCATTCTGACGAAGAACAGCAAAGGTAATCCAATTTTTCTTATAGTAAATCTGAGTTTGGTGAGTACCAAACTTGGTGGGTGTCAAAATAGCTAGCCCGTGATGGTGAGCTATCTACTCAGAATATTGCAAAATGTGCTTTCACCGAAAAGCTATTTTAAAATCGGACACCGCGATTGCATAAAGGAGTTCTGTATCTATAATTCTTAAAATAATTGTTATGTTTTTTGTGAACGTTTATCGTGAGTAATTTAGTAAATTCACCGGAAGTGTTCGGTGGGAATGCTAGTTCTGAACGTCACATGCTAATGTAAAAAGCTGGTTTTTGATATAAATATGAACTTGATTGAACAAAACATGCATGTATTGTATAACGTAATGTCCTAGGAGTGTCATCTGATGAAGATCATCAAAGGTTAGTGCTGCATTTAGCTGTGGTTTTGTTTTTTGTGACATTATATGCTAGCTTGAAAAATGGGTGTCTGATTATTTCTGGCTGGGTACTCTCCTGACATAATCTAATGTTTTGCTTTCGTTGTAAAGCCTTTTTGAAATCGGACAGTGTGGTTAGATAAAGGAGAGTCTTGTCTTTAAAATGCTGTAAAATAGTCATATGTTTGAAAAATTGACGTTTTCGGATTTTCGAGGAGTTTGTATTTCGCGCCACGCCCAATCATTGGATATTGGAGCGGTGTTCCGCTAGCGGAACGTCTAGATTTAAGTCTTTATTGAAGACTCATCTCTTCAGTAGGTCCTATGATTGAGTGTAGTCTGGCCCAGGAGTGTGAAGGTGAACGGAAAGGCACTGGAGCGACGAACCACCCTTGCTGTCTCTGCCTGGCCGGTTCCCCTCTCTCCACTGGGATTCTCTGCATCCAACTCTATTACTGGGGCTGAGTCACTGGCTTACTGGTGCTCTTCCATGTTGTCCCTAGGAGGGGTGCGTCACTTGAGTGGGTTGAGTAACTGACGTGATCTTCCTGACCAGGTTGGTGCCCCCCTCGGGTTCGTGCTGTGTGGGAGATCTTCGTGTGCTATACTCGGCCTTGTGGTTGAAGATATCCCTCCAGTGGTGTGGGGGCTGTGCTTTGGCAAAGTGGATGGGGCTATATCCTACCTATTTGGCCCTGTTCGGGGGTATCGTCGGACAGGGCCACAGTGTCTTCTGACACCTCCCGTCTCAGTCTCCAGTATTTATGCTACAATAGTTTATGTGTTGGGGGACTAGGGTCAGTCTGTTATATCTGGAGTATTTCTCCTGTCTTATCCGGTGTCCTGTGTGAATTTATGTATGCTCCCTCTAATTCTTTCTCTCTCTTTCTTCTTCTCTCTCTCTCTTCTCTCGTATGACCTGAGCCCTAGGACCATGCCTCAGGACTACCTGGCCTGATGACTCCTTGCTGTCCCCAGTCCACCTGGTCATGCTGCTGCTCCAGTTTCAACTGTTCTGCCTACGGCTATGGAACCCTGACCTGTTCACTGGACGTGCTACCTTGTCCCGGACCTGCTGTTTTGGACTCTCTCTACCGCACCTGCTGTCTCTAACACTGAATAATCAGCTATGAAAGCCAACTAACATTTACTCCTGAGGTGCTGACCTGTTGCACCCTCAACAACCACTGTAATTATTATTATCTGACTCTGCTGAACGTTTGAACATCTTGGCCGTGTTCTGTTATAATCTCCACCCGGCACAGCCAGAAGAGGACTGGGCACCCCTTAGAGCCTGTTTCCACTCTAGGTTTCTTCCTAGGTTCCAGCCTTTCTAGGGAGTTTTTCCTAGCCACCGTGCTTCTACATCTGCATTGCTTGCTGTTTGGGGTTTTAGGCTGGGTTTCTGTACTGCACTTTGTGACATCGGCTGATGTAAAAAGGGCTTTATAATTAAATTTGATTGATTGATCACCACTTCGCTGGCACCTCTCCAAACTTCCATTGACGTCTTTCGAGAAACAGTCAACAGTAATGGGCCACGCTTCATTAGACTAGAAGGTTTCTCCACTGACAACACAGAGCAGATTTCCGAGCAGAGGCTCTCATATGAAAATGGCCAACACAGCTCTACTTTCCAAGGTAGATTTGTTGGAGAATTATACAAGAACGGAAAATATCTGGATCGTTGGCGTCATGGAGGGAATTGAGACTGGAGTCAACCCTGTGAAATTTGTCTCCGACATGCTGATATACAGTTGAAGTCAGAAGTTTACATACACTTAGGTTGGAGTCATTAAAACTCATTTTTCAACCACTCCACACATTTCTTGTCAACAAACGATAGTTTTGGCAAGTCGGTTAGGACATCTACTTTCTGCTGCATGACATCTACTTTCTGCAAGTAATTGTTTCAACAATTGTTTTATTGATTATTTCACTTATAATTCACTGTATCACAATTCCAGTGGGTCAGAAGTTCACATACACTCAGTTGACTGTGCCTTTAAACAGCTTGGAAAATTCCAGAAAATGATGTCCTGGTTTTAGAAGCTTCTGATAGGCTAATTGACCTCATTTAAGTCAATTGGAGGTGTACCTGTGGATGTATTTCAAGGCCTACCTTCAAACTCAGTGCCTCTTTGCTTGACATCATGGGAAAATCAAAAGAAATCAGCCAAGACCTCAGAAAAACAATTGTAGACCTCCACAAGTCTGGTTCATCCTTGGGAGCAATTTCCAAACGCATGAAGGTTCCACATTCATCTGTACAAACAATAGTACGCAAGTATGAACACCATGGGGCGACGCAGCCGTCACACCGCTCAGGAAGGAGACGCGTTCTGTGTCCTAGAGATGAATGTACTTTAGTGCGAAAAGTGCAAATCAATCCCAGAACAACAGCAAAGGACCTTGTGAAGATACTGGAGGACACAGGTACAAAAGTATCTATATCCACAGTAAAACGAGTCCAATATCGGCTTAACCTGAAAGGCCGCTCAGCAAGGAAGAAGCCACTGCTCCAAAACCGCCATAAAAAAGCCAGACTACAGTTTGCAACTGCACATGGGGACAAAGATCGTACTTTTTGGAGAAATATCCTCTGGTCTGATGAAACAAAAATAGAACTGGTTGGCCATAATGACCATCGTTATGTTTGGAGGAAAAAGGGGGAGGCTTGCAAGCCGAAGAATACCACCCCAACCGTGAAGCATGGGGGTGGCAGCACCATGTTGTGGGGGTGCTTTGCTGCAGGAGGGACTGGTGCACTTCACAAAATAGATGGCATCATGAGGCGGGAAAATTATGTGGATTCATTGAAGCAACATCTCAAGACATCAGTCAGGAAGTTAAGCTTGGTAGCAAATGGGTCTTCAAAATGGACAATGACCCCAAGCATACTTCCAAAGTTGTGGCAAAATGGCTTAAGGACAACAAAGTCAAGGTATTGGAGTGGCCATCACATAGCCCTGACCTCAGTCCCTTAGAACATTTGTCGGCAGAACTGAAAAAGCTTGTGCGAGCAAGGAGGCCTACAAACCTGACTCTGTTACACCAGCTCTGTCAGGAGGGCAAAAATTCATCCAACTTATTGTGGGAAGCTTGTGGAAGGCTACCCGAAACATTTGACCCAAGTTAAACAATTTAAAGGCAATGCTACCAAATACAAATTGAGTGTATGTAAACTTCTGACCCACTGGGAATGAGATGAAAGAAATAAAAGCTGAAATAAATAATTCTCTCAACTATTATTCTGACATTTCACATTCTTAAAATAAAGTGGTGATCCTAACTGACCTAAAACAGGGAATTTTTACTATGATTAAATGTCAGGTATTGTGAAAAACTGAGCTTAAATGTATTTGGCTAAGGTGTATGTAAACTTCCGACTTCAACTGAATCTACCCCAGTCAAGTTTAGGAAGGTATTTCCAAATCTGCCAGTTTATTCGCACTCAAAGGCCAACCTTTCCAATTATATCATCCGGATCAGGTTTGGATGACCTTTTGAAAACACCTTTTCAACTAAATGGACTCATCCCATATTTTTTAGACAATCATGTCCCTTGATAACCCGTCACTTAATAAAATCAGATCTGAGTGGGAAAAGGAACTTGGTGGAGAGATCTCTGATGAAGTCTGGAATTGTGTAAATGGAAGCTCCTCTTGTGCCCTGCTCAGCATTAAACAGTATAAGGCACTTCACCGTATCCATTTCAGTAAGGCCAGACTGGTCAAATTATACCCAAATATTGATGGTACATGTGACAGGTGTAAAAGCTCCTTGGCGGACTTGACTCACCATATCCAGGTCGAGGAGGAACAAAAAGGGGAAAAATGTACAATATCTTTACACTGTGAATAAAAATATTATATATATATAAAAAAATACTACAGTACCTACTATAGAATTCTGTAGTAAACTGTAGTCTACTGTAGAATACTATACTACACACTGTAGTATACATTGATCATGTGTAGTACTTACTATAGGATGTTGTAGTGTACTGTAAATACTACAGTACAGTCTGCAAAAACTCTACAGTGAATACTATAGTATTTAAGAAGTAAGATGGTGCAAATAGAGATGGTCGCCTCACTTCAGGTCCTTAGGAAACTATGCAGTTATTTGTTCTATACATATTATTTCCTACATTGTTAGCCCAGGAAATCCCAAGTGTTATTATATACAGCTGGGAAGAACTATTGGACATAAAAGCGATGACAACTTACCAATATTACGACCTGGAATACGTCTTTCCCGAAGTGGATCCTTTGTTCGGACCTCCACCCTGGACATGGGATCTTATCACAGAGGCCGACCCAAAACAACGCGGTCACCGCAGGAGAAGCAGACGGAGCGGCCTACTGGACAGACTCAGAAGGCGAGCACACCATCCACCGCTCCCGAGCATATTACTCGCCAATGTCCAATCTCTAGATAACAAGGTGGACAAAATTAGGGCACGAGTTGCCTTCCAGAGACACATCAGAGATTGTAACATTCTCTGTTTCACGGAAACATGTCTCACTCGGGATATGTTGTGAGAGTCGGTACAGCCACCCGGTTTCTTCATGCATCGCGCCGACAGAAACAAACATCTCTCTGGTAAGAAGAAGGGCGGGGGTGTGTGCCTTATGATTAACGACTCATGGTGTAATCACAACAACATACAGGAACTTAAATCCTTTTGTTCACCTGACCTAGAATTCCTTACAATCAAATGCCGACCGCATTATCATCCAAGAGAATTCTCTTCGATTATAGTCACAGCCGTGTATATCCCCCCCCCCCCCCCCCCCCCCCCCCCCCTCCCAAGCAGATACCTCGTCGGGCCTGACTGGCAAAATCTGACCATGACTCCATTTTATTGCTCCCAGCCTATAGACAGAAACTAAAACAGGAAACGCCCATGCTCAGGTCCGTCCAACGCTGGTCTGACCAATCGGATTCCACGCTTCAGGATTCGATCACATGGACTGGGATATGTTTCGGATAGTCTCAGACAACAACATTGATGTATACGCTGACTTGGTGAGCAAGTTTATTAGCAAGTGCATCGGAGATGTCGTACCCACTGTGACTATTAAAACATTTCCTAACCAGAAACCGTGGATTGATGGCAGCATTCACACAAAACTGAACGCTCGAACCACCGCTTTTAATCATGGCAAGGCAACTGGAAACATGACCAAATACAAACAGTGCAGCTATTCCCTCTGCAAGGCAATCAAACAAGCAAAGCATCAGTATAGCGACAAAGTAGAGTTGCAATTCAGCGGTTCAAACACAAGATGTATGTGGCAGGGTCTACAGTCAATCATGGATTACAAAAAGAAAACCAGCCCGGTCACGGACATCGACGTCTTGCTCCCAAACAACTTCTTCGCTCGCTTTGAGGACAATACAGTGCCACCGACGCGAACCGATACCAAAGCCTGTGGGCTCCCCTTCTCCGTGGCCAACGTGAGTAAAACATTTAAACGTGTTAACTCTCGCAAGGCTGCCGGCCCAGACGGTATCCCTAGCCACATCCTCAGAGCATGCGCAGACCAGCTGGCTGGTGTGTTTACGGACATATTCAATCAATCCCTATCCCAGTCTGTTGTCCCCACATGCTTCAAGATGGACACCATTGTTCCTGTTTCCAAGAAAGCTAAGGTAACTGAACTAAATAACTATCGCCCCGTTGCACTCACTTCTGTCATCATGAAGTGCTTTGAGAGACTAGGCAAGGAGCATATCACCTCCACCCTACCTGATATCCTAGACCCACTCCAATTTGCTTACCGCCCCAATAGGTCCAGTGACGATGCAATCACCATCACACTGCACACTGCCCTATCCCATCTGGACAAGAGGAATACCAATGTAAGAATGCTGTTCATTGACTACAGCTCAGCATTTAATACCATAGTACCCTCCAAACTCATCATTAAGCTCGAAAACCTGGGTCTCGACCCCGCCCTATGCAACTGGGTCCTGGGCTTTCTGACAGGTCGCCCCCAGATGGTGAAGGAAGGAAACATCTCCATTTCGCTGATCCTCAAAACTCAAAACCCCACAAGGGTGAGTTCTCAGCCCTCTCCTGTACTCTCTGTTCACCCATGACTGCGTGGCCATGCACGCCTCCAACTCAATCATCAAGTTTGCAGACGACACCACAGTGGTAGGCTTGATTACCAACAATGAAGAGACGGCCTACAGGGAGGAAGTGAGGGCCCTCGGAGTGTGGTGTCAGGAAAATAACCTCTCACTCAACATCAACAAAACAAAGGAGATGATCGTGGACTTCAGGAAACAGCAGACGGAGCACCCCCCCATCCACATCGACGGGACAGTAGTGGAGAATGCAGAAAGTTTTAAGTTCCTCGGTGTACAGTCGTGGCCAAAAGTTTTGAGAATGACACAAATATTAATTTCAACAAAGTTTGCTGCTTCAGTGTCTTTAGATATTTTTGTCAGATGTTACTATGGAATACTGAAGTATAACTACAAGCATTTCATAAGTGTCAAAGGCTTTTATTGACAATTACATAAAGTTGCTGCAAAGAGTCAATATTTGCAGTGTTGACCCTTCTTTTTCAAGACCTCTGCAATCCGCCCTGACATGCTGTCAATTAACTTCTGGGCCACATCCTGACTGATGGCAGCCCATTCTTGCATAATCAATGCTCGGAGTTTGTCAGAATTTGTGGGGTTTTGTTTGTCCACCCGCCTCTTCAGGATTGACCACAAGTTCTCAATGGGATTAAGGTCTGGGGAGTTTCCTGGCCATGGACCCAAAATATCAATGTTTTGTTCCCCGAGTCACTTAGTTATCACTTTTGCCTTATAGCAAGGGGCTCCATCATGCTGGAAAAGGAATTGTTCATCACCAAACTGTTCTTGGATGGTTGGGAGAAGTTGCTCTCGGAGGATGTGTTGGTACCATTCTTTATTCATGGCTGTGTTCTTTGGCAAAATAGTGAGTTATCTCACTCCCTTGGCTGAGAAGCAACCCCACACATGAATGGTCTCAGGATGCTTTACTGTTGGCATGACACAGGACTGATGGTAGCGCTCACCTTGTCTTCTCCGGACAAGCTTTTTTCCGGATGCCCCAAACAATCGGAAAGGGGATTCATCAAAGAAAATGACTTTACCCCAGTCCTCAGCAGTCCAATCCCTACCTTTTGCGGAATATCAGTCTGTCCCTGATGTTTTTCCTGGAGAGAAGTGGCTTCTTTGCTGCCCTTCTTGACACCAGGCCATCCTCCAAAAATCTTTGCCTCACTGCGCATGCAGATGCACTCACCCGTGCCTGCTGCCATTCCTGAGCAAGCTCTGTACTGGTGGTACCCCGATCCCGCAGCTGAATCAACTTTAGGAGATGGTCCTGGCGCTTGCTGGACTTTCTTGGGCGCCCTGATGCCTTCTTCACAACAATTGAACCGCTCTCCTTGAAGTTCTTGATGATCCGATAAATGGTTGATTTAGGTGCAATCTTACTGGCTGCAATATCCTTGCCTGTGAAGCTATTTTTGTGCAAAGCAATGATGACGGTATGTGTTTCCTTGCAGGTAACCATGGTTGACAGAGGAAGAACAATGATTCCAAGCACCACCCTCCTTTTGAAGCTTCCAGTCTGTTATTCGAACTCAATCAGCATGACAGAGTGATCTCCAGCCTTGTCCTCATCAACACTCACACCTGTGTTAACGAGAGAATCACTGACATGATGTCAGCTAGTCCTTTTGTGGCAGGGCTGAAATGCAGTGGAAATGTTTTGGGGGGGATTCAGTTCATTTGCATGGCAAATAGGGACTTTGCAATTAATTGCAATTCATCTGATCACTTTTCATAACATTCTGGAGTATATGCAAATTGCTATCATACAAACTGAGGCAGGAGACTTTGTGAAAATTAATATTTGTGTCATTCTCAAAACCATTGGCCACGACTGTACACATCACGGACAAACTGAAATGGTCCACCAACACAGCCAGCCTGGTGAAGAAGGTGTAACAGCGCCTCTTCAACCTCAGGAGGCTTAAGAAATTTGGCTTGTCACCTAAAACACTCACAAACTTTTACAGCTGCACAATTGAGAATTTCCTGTCGGGCTGTGTCACCGCCTGGAAGGGCAACTGCACCGCCCTCAACCGCAAGGCTCTCCAGAGGGTAGTGCGGTCTGCACAACGCATCACCAGGGGCAAACTACCTGCCCTCCAGGACACCTACAGCACCCGATGTCACAGGAAGGCCAAAAAGATCATCAAGGACAACAACCACCCGAGCCACTGCCTGTTCACCCCGCTATCATCCAGAAAGCGAGGTCAGTACAGGTGCATCAAAGCCGGGACCGAGAGACTGAAAAACAGCTTCAATCTCAAGGTCATCAGACTGTTAAACAGCCATCACTAACATTGAGTGGCTGCTGCCAACATACTGACTCAACTCAAGCCACTTTAATAATGGGAAAATTGATGTAATCAATTTATCACTAGCCACTTTATATTATTTATATTATATAATGTTTACATAACCTACATTATTCATCTCATATGTATATACTGTACTCTATACCATCTACTGCATCTTGCCATCCTGATGTAATGTATCACTAGCCACCTTAAACAATGCCGCTTTATATGTTTTCATACCCTACATTACCCATCTCATATGTACATACTGTACTCCATACCATCTACGGCATCTTGCCTATGCCGTTCGGCCATCACTCATTTATATATTTTTATGTACATATTCGTATTCATTCCTTTACACTTGTGTGTACAAGGTAGTTGTTGTAGAATTGGTTGATTACTTGTTAGATATTACTGCATGGTCGGAACTAGAAGCACAAGCATTTCGCTACACTTGCATTAACACCTGCTAACCATGTGACAAATACATTTGATTTGATTTGAGTGGCTTCGTGACAAGTCTCTGAATGTACTTGAGTGGTCCAGCCAGAGCCCGGACTTGAACATCTCTGAAGAGACCTGAAAATAGCTGTGCAGCGACCCTCCCTATCCAACCTGACAGAGCATGAGAGGATCTGCAGAGAAGAAAGGGAGAAACTCCCCAAATACAGGTCTGCCAAGCTTGTAGCGTCATACCCAAAAGGCTGTAATCGCTGCCAAAGGTGCTTCAACAAAGTACTGAGTAAAGGGTCTGAATACCTAGGTAAATGTAAAATTGTAGTTTTTTTATAAATTTGCAAAAAAATCTAAAAACCTATTTTTGCTTTGTCATTATGGGTAGATTGGTGTGGGAAAAATAAAAATGTCATCCATTTTAGAATAAGGCAGTAACGTAACAAAATGTGGAAAAAGTCAAGGGGTCTGAATACTTTCTGTATGCACTGCATGTGTATTACACTTCACATCGGGAGAGAGAGACCCATTTTGGCTGGTGTTGCAGTAAAATGGTTTTCATATCACAAACACAATTCTGTAGGCACACAGTGCAAAAAAAAGCCTAGTCAAATTATCTTCTGAGCAAATCAATTGTGAGATTGTGGTTTTTCTGTCCCCACCAGTTTCCCCTCTCAAATACAAATGTTAATTGGCTGCAATGATGGATTATGGCATTAATCTGAATATTTAACGCACTGTGACTTTAGAGCGTCACAGACAAAGATTTTTTATGTTGGATTGTTCTCATCACAAAATGGAAACAATGACATCAAGGGAAACATTAGAATGATTTCCAACCTCACAGTGAGTCCATGCAAATGGATCCAGCATACCATAATATTCGTATCTCTGTCATAGGTAAGGAAGTCCTATCATATTCCTATCAAATAGACTTTCTTCCCTGCAGCATAAAAATATTAATTTTCCGATTTCTATCGGGTAAAATATTACATTTGCACCATGGCTCTGTGGTGGAGAATCCAAACGGCACAAACAGTTTGTGCATCAGAACATAGGAGACATTTACAGCAGAGGTGATAAGACAACCATTTAGATAATGTGGTCACATTCGATGGCCTGGATTAAAGAGGACCTTTTATTAATGCAGTAAGTACAAAAAGCCTTGGGAATAACCCAGATCTGTGGTGCAAAGAAAGTAACAGAGATATGTGTAATCACAGGGGTAACAGAGATAGGTGTAATCACAGGGGTAACAGAGATAAGTGTAATCACAGGGGTAACATATATAGGTGTAATCACAGGGGTAACAGAGATAAGTGTAATCACAGGGGTAACAGAGATAGGTGTAATCACAGGGGTAACATATATAGGTGTAATCACAGGGGTAACAGAGATAAGTGTAGTCACAGGGGTAACAGAGATAGGTGTAATCACAGGGGTAACAGAGATAAGTGTTATCACAGGGGTAACAGAGATATGTGTAATCACAGGGGTAACAGAGATATGTGTAATCACAGGGGTAACAGAGATAGGTGTAATCACAGGGGTAACAGAGATAGGTGTAATCACAGGGGTAACAGAGATAGGTGTAATCACAGGGGTAACAGAGATAGGTGTAATCACAGGGGTAACAGAGATAAGTGTAATCACAGGGGTAACAGAGATAGGTGTAATCACAGGGGTAACAGAGATAAGTGTAATCACAGGGGTAACAGAGATAGGTGTAATCACAGGGGTAACAGAGATAGGTGTAATCACAGGGGTAACAGAGATAAGTGTAATCACAGGGGTAACAGAGATAGGTGTAATCACAGGGGTAACAGAGATAAGTGTAATCACAGGGGTAACAGAGATAGGTGTAATCACAGGGGTAACAGAGATAAGTGTAATCACAGGGGTAACAGAGATAAGTGTCATCACAGGGGTAACAGTAGAAGTTAGTTATTCCACGGTTACTGTTAAGTCAGAGAGAGAGAGAGAGAGAGAGAGGTAGAGGTAGAGGTAGAGAGAGAGAGAGAGAGAGAGAGAGAGAGAGAGAGAGAGAGGTAGAGGTAGAGAGAGAGAGAGAGAGAGAGAGAGAGAGAGGTAGAGGTAGAGGTAGAGAGAGAGAGAGGTAGAGGTAGAGGTAGAGGAGAGAGAGAGAGAGAGAGAGAGAGGTAGAGGTAGAGGTAGAGAGGTAGAGGTAGAGGTAGAGGTAGAGAGAGAGAGAGAGAGAGAGAGAGAGAGAGAGAGAGAGAGAGAGCGCTCCCTCTACTGGAACCGTGTTGCTTGACTTCACATTGAAAACCTTGTGTAGATTCATATGATCAACAAAACCATGTTTACTGAGTGAAACAAACATGCTTTCTTACTACAGTGGAAGAGTATTGTATTTGATCTATCCAAAAATATGGTTTTGAATCTGTCCCAAAGTTCAAACTTGGTGGACAGTTGCTGTATGTGCATTTAGGATACGCGGAGTTAAATGATGACCACCATGTCTTCACGCTGACTATATCAGACCACCAGTTTGTCTGCTGACAAGGGAGAAAAAAGGGGTTTGAAGAATTTTAACAGTCAACTTAAAAACAGAGAGAAAACTAATTCAATACAGTGGTCACATTACCTAACATCCATTTACTGTACTTCCGGTTAGGATTAGATTCAGATGTTCAATTCAACACATATCTATGCATAGTCACTTTACCCCTACCTACATGTACAAATTACCTCGACTAACCTGTACCCCAGCACATTGATTCAGTACCGGTACCCTCATAGCCTTGTTATGGTTATGTCATTTTATTTTGTTACTTTATATTTTATTTTGTTACTTTAGTTAATTTAGTAAATATTTTCTTAACTCTATTTCTTGACTGCATTGTTGGTTAAGGGCTTGTAAGTAAACATTTCACTGTTGTATTCGGCGCATGTGACAAGTACAATTTGATTTGATTGTTGTCCATTAAATACATTGCTTTCTGACATGACAAAGGAGGGGTAACACTTGACGTATGTAACATATATTTAATGTAGAAAAAATAATAAACATAACACAAAATATAACAGTGTTGAGCTGTGCTGTAGCTATATAATGTAATACGTAAAGCTTTTATTTACACATATACCGTAAATAGAAGGATCATTTTTTTAAACTAGTTGACAACACAACAGATCCTGTGTGAAATTGTGTAATGCTGGTCTCGGACCAGTGGCTGGAATGTTGGAGTTGTTGTAGTGCATAGAGTCCTTTGATTGTGTACTGACTCATTAAGTTCAGTGTCTAGACATTAGACCTATTGACCAGGGGTGTATTCATTAGACGAAGACCATAGCAAAATGTTTTGCAACGGTAACCGTTTGCTCCAAACCAAAAAACATTTTGCAAAATAAAAAGTGTTTCTATTGGACAAATTCAGGTAGGTCCCTCCCCGTTTCATTACATTTGGTTCGACTGGGTTCTTAGTGAATACACCCCAGACATAGAAAACATGGTCAAAACAAGATCAGAGGTTAACACAAATGAACAATGTAGTTTTAGAGCTTTGTAGATGTTAATGCATTTTTGGGGAATTTGAATTTTCAAACCTCTTCTGCCCCATCAACAAACAACAAAATCTACAAACTAACTCAGGATGCAGATGTGTGGTAGAGGGGGGCTCTTCTCGTCCACTCATAAGCCAGGAATAGAGCTCCGTTGGAGGGGAAGTGGGGGTTAGGCCAGAATACAAAGCAGGGACACCTGGAACAGAGGCAATACACCATCAAGCACATCATGCATACATAAAATCCCATACATGTGAAATCTAAAGGGGCTCAAACTAGAAAGCTGTGACGGACAAAGCTATCACTATCACAAACTAAATAGCTCATACTGCTAAACCGTATCACATTAAATGTGGGGGCAATCCTAATCTTCTGTAGATAATGAGTTAATTAATTTCTGTTATCTGGAAAACAAAGCTGCCAACATGAAAGGAATGATTGGGCGATAAATCAATCAGAAGTTTACTGATTAACACTACATTTGAGATTCACAGAATGCACCTAGTTTAGAAGACCTTGGATAAACTGTACAATCAGATTATTAAAAATAATGTGGAGGAAAATGTTGTCACCGTCTGTCCTTATGATACCGAGCAGTGTTCTGAGAAACCCAGCCTGCTTGCCTGACATGGAGTGAACCTGGATTCTGTATTTGACACTGCCAACCAAAAGCCGCTCCCCCCCAACTCCCCCACTGATTAAGAGTGGGACAGCGTCTATCAAAGACAAAAACAAATAACACACATAAGATCAGTTGTGTGAAGGTGTACCAGTACCACAGACTAGATCTAGGGCCTTCCCTGTGGTTCAGTTGGTAGAGCATGGTGTTTGCAACGCCAGGGTTGTGGGTTCGATTCCCACGGGGGGCCAGTACAAAAAAATTAAAAATAAATGCATGAAATGAAATGTATGCACTCACTACTGTAAGTTGCTCTGGATAACAGCGTCTGCTAAATGACTAAAATGTATTTATAGGGGGCTCAATTATCTATATCATCTGGAGTTTGCTGAATAGCTAAATGAGAAATTGAATCCCTACAGTGGAGTCCTAGAAAGACTAGCTGTCGTCATGATGATCCTAATAAAATAAATGTCATCAAGTAAGGGCTGGACTCACCCAAGCCAACATTGGACTGGCCAGGGTTCTGCAGATCCCATACACCCAGGCACCTCTCAGAGCCAGGTGCTGGTCATTCCCTGGAAGAGGCCTGGAGGACCATCTGTCCTCAATGTGTCCACCACTGACCAGGTGGAACTGGGAGAAAGAAAGACAGGGGATGGTGCACTAGAATACAGTCAAACACACAACCTATTAACATCTTTCTAGTGGATTATATACTGAACAAAAATATAAACGCAACATACAACCATTTCAACTGAGTTGCAGTTCATACAAGGAAATCAGTCAATTGAAATAAATTAGGCCCTAAATCTATGGATTTCACATGACTGGGCAGGAGCGCAGCCATGGGTGGGCCTGGGAGGGCATAGGCCCACCCACTTGGGAGCTAGGCCCAGCCAATCAGAATTAGACTTTCCACACCAAAGGGCTTTATTACAGACATAAATACTCTTCGGTTTCATCAGCTGTCTGGGTGGCTGGTCTCAGACGATCCCACAGGTGAAGAAGCCGGATGTGGAGGACCTGGGCTGGCGTGGTTATACGTGGTCTGCGGTTGTGATGCCTGTTGGACGTACTGCAAAATTCTCTAAAACAACATTGGAGGTAGCTTAAGGTAGAGAAATTAACATTCAATTCTCTGGCAACAGCTCTGGTGGACATTCCTGCAGTCAGCATGCCAATTGCACGCTCCCTCAAAACTTGAGACATCTATGGCATTGTGTTGTGTGCCAAAACTGCACATTTTAGTGTGGCCTTTTATTGTCCCCAGCACAAGGTGCACCTGTGTAATGATCATGCTGTTTAATCAGTTTCTTGATATGCCACACCTGTCAGGTGGATGGATTATCTTGGCAAAGGAGAAATGCTCACTAACAGGGATGTAAACACATTTGTATACACAATTTGAGGGAAATAAGCATTTTGGAACAATTCTGTGATCTTTTATTTCAGGATATGAAACATGGGACCAACACTTCACACTTCAGTGTACATTCTGCATAATGTGCTTTCAACTATGACCCTCAGGTTATATGGGTGGTTCACGTAAGGTATATTGCATTCACCAACTACACATGTTTTTGCACTGGGTTTGAAAAGAAATTGATTCCTCTTGAATAAGAGATGACCTCCTACCCAAATATGTCTATTTGTCAATAAGTTGTTCATCCAATGACAACGTCCCTTTGTACGGTCCCATAAGGTCACTGGAGAACAGTTGCGACGCTTACATGCATGACACCAGGGAGGTCTCCCCCCCCCAGCCTCATCTCATGCATGGCTTGCATACGACCCTTCACCAGCTCTCTGAGAGACAACACCAGTGAGCAGAAGACCAATGCCAGGGAGCCAGACAGGGTATACTGCAGGCTACTGTGACAGACAGGTTAAAGATAATTAGAGAGAGAGAGATCACAGGAGAGAAAAGAGAAACATCAGCAATAAACAATAACATACGAAGATGAAGACTTATTTGTAAGAAGAGAAAGACACAGTGAAGGGGAGAGGGATGAGACGAGAATGCAAGAGACAAAGATCCTGTGTTGTCAACCTGAGGTCAGACACGTTCTTCAGCCCAAAGTCTCTCCTGGTGAGCTGCTGGCAGGCCCCGTATCGGGCAAAGAGCACAGCGTTCCAGCCATGTTGGCCAGGTCAGGAACGGAGCCCGTTGTGGCAGTAAGTCTTCAGGAAACAGTCCAGGAAACCACTGTACAGGCTGGTATGGGGGGTGATAAGTACCAGAATTAAGCCTGGGCAAACGTACCACCATGTGCAAGTCGCCTACCATTGAACATCAAACTGACATGACATGATACTAATGCCTTACTAATGTCTGCATGACACCTGCGTGTTAATGAAAGTCATAAGGTTTATACTTATGGGCCATTCCGCCGAATCGGTACCATTTGCATGTTGTAACTTTTCAAAATGAAACTTCATTCTATCTAATAACACACATTTAACTATTCAAAATGTGTTATGGTCAATCTCTGGCAATTCTATATATATTTATTAACAAGGTTTCTAAATGGAAGATGGTTGCATTTTTCCCAGTCTTGTTACCAAAACTCTTACAACTGTTTAAATATCAATTAAAAGTCATGCCAACTATTTTCTTTGTTTTTCCCTCAATAAAGTGGGTATTTTAAAGAAAATTGGTTACATGTACAAAAATATATATCTATAGCTAAAAAGTCACAACATATGCAGGCAAAATGTGTTTTTTAACACAAAGCCATTTTTTATTTTTATGGGAGACCCCCTTAGATTTTTGATAAAAATGTATCATGTGGTTTACCAAACAACTGTTTAAATGATGGACCAAACATAATTGAAAAATAAGTGGTTTATCTTAATTTTTTTTAACTAAAAAACAATGAAGTAACAGGAATGAACATTGGGTCACAGGAATGAGCACTGAGTAACAGGAATGAGTGCTTGTGTGTGAGAGAATAACTGGATGTCACAGAACTTCCTTCAATTAAACAAAGATAAAACAGAGGTCATTATATTTGGAAAAGAATATCTTAGTCTAAATAGCAACATAAAAGCTGTAACAATTGTGTGTGCATGCTTTTGCATGAGTGTGTGTGTGTGTGTGTATGTGAGCGTGCGCTTGTGTGTGTGTGCAGTGGAAAGAGAGAGAGAGAGAGAAAGGTGTGAGTATCACTCGTCCCCCTGCAGCATGTGTCAGGCTCCTGCCTCTGCACAGTATGGGTTCTCCATCTTCCTCTCAAAAGGCAAGAAAGACAAATACAAAAAGCTGAGCATATGAAGCAGATCCTCAGATCTCTACATTGACTACCAGTATCTAATATTAACTTGAAAATACTATTTTCGGCATATAAAACACAACATTCACTTGCAAACACAATATACAATTGTATTTCATACAGAATTTCAATCAAATAATGAACAAAAACTTGCCTTGCCTTTTCTAAGAAACAGTTAAGTTTGGCCCAGACTTCGTTGTCAATTTCCATGTAACGAGCTGTGACCTGCCTCGCTGGTGGGATTGTACACAGGATGTCTTGAAACGGGTACGAAAGGATGTCTTCGCGGACTGGCCAGCAAAACCTGTTGGCCACAATACTTTTCATACAATAAACCTTGACGTGTGTGTTGTTTGTGTCTGTGATGATGCCAGGGTACAGTTGACCGTCGTACTTCAGCACACACCGTTTGCCAACAACCTCAGAACTTTGCCACTGATCTCCTGTGGTCGTGGGAGCCTTCTGTCAATTGAATGTGAAATGCTTTGCATTAAAGCACTCACAGCTCAGATGTTGTCTTGCTGTGCACAAGCAGCTGATGTCACTGTAGGTCAGCTCTTCATGGCCTAGGGTTACTGCCTGATGCATCTGGTGGTCTGGAACTCTTTTTTGATGGTGACTTTGGATGTTCCGCCATTGGGGTCATTCTTGTGCTCCTTATCCACAGTTGCCCACTGGACAGAAGTCGTTTCACTCTTATCATTGTATTGGCCAGAGACGGGACAAGAGAGGTCCTTGCACACCACACATTCTCCATACATGCACTTCATGCACTCCACGTTGCATGTGATGGATTTTAGAAGTTCATCAGGATTGAAAGTGTTGATTATCTTCAGGTGGTGCAGTTTCTGTACGATAAAACGGAGATGTTCATGCTGTTTGCACATGCAAGTCTCCTGGTCAATTAGAGTTGGGTGAAAAACCCAAAAGGGGCTCAGCGAGCAGAAGAGGGAGTATGAGATAGACTCATCATGTTCTGCCAACAACTTCACATGTAGATTTTTCATTGTGTCCAAAAGGAACCTCTTCTGATTTTCTTCAGGGTGAGGGGGCTGCCTCTTCCCAGTCGTTAATCGACTGACATCATCCATGGTGGAAAAATCTCAGACTTTGTTTATGAAGCCATCTACCACCCTATTGTTTCTCTTCCTTTGGTAGTTTAAGTTAAGTTCTGCATTCTTCGCATTCATCAGCCACCTTTTCTTTGACAACCCAAATGAACTTTGGGAGAGACGTTGCAGCCTATATTTCTTTTTGTTTTCCTGTCATTATCTTTGAGATGAGTTGCCTTTTCCTTTCTCCCCGTGAGTTGCTGTACCTCTGTCGGATGTCCTCCACTAAGGCCTCGTGGAAGAGAAGGGTCTTTTGTATTGTAGCGCGTGGTAGCAGTCTCATGTTTGTCAACTTTTGTACATGGAGATGGATTATTCTGTTTCATACGCAGAATGTTTTCCTTATACCTCTCCTTTTATCGGGTTTGTGTCTGTAGCTGCTTTTGTAGCTCTTCTCTGATATCTTTCACCTCCTTTTAAGCCCTTCATCCTTTGCCTAAAACACACAAGTACATCACAATTACAATAGATGTTAAATTAATAAGTGGCTACAGTCAAATGTTATCTATATGCCCTATTAACCAGCCATCAATCATTTTACACATAAACCATTTAACACACTAGCAGTAAGTCTCATCCTGACCTTGAACTGCTTGGCTCTGGATTAACAGTTATGTCTGGTGAAAGATGGGGGCTATCTGGAGGTGTGGTGAGGTGCTTTTGAGGTGCTTTAGGGCTTCTTTCCTGGACTTGATCCTATAGTAAGTCTCCCTCCACTTTTTGTGATGTCTGCGCTTTTCCCTCTTACTAAATGTTAGACTGTTTTCTTCCTGCTTGATGCTATATCCTACCTGTATTTCTGCTATTCCTTCTTTAAGTATCCGTCTCTCCTTTCTGGGTCGGCATCGCGTTGAGCACGATAGTGCCGCTGCTTCTCTGCAGCACTTAATCGATTGGCTCCCTGTAAGTAATGTGTTCACATTGTAAAACTGAAAAAACCATCAGTAATTCAAACTGTAAAACTTAAAATCAAGAGAATAGTATTATAATGTATATACCAGATACACATTTAAAATGGCTATTTTATTCAAACTTCTCACTCCTGTTAATCTTATTCAGTCCTGTTACCCTTCATATGAGTAACAGGACTGAGTTTTTAGCATAGCATTAGCAAATACATGAAATGCAGCCACATGGCATCAATGTTAATAGCATGAGAACACTTAGCACCTTCAAGTGGTTTCCCAAAACAATGTTTTTTAAAAAAGGACTGTACGTTGAGATTGACATTCACAGTCATACTTACAATATGATAAAAAGATTGAGAGAACTTACCTTTGGTCTTCCCATGGCCTTCAGGAGACTCAAATGATGTTACTGCCTGTTGATCATGTGACTTGGGGAATGTCCCAAAGTTTAGAGGGTGGAATGTGTCAGGGTAACAGGACTCAGTGAAAACCTGGGGACAAAACTAAAATTTGTATTTTAACTAACATTATGACTTTCCGCTGAGAAAATGTATTTTATGTCTAAATTGGAAAGAAAGTCACACATTAATAATAAAAAAAAGATTTCTGAATGTTTATAAATCATTATATTTAATGGTGAAGTGTAGTGGGGACAGGCTAAAATCCTATTTTTTCAGTGTTCTAGGTAGTTTTTATTAAGGTTGTACATTATGCATCTTAAAATTGCAATTATGACAATGTGCTGGACACTTTGCTTGATAATATTTTACAGTTACATTTTAGTCATTTAGCAGACGCTCTTATCCAGAGTGACTTACAGTAGTGAATGCATAGATTTCATTTCATGCATTTATATTTATTTATTTATTTATTATTATTATTATATGTATTATACAGATACTTTTCATGCATATTTATGCATGTAATGTCCTGGGGATGGAAAAGGCACTGATTCGGCGGAATGGCCCTTATATTAATTAAATCAACCATACATTTTAGAAACGTACCGTTTTTCCCGTGCATGCCGACACACCTTGAGCTATAGTGTAGCCTATGGCTTGTGTATTTCCTGTTATCACTAATGGCCTAGAAAATATTATGTCCAGAGTGTCCGTGCTATTCGGGATCCTTGGGATGTCCCTACCTCAATCAATTATAAATGTAAAATTGTTTTTTGTTTGTTTCTTATCCCTTTTTCTCCCCAATTGGTAGTTACAGTCTTGTCCCATCAGTGCAACTCCCGTAAGGACTCGGGAGAGGCGAAGGTCGAGAGCCGTGCGTCCTCCGAAATACTACCCAGCCAAGCCACACTGCTCCTTGACACAATGCCCGCTTAACCCGGAAGCCAGCTGCACCAATGTGTGGGAGGAAACACAGTACACCTGGCGACCGTGAATGTACACTAGAAAGCGGTACATTTCCGCGTGCCGCGTAGGCCGCCCATTGTGATTCGCTTGTGGGCGTGCTGGTAGCATATAGCAACATGTTCGACGTGCGTCAAGAATTCAGCATAGCAAGTTTGTATGAAGGTCTGGTTATTAAATGGGTACATAGTTAAATAGTAATATCCTCTAAAATGCTCTGGTGACAAACACATTTTGCAGCCCTGTTTCCAATTGGCCACATGGCTGGGAGAACCTATTCAAGTAAGTAAATACATTTCGAAAATGTAAAAAAACAAACAATGCATTATTAGCTAACTAGCTACAGTGCAGGCTAACTCAAATGAACTGCTCGTTGGCTAGCTAGCTACCTAGCAAACGTCACATACTGTATAGATAGCTAGCTAAGTGAATGAAATATCACCACCTGTATTTATCACTGTAAAAAACAAACTTCAAATGCATTTGTAGGTAGCTTACTAACAGCCATGGAGGGTGAAAGGATAGCAGCCCCAACTGTCAGTGAGAGAGGAGGCTATTCTGGATAGGGCAGGTACTTTTATGTAGTTCCTGTCCCTAAAAGTGAGGATGGCGATAATATTACCTTAATATTCAGTGCGGTGTAATTTGACTATAATGAAGTCTGTTTCTTGTGAGGTTTTCTGTCCTCAGATAGAGGTCCCAATGAAGAGCAGTGGTTCTCAGTCCCGGGGACTCAAAGGGGTGCACATTTTTGTTTTTGCCTTAGCACTGCACAGCTGATTCAAATGATCAACTCATCGTCAAGCTTCTAGTGGTATTTATGTATTCATTTGTGATGCTATCCTTGATATGATCCTGTTATTGTCACATGCTACACATGTACATATGTGTGCCCATGCATCTATCTATCCAATGTTATCATGATTTGTTATCAGGGATATTATACTTTAGTAATCCACAATGACCTGGTGATGTAAAAGTCTAATAATTACATTGTCTTCCATATTCCTACAGATACCTTGTAGCTGGAGATTCCTTCAAAATGATTGCCTACAGTTACCGTGTAGGGCACTGCAAGGTTGGGTGACCAGGGCCATCTGGGACTGCCTCCTGTAGGAATTCAGGTGTGTGAAGGCTACCTGTGTTCTGCATAACTTCATGAGGATGGACACGAGGACCAGGAGGGGATCTGCAGCTCGCCGCCGTGTGCCAGAGGAGAAGTCTGCAGGATGCTTCAAGGATGGGGTCCAACAATGCAGCAAGAGAAGCAATCCGTGTGCGGGAGATCTTCACCTCCTACTTCTTTGAAGAGGGAGTTGTTCCCTGGCAACACCATAGACTACACTACGCACAACCAAAGGCTCTTTTAATAGCCATTCACATTGCAATAAGAGTATTTTACCATTTACTTAGCTATGTCAACTGCAGTTATTCAATTCCCAGTTTCTGTCCCTGTGATTTCCACTTCTCAGGTGAGGGTACTGTTTAGGTAAGGGTGTGCTGTCTGTACAAAAACAAAAACAGGCTATTTTAAGTCACCCATATTGAAAAAGAATTATTAGACACCCTATAACCCACATCAGGGTTCCAAGATGGCATAGCAGTCAGACGTCCTTTGTCCTCGTCTTGTCCCGTGTGTGTGTGTGTGTGTGTGTGTGTGTGTGTATGTATGTGTATATATATATATATATATATATATATATTTCCTTCACATATCTTTTTATATATATTTTTTTTTTAAACTCAACTTCAAAACATTTCTGAACATTACACGCCAATGTAAAAACATACATGAAGTCCTATGAGTGCCATCTGATGAAGAGCATCAAAGGTTAGTGATTAATTTTAGCTGTATTTCTGTTTTTTGTGACGCTGCTTGGAAAATGGCTGTGTGGTTTTTCTTGTCTAGGTGCTGTCCTAACATAATCTAATACTATGCTTTCGCCGTAAAGCCTTTTTGAAATCGGACACTGGTTGGATTAACGAGAAGATTATCTTTAAAATGGTGTATAATACTTGTATGTGTGAGAAATTTGAATTATGAGTTGGCTGTTGGCGAGGTGGGACGCTACCGTCCCACATACCCTAGAGAAGTTAAGTTGTCCATTGCTGTTCTGGTTAGTGGTTATTGGTTTATTTCACTGTAGAGCCTCTAGCCCTGCTCATTATACCTTATCCAACCTTTCAGTTCCACCACCCACACATGCGATGATATCACCTGGTTTCAATGATGTGTCTAGAGACAATATCTCTCTCATCATCACTCAATGCCTGGGTTTACCTCCACTGTATTCACATCCTACCATACCTTTTGTACATTATACCTTGAAGCAATTTTATCGCCCCCAGAAACCTGCTCCTTTTACTCTCTGTTCCGGACGTCCTAGACAACCAATTCTCATAGCTTTTAGCCGCACCCTTATCCTACTCCTCCTCTGGCGATGTAGAGGTGAATCCAGGCCCTGCAGTGCCTAGCTCCACTCCTATTCCCCAGGCACTCTCTTTTGATGATTCTGTAACCGTAATAGCCTTGGTTTCATGCATGTTAACATTAGAAGCCTCCTCCCTAAGTTTGTTTTATTCACTGCTTTAGCACACTCTGCCAACCCGGATGTCCTAGCCGTGTCTGAATCCTGGCTTAGGAAGACCACCAAAAACTCTGAAATCTCCATCACAACTACAACATTTTCAGACAAGATAGAACGGCCAAAGGGGGCGGTGTTGCAATCTACTGCAGTGATAGCCTGCAGAGTTCTGTCCTACTATCCAGGTTTGTACCCAAACAATTTGAACATCTACTTTTAAAAATCCACCTCTCTAAAAACAAGTCTCTCACCGTTGCCGCCTACTATAGACCACCCTCTGCCCACAGCTGTGCTCTGGACACCATATGTGAACTGATTACCCCCCATCTATCTTCAGAGCTCGTGCTGCTAGGTGACCTAAACTGGGACATGCTTAACACCCCAGCCATCCTACAATCTAAGCTTGATGCCATCAATCTCACACAAATTATTAATGAACCTACCAGGTACCACCCCAAAGCCGTAAACACGGGCACCCTCATAGATATCATCCTAACCAACTTGCCCTCTAAATACACCTCTGCTGTTTTCAACCAAGATCTCAGCGATCACTGCCTCATTGCCTGCATCCGTAATGGGCCAGCGGTCAAACGACCTCCACTCATCACTTTCAAACGCTCCCTGAAACACTTCAGCGAGCAGGCCTTTCTAATCGGCCTTATTTTTTTTAAATGCCTTCCACACCATCTTAAATAAGCATGCCCCATTAAAAAAATGTAGAACCAGGAACAGATATAGCCCTTGGTTCCCTCCAGTCCTGACTGCCCTTAACCAACACAAAAACATCCTGTGGCGTTCTGCATTAGCATCGAACAGCCCCCGTGATATGCAACTTTTCAGGGAAGTTAGAAACCAATATACACAGGCAGTTAGAAAAGCCATGGCTAGCTTTTTCAAGCAGAAATTTGCTTCCTGCAACACAAACTCAAAGTTCTGGGACACTGTAAAGTCCATGGAGAATAAGAGCACCTACTCCCCGCTGCCCACTGCACTGAGGGTAGGAAACTCTGTCACCACCGATAAATCCACTATAAATGAGAATTTCAATAAGCATTTTGTCTACGGCTGGCCATGCTTTCTACCTGGCTACCCCTACCCTGGTCAACAGCACTGCACCCCCCACAGCAACTCGCCCAAGCCTTCCCCATTTCTCCTTCTCCCAAATCCAGTCTGCTGATGTTCTGAAAGAGCTGCAAAATCTGGACCCCTACAAATCAGCCGACTAGACAATCTGGTCCCTTTCTTGCTAAAATTATCTGCCGAAATTGTTGCAACCCCTATTACTAGCCTGTTCAACCTCTCTTTCGTGTCGTCTGAGATCCCCAAACAGCAGCTGCGGTCATCCCCCTCTTCAAAGAGGGGGACACTCTTGACCCAAACTGCTACAGACCTATATCTATCCTACCCTGCCTTTCTAAGGTCTTCGAAAGCCAAGTCAACAAACAGATTACCGACCATTTCGAATCCCACCGCACGTTCTCCGCTATGCAATCTGGTTTCAGAGCTGGTCATGGGTGCACCTCAGCCACGCTCAAGGTCCTAAACGATATCTTAACCGCCATCGATAAGAAACAATACTGTGCAGCCGTATTCATTGACCTGGCCAAGGCTTTCGACTCTGTCAATCACCACATCCTCATCGGCAGACTCAATAGCCTTGGTTTCTCAAATGACTGCCTCGCCTGGTTCACCAACTACTTCTCTGATAGAGTTCAGTGTGTCAAATCGGAGGGCCTGTTGTCCGGACCTCTGGCAGTCTCTATGGGGGTGCCACAGGGTTCAATTCTTGGGCCAACTCTCTTCTCTGTATACATCAATGATGTTGCTCTTGCTGCTGGTGAGTCTCTGATCCACCTCTACGCAAACGACACCATTCTGTATACTTCTGGCCCTTCTTTGGACACTGTGTTAACCTCTATGGGCGTCCCACCTACTCAACAGCCAGTGTAATCCCGTGGCGCGTTATTAAAATACCTCAAATGCAAAAACTTCAATTTTTCAAACATATGACTATTTTACAGCATTTTAAAGACAAGACTCTCGTTAATCTAACCACACTGTCCGATTTCAAAAAGGCTTTACAACGAAAGCTAAACATTAGATTGTCAGCAGAGTACCCAGTCAGAAATAATCAGACACCCATTTTTCAAGCTAGCATATAATGTCACATAAACCCAAACCACAGCTAAATGCAGCACTAACCTTTGATGATCTTCATCAGATGACAACCCTAGGACATTATGTTATACAATACATGCATGTTTTGTTCAATCAAGTTCATATTTATATCAAAAACCAGCTTTTTACATTAGCATGTGACTAGCATTCCCACCGAACACTGCCGGTGAATTTACTAAATTACTCACGATAAACGTTCACAAAAAACATAACAATTATTTTAAGAATTATAGATACAGAACTCCTCTATGCACTCGATATGTCCGATTTTAAAATAGCTTTTCGGTGAAAGCACATTTTGCAATATTCTCAGTAGATAGCCCGGCATCAGAGGGCTAGCTATTTTGACACCCAGCAAGTTTAGCCTTCACCAAACTCCGATTTACTATTAGAAAAGTTTGATTACCTTTGGTGTTTTTCGTCAGAATGCACTCCCAGGACTGCTACTTCAATAACAAATGTTGGTTTGGTCCCAAATAATCCATTGTTATATCCAAACAGCGGCGTTTTGTTCGTGCGTTCAAGACACTATCCGAAAGGGTAAATAAGGGTGGCGAGCATGGCGCATTTCGTGACAAAAAAATTCTAAATATTCCATTACCGTACTTCGAAGCATGTCAACCGCTGTTTAAAATCAATTTTTATGCCATTTTTCTCGTAAAAAAGCGATACTATTCCGACCGGGAAAGCCTGTATACGTACAAAGAGAGAGAAAATAAATACATCTCGTGCCCTCGTGCACGAGCGTGAGTCTCAGAGTACTCTGACCAGCCACTATCCAAACGCGATAATGTGTTTCAGCCAGAGGCTGCCTCGATATCATTCAGCTTTTTCCCGGGTTCTGAGAGCCTATGGGAGCCGTAGGAAATGTTACGGCAAAGATCCTCAGTCTTCAATAAAAAGAGCCAAGATGAACAACTTGTCAGAGAGGGCGCTTCCTGTTTGGAATCTTCTCAGGTTTTTGCCTGCCATATGAGTTCTGTTATACTCACAGACACCATTCAAACAGTTTTAGAAACTTTAGGGTTTTTTCTATCCAAAGCCAATAATTATATGCATATTCTAGTTACTGGGCAGGAGTAGTAACCAGATTAAATCGGGTACGTTTTTTATCCGGCCGTGTCAATACTGCCCCCTAGCCCTAACAGGTTAACAACCCTCCAGACGAGCTTCAATGCCATACAACTCTCCTTCCATGGCCTCCAACTGTTCTTAAATACAAGTAAAACTAAATGCATGCTCTTCAACCGACCGCTGCCTGCACCTGCCCGCCCGTCCAGCATCACTACTCTGGGCGGATCTGACTTAGAATATGTGGACAACTACAAATACCTAGGTGTCTGGTTAGACTGTAAACTCTCCTTCCAGACTCACATCAAACATCTCCAATCCAAAGTTACATCTAGAATTAGGTTCCTATTTCACAACAAAGCATCCTTCACGCATGCTGCCAAACATACCATCGTAAAACTGACCATCCTACCGATCCTCGACTTCGGAGATGTCATTTACAAAATTGCCTCCAATACCCTACTCAATGAACTGGATGCAGTTTATCACAGTGCCATCCGTTTTGTCACCAAAGCCCCATATACTACCCACCACTGCGACCTCTCGTTGGCTGGCCCTCGCTTCATACTCGTCGCCAAACCCACTGGCTCCAGGTCATCTACAAGACCCTGCTAGGTAAAGTCCCCCCTTATCTCAGCTCGCTGGTCACCATAGCAGCACCCACCTGTAGCACGCGCTCCAGCAGGTATATCTCACTGGTCACCCCCAAAGCCAATTCCTCCTTTGGCCGCCTCTCCTTCCAGTTCTCTGCTACCAATGACTGGAACAAACTACAAAAATCTCTGAATCTGGAAACACTTATCTCCCTCACTAGCTTTAAGCACCAGCTGTCAGAGCAGCTCACAGATTACTGCACCTGTACATAGCCCATCTATAATTTAGCCCAAATAACTACCTCTTCCCCTACTGTATTTATTTATTTTGCTCCTTTGCACCCCATTATTTCTACTTTGCACTTTCTTCCACTGCAACTCTACCATTCGTGTTTTACTTGCTATATTGTATGTACTTCGCCACCATGGCCTTTTTTCGCCTTTACCTCCCTTATATCTCCTCATTTGCTCACATTGTATATACACTTATTTTTCTACTGTATTATTGACTGTATACTTGTTTTACTCCATGTGTAACTCTGTTGTTGTATGTGTCAAACTGCTTTGCTTTATCTTGGCCAGGTCACAATTGTAAATGAGAACTTGTTCTCAACTTGCCAACCTGGTTAAATAAAGGTAAAATAAAAAAATCTACACATGTATCAATCTGATTGATGGATTGTGTTGTGCAGTAAGCAGGCTCAGGTGTATAACTGTGGCTCCTTCCACCTTCAAAGAATGGGCAAAAGAGCCAACCATGGAGAATAGCAAGACACTTCACTATTTCTATAACTATGCTATATTGTTTGTCCTCGTGTTCATTCATGGTTTTCAGCACAAAGTACTCTGCAGCCACTTAGTGTGGACACCAGGTGAGGCCACACACACAGATTCCTGTTGAACACTGTCCCTTTAACTAACTTAATTTCTCAATAAGTCTCTCTCCTTCACTTCCTCCCTCTTCTCCCTAAATCCTCTAGGTTATATCAGCTGGGTCGGTAAACCCCTCACGCATCTGAACTGGCTACATAGAGGGCACAGCATGATAAGAGGAGAGGCAACTTGGTAAGGTCAACAGGAAGTATTATTAAAGAGATGCTTTACATTGAAATACAGAGTTAATGATCCAAGGTCAGTTTGCATTTCACCTCCTGATTATTATGACTTACAATGTTAGAATAAAAAATAAAAACACAAGGCATAAACATGCTCTCTACATCTGCAGATGTTTTGATGTGAGAGGATGCCAACCCCCAGTCCCACCATCGCCACCTCACCCGCTTTTAAGATGACCTTCGGGCCGACTAGACACATGTAATTGTGATGAACTGAGAGAATATTTGGGTTGCACTGTGATTCATTAATCATAGGAGCAGGGAAGGCAGCATATGTTCTTACCTCTTTCCCTTTCTGTCTTTTACACCTCTTCCTCTGTTTTTATAATGCATAACAGATGTGCATTGAAGTACAGTTTGAACTTGTATTGATAACCCTTGGATAATGAACTGCTTTCAATAAAGCGTTTCACATTATCTACTGGTTGAAATTAAGTCTCTCATTTGATGAAATACTCCACCTATCCTGTGTTTATCAGATCAATGCAGATGAAGGGCATTAGATATTGAGATGAACCGGTTTTAGACTATTTACATGATGCATAGGAAGTGTAGTGTACTGTTTTGTAAATTATATTTCTGTATGTGTATATATGAATTACAAATCAGACTTTAACTAGTTAAATCCTGTTTCTAGTCAATTAGTTACAATGTGTAACCATTGATGTCGCAGGACCAAGATTGGTAAACACTGGTGAAGTGTATAATTGTAATACATACATGCAGACACAGCATAATACAAAGACTGGAATGTGATATTCCTGGTATTGGATTATCTCAAAAGACATTCATACCTGAACTGCACCTTTATTTGCCAAGGTAGAGTACATGATCAGTGACTATATTAAATTTACAGGCTACAATGTGGGGATCTCATGCATGGTAATAACTACATGTATATACAACTTGCATCCTTGGCACAAAGTTATTATATTCTACTCAATCCATAGGCGTCATTAATGTCATCCAGACTGTTTTGAAGTTGATACAACTGGCTATGATAGGCTCCTGAGTGGCGCAGTGGTCTAAGACACTGCATCCCAGTGCAAGAGGCGTCACCGCAGAACCTGGTTCGAATCCATCACATCTGGCCTTGATTGGAAGTCCCATAGGGCGGCCCAGCGTCGCAGGGGTAGGCCCTCATTGTAAATAATATTTTTTTCTTAACGGACTTGCCTAGTTAAAAAAATATATAATTCGGTTCTGAACTAATATGTATACCAAACGTTTGGGTCCATACACAGATCGGCTAGATGGCTAGCTACACATCCATAGGCATGCAGGTATTTTTTTATCCTCGGCAAATAGCAAGGCAAGCTTACAAAATTGTACATTAAATTTGCAGTAAATGCTTTAGCTAGTTAGATTCTTTACATCCACTGTTTCACAAGACGACAGCCTGGTTTGCTGGTTGTTTCAGGAGTCTCTAAAACATTAAACAACCACAATTACAATTTCATACTCATGTCACAACACCCATAAAGCTAGCCAGCTAGCTGGCTAATGTTAGCTAGTCAGCTAGCTTGCTAAATCGCGATTTTCGTAAATTAACTTTATGATTAAAAAAATATGCAAACTCGTTTGTCTCTAGATTAACATATTCCTGTCAACTGTACATTTTTTTTGCATGATTCGTTATGACGTTATAATCACTTACATTTGCTTCCATCCTAGTATTTTTGTCAGCCATCTTTGTTGAAGAAAGTCTCCAGCCTTGGGTCGTATAGCGTCAAATTCGTCATGGGAACCACTCGATATGATTGGTCATCGCCCAGCGGTCGCCGTTGTAAAAAGTTAAACTTTTTCACCGCCTCTCTCGCCACCTTCGTACCGCCCAAAGGTCCCCGATTGAAATGAAAGGGAAGCGGTGTTCCACCGCGCGGCAACCTGTTCTAGTGTATCATGCCCGAGTCTGCCCCAGATCGTTCCCTTAGAGACGATGAAAATAATTAACAAGATGTTCTTGATCTGATTGAGGAGTAAGTAGGCTATATGTAAATTGTGATATCGTTATGAAATATTTAAGGCATATGATAAGGCAAATTTGGATTATTTGAAAATAATTACTTTTTGTTGATAAAAAGTTGATAACGTATTGTCGAAAGCACGAAGGCAATATGATTTACTGTGTCGATAGGGGAGTAGGCTAATGTACAATAATAACGTCATTTGATGTGCTAGTATTATTTATTTAATTATTTAATTGTAAATTAAAATATACACGTGGTGCTATAGTATACAGTACCCATCAAATGTTTGGACACACCTTCTCATTCCAGGGTTTTTCTTAATTTTTACTCTTTTCTACATTGTAGAATAATAGTGAAGACATCAAAACTATGAAATGGCACATATGGAATCATGTAGTAACCAAAAATGTGTTAAACAAATCAAAATATATTTATATTTAAGATTCTTCAAAGTAGCCACCCTTTGCCTTGATGACAGCTTTGCACCCTCTTGGCATTCTCTCAACCAGCTTCATGAGGTAGTCACCTGGAATGCACTTCAATTAGCAGGTGTGCCTTGTAAAAAGTTATTTTGTGGAATTTCTTTCCTTAATGCGTTTGAGCCAATCAGTTGTGTTGTGACAAGGTAGGGTTGTTATACAGAAGATAGCCCTATTTGGTAAAAGACCAAGTCCATATTATGGCAAGAACAGCTCAAATAAGTAAAGAGAAATGACAGTTCATTACTTTAAGACATGAAGGTCAGTCATTCTGAAAAATGTTGTGCGATCAAGCGCTATGACCATCAAGCACTATGATGAAACTGGCTCTCATGAGGACTGCCACAGGAAAGGAAGACCCAGAGTTACCTCTGCTGCAGAGGATAAGTTCATTAGAGTTAACTGCACCTTAGATTGCATCCCAAATAAATGCTTCACATAGTTCAAGTAACAGACACATCTCAACATCAACTGTTTAGAGGAGACTGTGTGAATCAGGCCTTTATGGACAAATTGCTGCAAAGAAACCACTACTAAAGGACACATAATAATAAGAGACTTGCTTGGGCCAAGAAACATGAGCAATGGACATTAGACCGTTGGAAATCTCTCCCCTGGTCTAATGAATCCAAATTTGAGATTTTTAATTCCAACCGCCATGTCTTTGTGAGATGCAGAATAGGTGAATGGATGATCTCCGCATGTGTGGTTCCCACGGTGAAGCATGGAGGAGGAGGTGTGATGGTGTTTTGCTGGTGACACTGTCTGTGATTTACTTAGAATTCAAGGCACACTTAACCAGCATGGCTACCACAGCATTCTGCAGCGATATGCCATCCCATCTGGTTTGCACTTAGTGGGACTGTCATTTGTTTTTCAAAAGGACAACGACCCAATTCACCTCCAGGCTGTGTAAGGGCTATTTGACCAAGAAGGAGAGTGATGGAGTGCTGCATCAGATGACCTGGCCTCCATAATCACCGAACATCAACCCAATTGAGATGGTTTGGGATGAGTTGGTCCGCAGAGTAAAGGAAATGTAGCCAACAAGTGCTCAGCATATGTGGGAACTCCTTCAAGACTGTTGGAAAAGCATTCCAGGCGAAGGTGGTTGAGAGAATGCCAACTAAACACCCCACTCTGACCATTTTACTCATCCTAGCAGAGCTGTTTAGGCTGTTTTCATGTTATCCAAAGCGTTGGTGACTGTAATTGTGCTTTTTTTCCTATGTTTACTGACAACTGCCATATTCAATGGGTGTTGAGCGTTCGTAAATTTATCAGTTATTCTGCACACTCAGACGAGAGTGCTTTGAAATCGGAGTACATAGACAGAATGAATTTACGATCGCACCCGAAATGGTTACTTGCATAAGTTCATAGACACAAGTGATAATTTTAACCAATGAAAAGACAGAATGACAACAAGGGTATAATACATTTTCTTTGTGGAGTAGTTCAGATTAATAAGCAGGAGTACTTTTTACATTATCTAGATACGTTTATTTTCCCTTAGGAAGTCAGCTGTGGTTGTATTCAGTGGAAGAGATTTAACACAAGACTGTGGAATTAATATAATAGTAATATTATATTTTGTTGTTAAATAAGGTTAATAATGGTAGACTTAAGTCAACAGGACAGGGAAATATGACATCTGTAGGTGATCCAGGATTATTGAGGGTATCGAGATAAATTTAAGTAGCTATGTAATAAGACAATGAGACATTTAGTACTCCCCTGCACTGCTGAGACCTTGATGGGTTGGATGTAGGAGGAGAGCATAAGCAAGGAAGAGAAGATAAAAGTGACATAGAAGAATTAGATAACGGTTAGTGAGTGACGACCAGCATAGTTAAATTATAAACAGGTGAGGACAGAAATGACACTGGGAGAGACAGAAAAGACCTAAGAATAGAAGATAGAATGATCATTTAGTTAGGTTCGTTTAGATAGTCCCTCCATGTATTAATATCCTATCAGCTCCATTGGCATGTATTTTAGTTTTGATTTTAAGTTTATGTTTGGTAAATTCTATAAGGAGAGATATTACTATTTACACAGACAAGCACATAGGCATTTAAAACCACACAAAGCAGCACAGATACATCTTAAGACACTTGATAGAGAATTGTGACAGGGTAGCTAAGGATGAATGCCCCAGGGAGAATTGGACATGTGGAAAATGAAAGAGGGCAATCCTACAAGAGAAGGGCTGACATAAGGATAAATTACTAACCTTACCAAAGACACTGTTTAGTAATGCAGCAAAATTGATACATGGCTTGAGCCATGTATAAAAAAGGGGGAGTATGGTAGAGCAGGCGATAGAACAGGATAGGATGCTACTAGAACAAAAACATTTTTGTAGAATTTCCATTCCAACATTTGGAAATGGACTTATTGAACTATTCCGAATTAAGGGGAAGAAGGGGTGTTTAACAAGAATAGAGAAGTATAGCAAATGGGTAGAAGCGTTCCCAACTTACTTGGTGGACATGATAAGGTAGCTAAAATATTAAGTCAAGATATGATCCCTAGAGTTGGTTTACTAGGAGCCATCTTTTTAAATGATGGATGACAGTTTAGCTAATTAGGTAGAGCCTATAGAATGCCAGAGTTAGAGAGACCAGAACAGGTAGACATAGAAGTTGAAGAAATACTAGCAGAGCACATGAGAAGACTGTTTGTTAACCAAACCCGTATGTCCAAGATTTTGTGTCCAACAGGTGAATTACAGGAGAAGGTGATTCACTCAATCCAACTAGGAGACTGGGTGTGGATCCAGTCCCTGAGGAGAAAAGACTGGAAGCAGTCCCGTTGGGAAGGCCCATACCAGGTTCTGTTAACCACTGCCTTTGCCATTAGAAAAGCTGAGAGAGTCACTTGGGTCCACGTTACCCACTGCAAGAAGGTATGTACACATATGAGCACTGATGATCACACACAGAGTTAGGAGAAGAACCGAGAACCAACAAGGTCCGGGGGTTACCTCCTTAACGAAGATTTCCTATCCCGACCGTTCATCACTGTGTGTGCTCCTAGAGGTGTGAGTATGGGGTGGTACCAAGCAGAGAGACTAAGGGCAGGAGAGGGTTGACGGTTTTTGGGAAGAGTAGAAACTCTGAGCTGCATCATAGTCTAATCTTTCTGATATATTCAGATCCACCACCTACGGGTACTAATCATACGATACCGTTGTCATTGAGAAGAAGTAGAAGATAAACTATATAATACACTGATGAGTGACTTACAGAATAAGGAGTCAAAGAAGAACAAGATGTAGAATTTTAGGTAAGCATTAAACATTTTCCTGGGGAAGCAGACAGCTGTACAGGAATTGGGGTTGGCCAGATTGAAGTACTTAGCCAAACCACCTCGGTTCACCTTAACTCCTGATGAGCACCAGTGTTATAGATACAAGAAGGGCACCGAGAAATAAGATGATTTTAATGGCTGGAAAGGTAATCGTTAATGTGACTGACTTAGGTTTGAAAGCACAGGAGAAAATGTGTAACCTCATAGCACCTATAACTGATGAAGGGTGGGCTAGTACCAGCAAAGGACGCATACGACAGAAATGACCACAAAGGGTGGTTAGGAACTTGCGCCCTGGGGTTATTGGTCCAACCAGTTCGAATTAGTTATCAGAGACCAGTTATAGGAGGCTAAAGAAGGCACAGGAGGAGTTTTGACCAGGATGGAAATAGCTTTGTCTAGATGGATGCTATTGGCATCCTCAGGGAAGTTCCAGATGAATACAAAGTTATGAATCAAATATGTGAAGGCTTTAACACTACATTATTTTGGTAGTTGACAATAAATAAAAATGTGGGTTGAATTAATGACATCTTTTATAATCAACAGAGATTCATGAATGAAACCGGGGATGCAGTAAAGAGGTTCTCTGACCAATTATCCGCCACCTCCCTCATGACCTGGAAAAATAGACTGACTCTCGATAGGTTACGGGCAAAGAGGGCGGTGTAAGTAGAATGATTAGGTTCATTACTGTACGTACATTTCTGATAACACAGCTCATGTTTGGGAAATGGAAAAGTGTTGCAAGAACTGTATTATGGGCTGCTTTCACCTGTATGAGTGTGTTTGGGTTGTGTGGTTGTTGTTTGGTCCCGTGTGCGAGAGGTTTAATCACCAGAACTCTAGAGAGATGGACAACGGAGCAGATGGTGAGCTACGGACCGAGTCAAAGTTCAGACCAATGAGACAAGTACCTACTGCCGAGCAAGGTGGAGGATTCATTCAAATATGAGGAGCACATGTTAGATGAGACCATCTTTTGGGATGCATGAATTAGTTTGAATTTGTGTGAAATTTCTGAATCCAATAAAAATAGATGTGTTATAATGTATGTGAAATATCTAGCAAAACGGGTGGATTGTAATGGAAATGATATGATTTTAAGCCCTATTGAGACTTGACAAGCTATCTGCTGAGATGAAGGGTGAAGCAGGGGTAGACGAGGGAAATTGGATGAATTTCTTTTTTGGCAAGTACACATCTATGGTGGTTACTGGAATTCTGACCCTAGTACTTGTGTTCCTATTATTGATATGTTGTGCTGCCTGTATAATCCCTTGCATAAGAAAGTCTCTTACAGAAGTTGTCAGAGCAAACCGGAATGATGCCTTTGATGGAACTGACCCCGGAGAACACTAAATCCAGCTCTGGGCCAAAGATGGATCTGTCAGAGGATGATCCTTGTTTTACTGTTGAGGAAGTGGTTGAATAAAGCGTATGCACAATAAATTCATATGTATTGAATGTAGTGGCAGGTGGATGAGAAGGTTTTAAGTTCTGGGACAAAGTGTCTGTCCCACACATGTTAGGTGTAGCCACAGTCGCAAAAAGGTTTTCTTTTTATACGTGTTGAATAATATGTTCTGAATTTGTCGTGTATACTATTTGTCTTTCCTTATGTGAAGGTTTGAAGTTCCTGGATGACTGATAGTCAACCTAGTACAAGTGAGGTGTAGACGGAAGGATGTAAGGGTTTATAAGGAAATATATAATAATTGAAATGGAGATATACAAATTGTGTTGAGTGACACCCTAGGGGGTGTCAAAAGGGGGACTCTTAAATTTCCCTGAAATTTCTTATTAGAGTATGTTCACACCCCAAGGGGTGTGAAAAGGGGGATTGTTAGGGTTGAACTGGCTATTTGTATGCATAACCTTTATAATATACTGGGGAAGCTATGCTACAATATTAAGTATATGAACTGCGGATAAATCAACTGCTGAAGACAGGAAGAACGACACCCGGCAACAGGAAGTGCGTCACGACGCTGGGACCAGCCTGCGCGCCGACGATAGGAGGAGCAAGTTTAAACCACGCTCCTCCTCCCTCTGACAGGCCAGCATTCAGCGGGAACTATCTCTGTCAGAGTATAAAAGACAACAATAGAATGTGACGCTCTCTTCTCTGTTTGCCCTGCGAGGTGTCACAGAGAGACCGTATACGAACGACATATTTACCATACACGTGTTTGCATTAATTAAAGTACAGCTAAATCAGAAGTTACTATGTGCTGACTATTTTGTTCTGATACCAGAAACGAATAAGACGCAACTTTAACATTAGATAGCTAACATTAGGCTATAGCTAGCCAAGCAAATGGCTCTTTCTGTAAATGGCTCTTTCTCCTTTTGATCAAAAAATAAAGTTTACGTTCAAACGGCTCTCCTTTGAAATAGTGACCTGTGACGTACGCCTAGTTTCCTGAAACGGGTCACAAATATCTAATCCTAGCTACCAATGCTCTAGCATTAATTTATTGAGGCAAGCAGATCAGCGATATCAAGGTGATACCCAAGCATATGCCATGTGTATATGTGACACACAAATATGTATGCTCATATTTTTTATGTTTTATTTTGTTTGTTATTTTATGGAGCCATCCCTTGTATCATTTTCTAGGCCTCACAGGCATTTACATTGAATGTATGTATATGATTATTGCTGCTAGGGAGAGCTGTGCAGTCAATGGAGTGTGTTAGTGAGATCTTGGAGGTTTCTTCTTCAATCTTGGAGAATGCCTTCTACTGAAAACGAACGTTTCTCCATCTCACCATTATACCCTATTAATTCAGGTATGTAATGTGCAAAAGTGCAATATGACTCAACATATTGAGGTAACATGTTTAACTACATAGTCCATGAGTTTGGTGATGTTTGAAGGCAATTGAAGGGAGTTTTAACAGTGAAAAACTGGTTGGTATTTTCCCCATTGTAAGTAATGAAGGTTGACTAGGTTGCTAATGGTTTACATGTAAGAGAAGGGATTAAGATGGCGTCCAAACTTTCTGTCCTTTTTTTTAACCACGCTTTAGATCCAATTGGTTTTATTTTCTATGAACAAAGGCTCAGTTTACTTGAGGTAATATATGTAAATATGTGATGTCACGATAAAATGTGTTTGTGTTAATATTTGTACAAAAATAGCATTTAAAAGTTCTCTAGCCTGATGCTAACCACATTTAGCTTGGCAAAACGCTAGTTAGCTCTAGGCTAATTGGTTTCAATCAATGTTAGCGTACATTTTAGTGGTTAATAATGTAATGGTTGTAGCATTGTTTCTCATAGGCCTCCAGTAATTTTATATTTTTTTTCAAAATTGACACAGTTAGTTTTATACATAATGTGAATGTGTAGATGTATGGTGACTCCAGTTTTGGATGAGCGGACCAACGAGACTGCCATGGGCAAGTCCCTTGACGGATACCACTGCGGTTGCATCGATGTGGATGGGGGGGTGCTCCCTCTGCTGTTTCCTGAAGTCCACGACCATCTCCTTTGTTTTGTTGATGTTGAGTGAGAGGTTATTTTCCTGGCACCACACTCCCAGAGACCTCACCTCCTCCCTGTAGGCTGTCTCGTCATTGTCTACTACTGTTCTGTCGTCTGCAAACTTGATGATTGACTTGGAGGCGTGCTTAGCCATGGAGTCATGGGTGAACAGAGAGTACAGGAGGGCTGAGCACACACTCTTGTGGGGCCCTAGTGTTGAGGATCAGCGAAGTGGAGATGTTTCCTACCTTCACCACCTGGGGGCGGCACGTCAGAAAGTCCAGGACCCAGTTGCACAGGGCGGGGTTCAGACCCAGGGCCTCGAGCTTAATGATGAGCTTGGAGGGTACTATGGTGTTGAATGCTGAGCTATAATCAATGAACATCATTCTTACATAGGCATTCCTCTTGTCCAGATGGGATAGGGTAGTTTGCAGTGTGATGGTGATTGCATCGTCAGTGGATCTATTGGAGGTGGTAAGCAAATTGAAGTGGGTCTAGGGTGACAGATAAGGTAGAGGTGATATGATCCTTGACTAGTCTTTCAAAGCACTTCATGATGACAGAAGTGAGTGCTACGGGGCGATAGTCATTTAGTTCAGTTACCTTTGCACAGGAACAATGGTGGCCATCTTGAAGCATTTGGGGACAGCTGACAGATAAGGAGAGATTGAATATTCTGTAAATACACAAGCCAGCTGGTCTGCGCATGCTCTGAGGACGTGGCTAGGGATGCCGTCTGTGCCGGCAGCCTTGCAAGGGTTAACACTCTTAAAATGTCTTACTCACGTCAGCCACGGAGAAGGAGAGCCCACAGTCCTTGGTAGCAGGCCGCGTCGGTGGCACTGTTATTCTCAAAGCGGGCAAAGAAAGTGTTTAGCTTGTCCGGAAGCAAGACCTCAGTGTCCGCGACGTGGCTTGTTTTCCTTTTGTAGTCTGGTTGGACTACAAAAGCAGTTAGTCCGGTTTCTAGTTAGTGTTGTGTCTTTGGCATCATTAAACTGAAGACGTATTTTTATCAAAAATTCTCTGTAATTATTATTACGTGATTAAACTAACTTAATCGTGTAACTGTAATTAACTAGGAAGTCGGGGCACCAAGGAAAATATTCAGATTACAAAGTTATAATTTTCCTAATATAACTTTCAGATATTTTAATATCTGATCAATTAGTCTTCCAATTAATGAATTATTCTTTACCTCACGTTAGTCTCATTCCAAACGTTGTAAATTGTTGGTTATCTGCACAAACCCAGTCTTCACTATGAGTCATCCATACATCAATTGTCTTAAATCATTCATTTACTAACTAAATAGTCACAGAAATGCACACAAACAAACAGTAGATATAGTTACAAGGAAATGATAGCGGAGTTTCCCTAGTGGGATAAACCGGTATCCCGGCTTGGTGGACAAAAGGGAAGAGGGGGTCGACTGAGATGAGACACTACAAAGTTGATAATTATAACAATTGAAATGCTAATTCTTTGCACATGAACGCTCACTCATTCAGGAATAATTGCAATCAATATATATATTTACGCTCAGTGTGTCCTCGTGATTGTTGGAAAGTTTGTTTCTGTTGGAGAGTTTGTCCGCCCTCTATCTCTCTGCCGTGGTTTGAATGGATAGTTCAGAGTAACATTCAGCAATGTTGTTATAGAATAGATGTTTCGGCGGTTGTCGGTCTTCGCGTTCAATGATACCGAATTCCTAGCTGCAGACTAGTAATTAGTATCAAAGATTTGTTCTTATTCTGTGGGTTTGATAGTCTCAGAGTTTTACCACGTGATATGGTTAAGAATTCAGCAATGGCTCAAACCTTAGCCCTCTCATAATTGAGGTAAGCTTGATCTCTACTCAAACCATAGCCCTCTCGTAATTGAGAGAAGCATGGTCTCTACTCAAACCTTAGCCCTCTCGTAATTGAGAGAACCATGGTCTGAAGATAAATTCCTAAGGTGGGGTTTATATTCGGAAGAGCAGAAAGGGGCGGTCCCATGACGCCAGATTAATGTCTGCGCTCATGGGGCGGGCCCATGACTTAGTTAAACTCCAAAGGGAATTGGAGTTTCCTTCATTAAATAGTTTAAAATCACATTATATAATTTCACATAGTTTCATCTTTACTCATTCATTTTATACAGCAATTAGATGCAAGCCTCACAACTGAGACTCTTGTATAAACTCTCTCTCCAGGAACTTCACCGACCATTTATACATTCTCCAGAACATGAATATTGTTCAGTTCTCAAGTTCTGTGAGGTGGGAGAAGTTCCTTTGTTCTCTCTATGAAAACTCACTCTCTCTCTATACTGTCTGGCCATGAGGAAGAATCTCCTCCAGGAATTTATGACCTGCCTAACAGCAGCCTGGGTGCAGGAGAGAGAGAGAGGGGGGGATGGTGCAGAGAGAGGGGAATGGTGCTCGCAGTTCCCAAAGAGGGCAACGTCATGACATTAGGGTAGGTTTTAATAGTCACAGTGGGTACAACATCTATACCGTATCATTATATACGTCAATATTATTCTTGGAAGCTACCCAGAACATATACCAGTCCGCGTAATCAAACCAATCTTAAAGCGTGGATTCCGATTGGTCAGACCAGCGTTGAATAGTCCTTAGCACGGGTACTACCTGTTTGAGTTTCTGCCTATAGGAAGGGAGGAGCAAAATTGATTTATGGTCAGATTTGCCGAAAGGAGGGCGGGGGAGAGCCTTGTAGGCATCCCGGATGCAGTTTGCATAAAGTTTCCAGTTTGCATAAAGTCCAATGAAGTTCTTTGAGGTCCGTCGTGGTATCAGCTTGAGGAGGGATATACAAGGCCGTGACAATAACCAAAGAAAATTATCTTGGGAGATAATATTCTAGGTCAGGTGAACAAAAGGACTTGAGTTCCTGTTGGGGCTAGGGGGCAGTATTTTCACGGCCGGATGAAAAACGTACCCAATGTAAACAGGTTACTACTCTGGCCCAGAAAATAGAATATGCATAGTATTAGTAGATTTGGATAGAAAACACTCTGAAGTTTCTAAAATAGTTTGAATGGTGTCTGTCTGTGAGTATAACAGAACTCATATGGCAGGCAAAAAACCTGAGAAAAATTGAATCAGGAAGTGGGAGAAATTAGAAATGTAGTTTTTGTTTTGAATCCCTTGAAAAACTACAGTGACATAGGATTTACATTGCACCTCCTAACTCTTCCATTGGCTGTCAAAAATCTTTAGGAACTGGTTTTAACCGTCACCTGTTACCGGGCAGAAAATTGTGGCTCAGTCAATCACTGGCCAGTCTGAGGAGAGGTGTCTTGTGACGCGCGTGCACGTGACTTCGTTGTTTTTTATTTTTCTTCTGGGATGAATACCTATTGCCCGGTTGTAAAATTATCGCAATTTTACGTAAAAAAATACCCTAAAGGATTGATTGTAAACATTGTTTGACGTGTTTCTACAAACGGTAATGGAACTTTGAACATTTCGTCTATGGATTTGCGTCCACGCCACATGGCATTGTAAAGTGTTCTGGATGGGTCAACAAAACGGACGTATTTGAACATAAATGATGGACTTTGCAGAACAAATGAACATTTCTTGTGGAAGTGGGTGCCCATCCGAGTACATTCCGCCGAAGATCAGCAAAGGTAAGTAAATATTTCGAACATATTTTTAGAGATGTGTCGTGGTTGTAGGCTAACTGTATAGCTTAGCATTGAAGGCTAAGTTCTGTACTCAGAATATTGAACAATGTGCTTTTTCCGTAAAGTTATTTTGAAATCTGACAAAGTGGTTGCATAAAGGAGTAGATTATCTCTAATTCTTTAAATAATTGCTATAAATTTTGTCAACGTTTATGAGTTCTTCTGTAAATTAAATGTGCCTATTCACCGGAAGTTATGGGGAGAAAACATTTTCTGAACGTCACGCGCCAATGTAAAAATTGGGTTTTTGGATATAAATATAAACTTGATTGAACAAAAAATGCATGTATTGTCTAACATGATGTCCTAGGAGTGTCATCTGATGAAGATTGTCAAAGGTTAGTGCTTAATTTTAGCTGTATATCTGGTTTTGTGATGGCTATCGTGCTTGGAAAATTGCTTTTTTTTTCTTTTTCTTTTTGCTAAGGTGCTATGCTAAAATAATCTAATGTTTTGCTTTCACCATATCGCCTTTTTGAAATCGGACAATGTTTATTGAATTAACGAGTAGAGTATCTTTAAAATGCCGTATAATACTTGAATTTTAATTTTGAGATAATTTTGTTTTGAATTTCGCGCCGTGCTATCTCACTGGTTGTTGTCCAACCAATCCCTTTAGCGGGATTGTATCCTCTAGAGGTTATCACAATTACACCATGAGTCGTTAATCATGAAACATACACCACCGCCCTTCTTCCTGGAGATATTTTTATTCCTGTCTGCGCGATGAACTGAGAACCCAACTGGCTGGACCGACTCAGACAGTATATCCCGAGATCCATGTTTCCGTGAAATAGAGTATGTTACAATCCCTGATGTCTTTCTGGAAAGAAACCCTCGCCCTGAGCTCATCAACTGTATTATCCAGAGACTGAACGTTAGCGAGTAATATACTCGGAAGCGGTAGGTGGTGTGCGCGCCTCCTAAGTCGGACTAGAAGAAGATCACTCCGAGTACCTCTCCACCACCGGCGTTGTTTTGGGTCGGCCTCTGGAATCTGTTTAATTGCCCTGGGGGGGGTGCGAACAAAGCATCCGCTTCGGGAAAGTCGTATTCCTGGTCGTGATGCTGGTGAGTTACCGCCGCTCTGATATCCAATAGTTCTTCCTGGCTGTATGTATGTAATAACACAAAACACATTTCTGGCCTAATAATGTAAGAAATAATACATTTGTCTGCCATTAACATTATTGCATGTCAAATCAAACATTTTAATTAAATCATTCAATGACTATTTTTATATACCTGATCAACCTGTAACATGTGTGTTTGCTTGTTTACATCTGTCTCCTACCCTGTTCCCTTTACTCAGCTCCTGTTCTCCAGGACCCAGGGGTTCTGCCTAACACCCAGACATGGATCCACCTGATGTCCTCCATTACCAACCACCCTCCAACTTTTCATGACAATAACAGTAGCTGTCGATGATGTAATGTCATTCTCTGCTAAGAAAGAGCAAGAAAACTATCATACTCGGCACATAATGTGAGATACACAGATGAACTAAAAACAGTAGCACAGCAAACACTCAGAACAAAGAGAGCAGCAGTGCCTGGACTTTGCAGTCTCCGAGTCCCCCTTCCGATACTGACTGCCTGTTGAGAACAAGTGACAGGCAGAACCTACCATCCATACAGCACCCACTTCCTCTCTATTCCACACACCAGAATTCAGTATTTCAGTCTGATTGCCATATGAGTGGACAAAAAAATCAGAAAGTAAATTGACATGTAACAAAAAAATATCAACTTTGATATATTTAAATCTTAAATATTGCCAGATTAAATCTTAAATATTGCCAGACTGTTTCACAAGATGTTCATTATAGTAAATTGTAACGTATCCCTTGATGGTATTTGTTAGTTCAACCTTATTTGTTGTATCCTACAGTAGGACATACTATATATATATATTCAACCACAAGGGTGTACTAATTATTATGATTTTTTTTTTAAATGTCATAATCATAGCTCCAGGACTACTGAAATAATATTATTTCAGTGTAGATAAGGAAAGGCCTGTTTAAAATAAAAACATTCCAGCCAGACAAGCCAGTGTATGAATCAAATGTATTTGCGTATGAATGCAGTGGAAATTAGCTGACTTTGTGATCTAAGGTGAGTAACATGAAGGTGTTGTGTGTGATATTTTTTTTAGCCTAATTGATAACAAATATAACATGGGGAAAAGTCAGGATCCTAGTCAGGATATTTTTTGTGAAAATCCAGATTAAGAATGTAGGTGATTGTGGGCTAAATCAATGACAAACAGCTGAAATGTTCAGGCTTGATCATCTGTGATCAAAACAGGCTGGGGTGTTTTCGGTTACGTTTAGGCTAAGGTTATACGTAAGAACGTAACTGCACTGAAATTAATAGGCTAATTCAGTGCGATTCTCCTGAATAAAGAAGTGTTTCTGTTGATCTGTTTGGCCTATGCATAGACCCATAACGATTCTATCCTTTTGGTATTTTGCAGTAGGCATAGCCTACTACTAATATTCTAAATTGTGCAGCATTTAATAAACCAACCACATTTTCCTGTGATGTTGAGGCTGAGCAAGACCTTCGATAGGCATCAAAGCTGGGAACGAGGGACTGAAAAACAGCTTCTATCTCAAGGCCATCAGACTGTTAAATAGCCATCACTAACACAGAGGCTGCTGCCTATATACAGACTTGAAATCACTGGCTATTTTAATAAATGGAACACTAGTCACTTTGTCTACATATCTTGCATTACCTAGCTCATATGTATATACTGTATCCTATACTATTCTACTGTATCTTATTCTATGCCCCTCTGACATTGCTCGTCCATATATTTTTTGTATTCTTAATTCCATTCCTTTACTAGATTTGTGTGTATATGTTGTGTAATGGTTAGATATTACTGCACCGTCGGAGCTAGAAGCACAAGCATTTCACTACACCCACAATAACATCTGCTAATCACATGTATGTGACCAATACAATTTGATAAGGTTTGTGATATATGGCCAATATACCATGGCTAAGGGTTGTTTTTTATAGTATATTGGCCATATACCACACCTCCTTGGGCCTTATTGCTTAATCATACCAGTCAATTGACAAAATGATCTGGAGTTTAATAAGGGTGATTTCTCTAGTAACATTCTTAATTTTGTAATAACATGCCTTGTGGGTAGGTTAAGATGTCATTGGGCTAAAATGTTTGCGAGACCGGGCAACCCTGGTAGCAATCCAAAAGGATCTTGGCTGTAAGAGATTCAGGGTCACCTTGAAGGACCACACAGAGACCTCAACCTTTTCCATGGTCATGGTTAAAAAGGTGACATTTTGATAGTCACCCTGTCAAGCGGCATCATTCACTAGATGTTTCCATTTAACAACCTCACGTCGTAAGTCAGGAGACTTGTCAAGAGTTAAATCTATTGATAAGTTTGATGTTAATTTAAAAACGTTACTTGTCTGCTGCCCCAGCAGTGAGGTTTAGGATTGCGTCGGTCATGGATGTACATTTCAGTCAACCTTTTGTTGCTCTTTTGCAGGTTATTATCCAACATGTGAACCACTCCACTCAGCTGAGTGTTTTGTCCGTTGCATGTGGGGAGAGATGGGCTGCAGTTCACATATTCTTCCTCTTAATAGGAGGCAAATGAGTGTCAAAGTCACTACTGAAGAACAGTAGTGTAATATCAAAATAGTACGTTGCATAAAGTTTAATAAATTTACAGCTAAAGAAAGGCACAACATAAAAATAAAAAGTGCAGTCCTTTCAATGCAGGGAAGAAATCAATTTGGAGCCACACAGAACGTAAAAATGTAATTATTTATTTTAAACCAGAGGTATCCTAAACATACAAAACAAAATTGCAGGCGCAAAGAAACTCCAAACTCGTCAAGATGTAGTGTCAATGTCAGTCAAGAGGAAGACATCCTCACACCTAAAAAGTAATTCCACTTAATCAAATGGAACCCCCCCCCCAAAAAAAACGAATTCATCATTCCTTTCAGCCATAAAGTGAAATGGATCAGCCCTGCTTCAAGCACAGGTTTTTGTTATAATAGGTCAGGGCAATGTTAAATACCTGGTTGTCAGACTGGACATCTGCCTGAAGTCTATGGATTGTGTGTCTAGATACAGATAAACACTGGTTCAAATCCCTCAAACACAAACTTACAATTCCATGAAATGAACATCCCAATAAAATAGAACAATTAAATAAAAACTATTTCAATAGCCATATGGTAGCACACACACGCCACCTTAGACATCTTTTAGGAGTTAAAGGGTATGAACTCTTATGCTATTGCTTTAAATAGGCTTGTTCAACTGAGAAAAACAAAAAGGGATCAGGAGAACACTGATAGAGCACAGTGTTAAAGACCCAAAGGACAAACAAAGTAACTACAGGGAGAAAATAGTTTCAAAACCAATTTGATGTTTTGGTCTAGGACAATTGTACCCTACAGATGAGTCTGCTCACCAGCCAGTGTCTTATCCAAACACAATACCATTTTCTAATTTGTCAAAGATGATTAATCATCCTCCTCTTCCTCATCCTCATCCTCGTCATCATCATCGTCATCGTCATCATCATCGTTGTCTTCAGCCTTCTTTGATTTAGAGGCTCCTGCCCCACCCACTTTTCCTCCTTTGTAATCTGCCACATCCTAGAAACCATAAACAAGTCTTAATCCACCATTTTTGCAATATTTAGCTAGCGATTCCTTGCCATGTGACACCAGTCAGAGCACAGTGGTAAAATCCCATTAAATTGCACATTTAAGACAAATACAGAGTTCTCAATGGCATTACCTTTTGGTATTTTTCCTTGAGTTTGTTGGCTTTGGCAAGATATGGCTGCTTATTGGAGTCTGTCAAGTTGTTCCACATCTCACCAAGCTTCTTGGCCACATCCCCAATGCCAAAGTTTGGGTGTTGGGCTTTGATCTTGGGGCGCTGCTCAGCACAGAAAACAAAGAATCCCGATCTGTAAGAGAAGAAACGTAGTCATTACAGATTGTTGCAGGCCTTGAAAAGGAACCATATTGTTGTGAATTGTCTACAATAAGCAGCATATATCAATATGCAATCAATATCACTTCAAATTGCTTCAAAAGCACAACTAATTAAAATGAATCTGAAGACACCTACGTGAAACAGTGCAAGATGGTAGTTAAATAATTAACATAATTCTATAGATGATTATAGAGTTTTAGGAAGAGACATACGGAGGTCTCTTTGGTGCATTAGGATCCTTCAGTGCCTTCTTGCCCCTCTTCCCAGGAGGACCATAGCTCGTCATTTCCGAATCATAGCGAGCTTTGTCCTGCTTGGCCTGGTCCTCAAACTTTGACTTCTCCTTTGGAGACATTGTCTGAAAAACAAGTGGCAAGTAAAATGTTAAGATGGCATAGCAATGGATATGACTGAACTATGCTAGCCTAGTACCATTATGTTGGAAAATAATGATCATGACAAAATTGTTTCACACTGAAATACTAAAACGTTTCATGTTACTCCTCTACCTTCCATCTTCCAGAGCACTTCTTGGAAAACTCTGAAAAGTTCACTGGGATCTCTGGATTCTTATTTTTGTGTTCTTCTCGACAGGTTTGAACAAAGTAGGCATAGGCAGACATCTTGCCCTTCGGTTTACGAGCGTCACCTTTTGCCATTCTGAAAAATGGTGGATGTTCTCTTGCACCACTAGAATATCGTCCACCAGCTCCTACAAGACAAAGACATTAAAGCTAAATTAAAACGCTCTCTCTCCGGAGTCTGGAACTCAAAAGCACATCACAATGATCCTTCTATGACGGACAAATTTTCTGACAATTTATACTTAAGTAGTTCAAGACAAGATGCCCAGCTATTCCCATAATACAAGTTTAGTGGTATGTATGAAGATGTCAACGACTGCACCTTGAAATATTTTTAAATCAAGCTATTGTACAGTTAATTGATTTAATCGTATTTTGTTGGTTAGCCCACGCCGACGCACACAGTGGCTTAAGAAGTAGATTAAAATAGTACTTAAAGTAGGCCTGTTAGAGCAGATTTTTAGATAGCAATGCTGCCTGGATTGTTAAATGAATTCTACTTTAAATTCAAAGTAGAAATGTGCTAGTTGATTGAAGAGATATTTAGGCTACTCAAGTCATCCACCGTCAAACCGCACATCCGATATTAGGCTAATTGAAATTATTTTTAGTGCATGTGTCGGTGATGCAACTCAATATAGGCCTACGTGCGGTTAGAAGCGAATTCCTCATCTTCCATTTTGTGCAAAAAATTCTCATGACAGAAACTGTCCTTTAATTTTATCAACATTTCGTGTTTTGTATTGCTCTCCTTCACAAATAGACCCATTAACCACATTTTAACACAATTCTAAAGGCGCTTGTATGGGGACTGTATTTGGTGCCGAATGAAGGGTAGATCGCCTATAGGAGTGCATTGACTAAAATGGCTTCGGCTTCCCTGCTAGGGGAAGGCTTAACAACAAAGCCATTCATACACAGCCACGGATTACAAATGGCACGGGAACAATGTCAACGCAATACATGCGTTCTGATCTTAATAATTTGATCAACTGAAAAGGCTTCTTTCGATTTCTATAGGCCTATACATTTATTTTCCAAAACGCGGACATTACATCAGCTTGTCAAAGTTCTCCAAGCACCGCCCGGCGCACAGCTGAGCTGTCAGTAACAAAGGCTGTACAAGCCAGCCATGACTGGTATAGCGATGGCAGCACCGAGTCAAACACAGCAAACTCAAACCAGAAGGAAACGCAAAAGAAACGAAATAACATTTTCGACATCGAGGGAACGAAAATATATCGGAGATTAAAACAAATTGGTGTCGTTTCATTAGATTGTCAGTCTTGAAATAACATTTGATGGCTGATTGTAGTCGTTCAATGGCCAGCCATTTTAATGCACTTATATGCTCGATAATGAAAAGTCTAAAAAATGATATATATATAATAAATATATAAAAAGGACGTAATTTTTTTCAAAATAAATCACAACTTTGAATCGAACAAATGCCAATGCTTTTCAATATACAAATGTTACGTTTCGATAATCTACCCAAAGAACCAGAATCATTTTATATAAAAAGGCCAATAATTAAACTTTATGAATAGAAATATGAACACATTGTTAAGAATGAGGAAAAAGTACGCCAAAATATAAATTTCTTATAGGATGCCAATATATTCCAAACAATTGTTTTCAATAGGCCCTGTCGTCTGCCTACCTGTGTTTGTTTGAGCGCAGTCAGTCACACGATCCGACGTCCTTCCCTTTAACAGCTGAGTACCATACACAGCCTCGCGCTAGCTGACTACGAGACCGGTCTGATTGGATAGTCGTTTCACATATTTGAAAGAACCTCCACTAGTATGTATTGGTTAGCACCTTGGAGAGCACATAATATATATTCATGACATCCCAACTTCAATTGGACCAACAGCAAAGCCTCTTGTCAAAGCTAAACGTTTATGTAAACTTACAATATGCAACATCTTTCCTTCAGTAATCGAATTCTGTATAGGCTTAGAAATGGGTTTTATGAACACAATGTTCACAAATGTAGGCCTATATAGGCTACACATTGTGTTGGTTGTAAAGTACCACACACGTATATCATGAAGGGATGAGTAGGAAGAGGAGAAAGGATGAGACATTAACATTCTGTGGATGGCTTGTTTTTGACATTTTGTTTCTTACAATATAGTGAAATAAATAAATAATTATCGTGTGCCTATCTTTCCCCCAAATATACAGACCTAGAATGTTTGATCCGTTTTATTTGGAATGTAACAATCTGAACTGTGACACTGGGTGCGTTCGAAAATCCACTCTGGAGTGCCAGAGGGCGCTCAGAGTGTGCTCTGGGCGTTCGTAAATTCAGTGGACGCTCTGGTTGAGGAGTAGGGTTGATCCGAGCATTCTGAACTCACAACGGCAGTCAAGCACCCAAACTAGCTTGCTAGCTATTTCCAGGCAGAAATTAGAGAATTCCTCACTGACCATTTTTCTTACCCTAGCAGAGCTGGTTAAGCTGAGTTTATGTTATCCAGAGCGTTGGTGACTAACTGTGCTGCTGGCAACAATTTAATTACGCTTTTTTTGCGGACGTTTACTGACACCGGCCACATTCAATGGGTGTTGAATGCATCTGTTACTCTGCGCTCTGGCACATCAGACGAGTCCTCTGAAATCAGAGTAGAATTAGCATCTTATCATTAGATGTCTACGTTGGTGTTGTGGTGGTTTCCAAGGTCTACATTTTGACATGTGACTTAATTGAACGACACTGATTTTTTACCTTGCTGTTGCAATACTACTGCAATCCCAATTTCTGCCAAGGACTCAAACATCTCCTACCCCAAATGAAGAGATGTGTGCTGCTCAAATGCACGAGACTTGGCACAGGAGGGAGAAGTTGGGTAACAGCAACAAGAACAGCGCTGGCCACCAGCATAGCCCAAGCTTGGCAGACACAGGCAATGCAACTCCGACTAGGCTGAATGCAGAGCTCCACTCCTAAGCACTTCAGCCATTCGTTGGTCTCAGACGTCTGCACTCCAGCCCAGGAGGCTGAGAGGAGTGATGACAGCAGCAGCTCCAGCAGCCGCAGCACTGGCTTACTTCCCAAGCTGATCTCTGTCCTCAAAGAGATGTCTGGGGAGTTGCAGATTCAGAGGAATTCCCAAGCATCTTGTCAAGCCCAGCACCAGACCCACATGACCACCTTCGGTCTACAACTAGTGATGGCAGGAATGGCATCCCCACCCTCTTTTACCCCCAAGGCTTCACCTCACAGAGCTCTAATGATTGCCCTACCTCCCATTCTCCCTGCAGATAGATTTAAATTAATAATAAATGCCTATTGCAACAAAGTTATGGTGTCAATATAAGAGTTTTAGACATGCAGGATATACAATCACATTCACAATGCAGTCCATTGGTAATTTATTCCACCTTAAAGCTTGTGAGTCATATCTAGAAACGTGTTAGTATACATTATTTTATAACTACTCTACGCAGATGGCAGTAATTGTACCGGGATGTCCACTGTCCAAATGTCTTTGTGACCTCTGGCATAAAGGGGTTCCTTGAGCCAGCGTGGGTTTGACAGCTGTGTGAGGTGTTTCTCTGTGAGCCCAGTGAGCACTGCTGCCTTCTCCATCTCCCTCAGATCCTCCTCTGGCACACTGTCAGAGCAGCACCAAGTCTCCCCCACCTCCACCAAGCCTGAAACAAGGAAATGACAGGGGGTTGGGGATATTCATCAACTCTAGTTTAAATCAAGCCTGAGATGTGCTGTGTATGTCCTCCTTCCCCACTTGCTAAGTCATTCAAAAGTACTGTTTTACCTGCCACGACTCCACGGCCGAATCTGTCACCTGAAGCCAGAAGCTCCTCTACTTGCATATGGCTCATTCCAAGTGTATTGGTGAGCATGTCTCTCCACTGGTCGCCCTCCCAGTCCTTCTGCGCAATATGAATAGCTAGAGTGCAGTTTTCCATTGTGGACAACAAGGGGCGCCAACGTGTCTCAATACTTTTTACACCATTAAGTACTAACCCCGCGTACGGCTGCCTGAATGATAGGCAACCCACTTGTAATGTCATCTTAACTCAACGTGAATGTTACAACCAGATGCTAGGTATTTTATCACTCTAAACCACTCGTAAGATACTGCGCTAGTAAGTACAAATGGCTGTTGCACTCAACATAATCACGCAGTCAATCGACCCCTTTTGTAGGTTCTGCGCTTGTCGCACTAATCTCTGGCTGGCTACATGTATCCGACTGTAATTGTAATTAACAATGGTTGACTATTGTCTAGAGACCTTGGTATAACAAATGCAATTAACTCTGCAAATCCTCGAGGCACCGTAAACGTAATTTTGAGCTACAAGACTAACTATAGACACTTCCTGTTTAAATCCAACAAAAACGTCTCAAGAAGGTAATGAGAGTTCCAAAATGTTTAGAATGGGAGCATAGTGCCATCTAGTGACTCACAAGTCCAAGGCATCCATTCATTCCATAATAGCTAGCGTTCTACGTCCGTAGACGTCCAGTCATTGCGCTAACGCTAGTTAGCATTGGCTCGCGAAAATAACTTCCTTCATACTGGACACACGTAAAAATGGTATCCACGGGTTCATCGGACTCTGGGAAGTAGATTAAGAGCCTCATTGCCAAAATCCAGAACTATCCCTTTCGTTGTAAATTGCAACCGATCAGCAATCAAGTATACAATGTTAAAACAGAAAATGATTTCCAAAAAGTATTCTTTCAATTTGAAATAAAGGTTAATGCATTTTACAAGACATGGAAATGATGACCAGATACAATTTTAAATAACTTTATTGTTTGTTATTGGTTAGTTATCAGTCACTTGGAGCAAGTATATATTTAACATTTGTATTAAAGTGCTTGCCAGAAGAAGAAGGAAAAAAAAGCTATATTGCAACATAATGTGTATGGTGGAGGGCAAGAAACAAGGTACAATAGAGGGGAAAGTATACCATTGGTCCATCCCCAGTCAAAAATGTGTTTTCAAATAAGTAATGCTTAACTCTCAGGCCAGCCGAGAGAGAGTGGTCACAGAACATAGACAAAACAAACAATGGGATATGTCAGAAGTTCAAAGGGGAATGGGGGGGGTACCATTTGTGTTAAGGTGAGAATTTCACCAAGAAAGCATTTTACACAGGTAAAATGATATCGAAGCAGCACTGCAGGTTCTCCTTTACTCATCACCCAATGCAGTCCTGGCAAGGTTGAAGAGGCCGGCTGGTGGTTTAACTAAAAAACAGCACACACCAGTAGGAACTGAGGTGAAGTTGTGCACCCTGAATCAGATCAATTATGGTAACAGAAAAGGTCAACAACTAGGAGCAACAATGATGTCATCCTGCCATATAAAAAGGGTTGCTAGAGGGACAAGGTTGTTGAGTAACTTAAATACACAGGACAAGACCTCAAGAACGCAAAACTATCCAAATACACATGGGTATTAGGGTATAATCCTATATCGTACACTACTATATTACAACAAATGTTACTCAAACTGTTAAATTATTTAATAAAACATAAGAAAATATCCCCAAGTAGCAAGCTAATCTTAGATTTAAAACAGTTAGCCTAATAAGCATGATCTTGGTACAGTATCATCCAAGCATTGATGCACAGGGTTTGGGAAATTTGCTAGCACAACTTCTGACACGCATATAATGCACCTTCAACTGGAATCATGTGAAAGACATCTGAATATTAAAATCTCTTTGGAGATTTTGTTGGCCAAAACATCACAAGGGAAATAAAAAGTACTGTACAGTATATCATATCACATAAATAAAAAGGATCTTCGTCTTGTTCCACTGTCAAAACAATAGAAAAACTCACGATGATATAAGAGTGCCTTTGGTCACTTTATCTGGATAGTCAGGATGGTCCATCTGTAGGTGCTCTAAAGATGTTCATACTACCAACTTCATATTTTCCCGAAAATCTACCAAGTTTAAATACCGAGAATACTTCATATTTATCCCTAGAGTCCCGGGGAATACAGCAAAAACCATTTAAAGGGGTTTAAACCAAGACATGGTTACTGTGCCACCTTGTCGGCTTGGCTGCGTCACTATTTAAAGATTTCAGAGCAAATTAAACTGATATTTAGTAATGACAGTGTAACTGCGAAACAGGCCATTCATAAATTCATAGCGTTGTCATGTTCCTCAATTAATTCAGCGCATTTCAGAAGTAGGCTAGTCTCGACAGAGTACATTCAGGGCGCACAGAGAGTACAGCATTGTCGAATCACACAACATTTGTAACATCAGTCAAACCAAAGTCAAAGTTGCTAAACTTGCTAGATATTCTCTCATTCTTTGGAGTTTATGTCCTATGTTTGGCAAAATCGAGTTGATGATTATATAGCAGAAAAGCTGATGAATAACAGGGAGATGAAGAGTGGAAATCATTTAACATAAAGTATCTTAACGGGGACCAACTCTGTTTAAAAAATATTCACATCTACTCCCATGCCGTTTGTTGATCACACATTCTCTACCGAAACTCTCATATGGGCAGCAAGGACGAGACCCCGCAGAGAAGTAGGGGTAATATTATTGCATTATTTTGACATGCATAGGCGAGAGACGTCCTTTGATAATGCAACCTATGGATTACAGAATGTCAGAATTTTGAGTTTTAGTGGGATTGGGACTGGATAGAAAAATTGCCCCAGCTCTAAGACAGGAGAAGATACAATTTTCCCTTGTGCCTCTGAATTGTGACAGAGATGCCTATGTAGTGAATTGTGCATAGGCCTATCAAATTTGAGACTGTCTTAAGAGTCACAATGACAGCTCAAAGAGGCACACGTTATTTTATAGCCTATACTGTAGGGTTTAACTGCATTCAGGTCGAGTGTGCAGTCCAGCAGTGTCAATTATGCATGTGCTTTGAATTTATGGCGTCTTTGTGTTTAGTAAATATGCTAGGCTAAAGGCTTCCATGCAACAACCTATTTAATTTTTTGCTAATCAGCTGCTGCACATGTGTATTTTGTGGAATTGCATTAGAGCAAACATTGGGGATTTTATTTGTTATTTCCCAGGTCTTGTCATTAAATCTTTTTGGGAAATGTGAAGTATGTTCCCGGGACAGTTAATCCCTACTATTAACAAACTATCTGTTGATAAGCAACTGCTTGTTAAGGTTAGAATAAGGGCTAGGGTTAAGGTTAGGGTTAGTACATAGTTGAAATGTTACTGATAGTCCATCTGTAGATGCTGTACACACTATCCAAATAAAGTGTTACCGTACCTTTTGTTCCACAAACTCTGCCATGGTTTTTCGTTTTTGCTAGAAAGTCAGGTCTGAATTCCAGTCCCACTGCTCACTAGGAGTGAGCCACATGGAAACTATGCTCTTCTGCCTCTTCTTAAAATGGGTGGTCAGAGCACCACAGCTGTCTGGTGCATGTGAAGTCCATCAAAACTCTAGAGCAGTAGTTGCAAAGCTTTAATTTAGTCAGGCATGTCAATGCACAGTTTTGGAGGAGGCACAAAGTACTTCCCTGGGCTCTGTGTGATCACCACACCAGTCTTTTTGCGAAACATGGGGGCTATTTTTGGCGGGTCGTGTGCAGGCATCTCTACGGACACCTCAGCATCCTCGTGGTGCAGGTCGTAGGAAACGTTCCCATACTCCCGCAGGAAGGGAAAGAGCTCAAGAAGAAACTGGCAGAAGTCTTTTCGGATGCCAAACCACCCTGTTAGAAAAGAGAAATACCAGTTAAAACAAATAGTTTGGAGAAATATTTGAGGAGTTACACTGACTGCATTCTCAGAAAAATAAAAAGAACACTGCCTCAATATGACAATTATTGCTGTTGCACCACTATCACCATCGAGGAGTAACTCACAGTGGTTGCCTCCTTTCTGGCCGAAGGTCGTGGCCATCAGAGTCACCAGGGATAGCCAGAGAGGCACGAATACTGACACATAGCTGGAGCTGTAGTGGCCATCCAATTTATGGACCAACAGGATCTGAAGAGCCAATGACAGAGACAACAACAAAAACAAGGCAAACAGGGTACAAAAAATTAAATATTACTTTCTCAACTTCTGACCTTCTTCTGCTCTCTGACCACAATAGTAGCTGAAGGATGGACGACATGACCACATACCTCAAAAGTTAGCAAGGGTACAACGATTGTCATCCAGCTGATCGCCATGGTGATGTGAGTACGCCGTTGCTCTGCAATGAGGTCCATAGACCGCAGGAAGAGCACTGACCACACAATGTAGTAGAGTACCACAAGGCACAGGAAGGACATGACGATCCACAGTGGCACACAGACAACCTGAACAAAATAACATGAAATAAATAATATCAACATATTTTACAACTCACTGTAAGTTGTCCTAAATTCCCATTCGTTTTTCTTCCCCAGACCTAGATATTGGGCAGGTTGTTCTCTTACCAGCCAAGGCCAACTGATGATTTTATCTAGTCGTAGGGCAATGAAGATAAACTGAAGTATATTGACCGAGCACAAGATCTCCAACTGATACAAAGAGAGATAGGAAGAACAGAGTAAACGGGTGAAGAGGGATGTAGACAAGTATACTATATTCACCGATATCTAGCCTAAATAGACTATTTGTGAAAAATAACATCCTTATGACTGATATAATGCCAGACTGACCTCTAGAGAGCGATCATGGCGGAAGCCCCACACACAGGCTGCAACAGAGACAGGCGAGACGAAGAAGAGGGGCATGAAGACCAGCAGCCAGAAGTGAGTGCCCCTCTCCACGCGGTCACACACCAGAACCTCAAAGGTGAGTAGGAGCAGGTGGATCCCAACAGCAATCAGCATGGCCTTGAACTCCACACAGGTTTCACCCTCAGCCCTGCATAACCAGCATGACAGGCACAGTAAGATGAGACATACTAGTCAGCAGTGATAGCTATCGCAACCGGACAGCTTTCTCGTTAGGACAATATGATATTGATAAGACAGCCACATTGACAAAAAAAGACCTACAAAAGAGTAAAGCATTTGTTTAAAAAGCACACCTGTACTGTGGGTTGTGGGCCCAGACGCCTGTGCCCACTGAGGCACCGATGATGACCGTGAGCTTCCATAGCCATATGGGGGCAAAGACAGCCCAATAACTCCATTGGATGATGCCATCCAGACGCAGCGACAGCAGAACCGAAAACAGCAGCAGGCAGGCATAGATGAGGAACTTACTAAGTGAGGAGAAAAACAATTATCCCCATTAATCTATTCAGCAATCAATTTAGCTTGCTACTCATCATCATTGGTACAAAAATGCGTCCCCCAATGCGATTCCAGATCAAGGAAACTGAACTATGTGGAGTTGGCCATTTAGGCCATTCAGTTGCTTAGTTATCTAGCTAGCTGGCATGCAATAACTAACTAACTAATACTAAACGACTGACAGCAACACACAACAGGGCTGGATAGCAAGCCAATAACATTTGCTAAAATAGCTAACGTTAACTGGCTAGCTTATGCTGTTCTTCCCCAATATAATAACTAGCTAGCTGACCTTACCAGTTACCGAAGCTGCTAGCCAACGACGTTAAGTTAACGTTAGCTAGCTAGTTCGTTCTGTCATGATTCACCGGTTCAGATAGTCAATGACTGAATAGTAGTAGGCAGTCTAACTAGTTAACGTTATCTGGCTAGGCGCTTTCCAACACAGATATGCTGGCTAGCTCTAACGTCGTTAGTTAGCATAACCGTAGAGACGTTATATCTCTTTACGTTACCTGGGGTTGAAATCTTGGAAGAATCCCCGAAGATTCATGACTAAAACTTATAATCGTCTAAACCATTATTTGTATTAATAATGCAATCACGCATCAAGAGGATGTTGTTTTTAATCAGGCAAAAAGTTAGCTTGCTTGCTTACTAGCCCTCTATCGCGGTTCACGTAGACGCAAACGGAATGTCCATGGTAGTGTTGTTAAGTGCCAGGCACTAGGGGGTCAGTATCGTGTACAAAAGTAGTAGGCTAACTGCCAAAGACAGTACAGGTTTAGAAACGGTTTGTGCTACTACTACCACTGGCAACAAATGTAGCTCAATCACCATTACAGCCCGCTAGTTGCCGTGTTCGAGACACTGAAGGTATAATAAGAACGAAAGCATAAAAACCGTGATGTATCATGGGTAAATTGTGATTGACTGATCTACAAATAATAATGAGTTGTTATTTATGAAGCAAGGTGGTTTGTAGATCAGTCAGTCGGCCGTCTCCTGCACTGTCTGCTGCAATGTCGAACAAACCCACAATGGTATATTCTGATTGACATAATTATTTATTTTTTCTTCTGATTGACATAATCTTGGTTACCCTGAAGTACAATTATTTCGTGAAAGTGTGTAATTTCGCCGTTTCATGTCCATGAGAATCTGTCCATGAGAGATTATGACTGACACAAAAACGTTACAGTTTGCGGAATAATACATTGTAGCCATAGACAGTGTAAACGCAGAAATATAATAGGCGGATGTTTTACAGGATCAAGACAATGCACATGTATATTTTATGAATGGGGAAGAGATATCTCTAGCAAATTATCCCATAAGAATTATTTATCAATTGGTGAAAAAAAATACAAAAACCAGAGTACCATGTAATGTTTTGATTTCTGGAAACACCAGCTTGGTTTCGTTATGTTTTTGGTTGATGTAGTTTATAATGGATAATGTTATTTGTCATGGATGCCAAACACATTTGAACTACATTACCCAAGAGGGAATCCTGTATGTTTGTGTCCTGCCATTTACCACTTATGTGAAGCTAGCCACTATAAGGATTAGCCAGCCACAACGGTGGAATTTGCGGTTCCGCTTCAAAATAAAGTCCCTCATTGAAAGTGACGCAAATGGATACAAATATTAGAATCATACCATATTGGGACTACATAATGCTAAACAAAGTTGAAATGTTGTTATATAAATTAAACAAAAAACAATAATTAGTTCATTTAACAAAACGTTTACAAATCAGTTGAAGTCGCACTGTGGATATATTAGACTTCAGAATTGCATTTGGGGCGTACTTACAGTGAGCTCCAAAAGTATTGGGACAGTGACAATGTTGTTGTTGTTTAGGCTCTGTGCACCAGCACTTTGGATGACTTTGAAATGATAAAAGGACTATCAGGTTAAAGTGCAGACTGTCAGCTTTAATTTGAGGGTATTTTCTTCCATATTGGGTGAAAAGTTTAGAAATTACAGAACTTTTTGTACATAGTCCCCCCATTTTAGGGGACCAAAAGTATTGGTACAAATTCACTTAGATGTGTATTAAAGTAGTAAAACAAATGTTATTTGGTCCCATTTTCATAGCACACAATGATTACATCAAGCGTGTGACTACAAACATGTTGGATGCATTTGCTGTTTGTTTTGGTTGTGTTTCAGATTATTTACAATAGAAGTGAATGGTAAATAATGTATTGTGCCATTTTAGTCACTTTTATTGTAAATAAAAATAGAACATGTTTCTAAACACTTCTACATTAATGTGGACACTACCATGATTAATGAATGAATTCTGAATAATGATGAGTCACAAAGTTACAGACATAAAAATATCATACCCCCAAGCACAGGAGGTTGGTGGCACCTTCATTGGGGAGTACGGGCTCGTGATAATGGCTGTTTTAGCATTTTAGCATAGGTGGAATGGTATCAAATACTTTAAATGCATGGTTTCCAGGTATTCTGGGGCGGCAGGTAGCCTAGTGGTTAGAGTATTGGACTGGTAACCGAAAGGTTGCAAGATTGAATCCCAGAGCCGACAAGGAAAAATCTGTCGTTCTGCCCCTGAACTTGGCTGAACCCACTTTTCCTAGGCTGTCATTAAAAATAAGAATTTGTTCTTAACTGACTTGCCAACTTAAATAAAGATACAATTAAAAAATTCAATTTCCACTATTCCAGCCATTATTATGAGCTGTCCTCCCCTCAGCAGCGTCCCGTGCCCCCAAGACATGCTAATCTCTCACCATTACTGTAATGGAAGGTTAGCCTTTTTTGGAGGGGGTATGAAATGTTTACCTTTGTAACTTTCTCACTTATCATTGTTCACAATTCATTCAGGATTAACTGTAATCATGGTTGACAACTGCCTTCAACTTGATCTTGACTATTGGATAGAGGCCTCATTGCTTTATCAGGTTTGCAACATGGTCTCAATACAGTACTTTTTTTGCTATATGAATGTCCAATACACATAGTAGGATGGTCCCGTGTGGCTCAGTTGATAGAGCATGGTGTTTGCAATGCCAGGGTTGTGGGTTCAATTCCCACGGGGGACCAGTACGGGGGAAAAAATGTATGAAATGTATGCATTCACTACTGTAAGTCGCTCTAGATAAGAGCGTCTGCTAAATGACTATAATGTAAAAATGTAGGTTAACTGGTAAGCTTAATGTGGCTCATTTCACAGTGGTTTCAGAGTCGCAATTACGACGCTAATATTTGTGTAATCTCTTCACAATTGTGCTCTGTGGGTGTCACTGAGTAGACTGATACTCAATTTGATTGATCCACAATCCATTGGTAAGGCTGTACAGTGACGTATATTCATGTCCCCAATGCAATTCTGAGATCGAATACATCCACAGTGCGATTTCAGCTGATTTTGACTTTTGTTCGTCAAATTAACTAATTATTGTATTTTGTTGAATTTATATAACAACATTCCAACCTTGTTTAGCATGATCTAGTCCAAATATGGAATGATTCTAATATTTGTATCCATTTGCATCGCTTTAAATTAGGGACTGTTATTTTGAAGGCTAACCGCAAATTCCACTATTGTGGCTAATCCTTATTGTGACTAGCTTTAGATAGGTATTTTCACCGATGACAGCCGTAGGATGGAGGCAGGTAATAGCCACTAAAAATAATACTTTATTCACATATTGTGCGCCTTTCACTTAGTCCTTTACATGCATTGACAAATCGTGCTGCCATTGGGCCCAAAATGTATTTTCTAAAGATGTTGGTCGTTATAACCGACCATGGTTGATGTTCAAGTTTAGCCATTGCATTGTTTCTTTGGTGGCCTGTTTCGCTTAATTGTCTACCCGGCGGCTTTCATAACATTTTGAAGCAGGGCATTGTCAGTGGAAAGTACTTCATGCTTTTCTGAAGTGGGATGCGATTTGTTTTCCCAGAGTGAGTAAGGATGTTATAGGTAATTTGGTCACATACAGTATTGTACTGTAGTAGTTCAACCTAGCCAGTAGATCCGACCTGCTTGCTTAGAAATGCACTAGGGTTCAGACAGGCTTCCTGTGTAGATTAAGACGCCGGTGCCAGAAATGTCTCGGGAAACATACCTCAATCCAGGAATGAGAAATGCGTTGTACTTCGAATTGTCCCATTAACCCAACTGTTCCACTGAGAAGATTGAATGACTACTATTAAACTAGCAGTCGTTTAATCTTCTTGGTTTAACTTAGATAATGGGACAATTCTGAATACAACGGTACGTTTCCTGAGACATTTATCGCACCGCATTCGCGGGTCTTAATGTACACAGGAAGCCTGTTTCGAGCCTAGTGCCGCTGTAAAAAGTGGGTTGGATCTGCTGGCTATGTACAACCTACATTATTGTGTGTGTGTGTGAGGTCTGGCAATTACAAATAATTCAGTGAACATAAATTATAATGTCAAATTGCAGCTGTCACCGCATATGAAAAAATAGTGTAAAACTTTAGCTGGTGTATCTCACGTCATGTATGTTTCTTGACAAGTTTTTTTCATGTCTCCCCTTTTCCATGTCTCGTTTAAGTATTAGCCAAGTATGAAAACCAGATAAACGTGTTTTCGGAGTTCCTTGAAGACTTGCCTGACACAGATGAACCTGTGTGGGTTTTAGGAGAGTGTTACAATGCTAAAACAGGTAGACTGGCATCTTCTAGCAGTCATATTGTGATTTATATGTGGGGGGAAAACTGAATGAAGGCATGACAGTCTTTCATGCTGTGTTCACAGAAAAGATAGAGCTACTATCAGACGTCCACTCGCGGTTATGGTTTACCTACAGGAAAAAATTCTCTCCCATAGGTGAGTGAAACAGGCAGATGTTATGTAAATCTGATTGTTGGCTACCCAGCTAACAATTCTAGGGAGAGAGAGAATGTTTTTGTAATGTTCCCCTAATGTTTGAGTGTCCAGTTTTCCTTGAGTTAGAATGTACCCCTATCTATGTTAACAACATCCTTCTGAGAACCTTTTTATAATGTTTTGATTTTAAAAGTTAGGAGAACGTTCCCTTAATATCAAGCAGAACTTATCTAGAACATGGTTACAATGTTCTCAGAAAATGCAACATCACTGTTCTAGATGTATTTTATGGGACTTTGAAAGAACATTCCTGTGTCCAGTTTTCTGAGGGTTAGGAGAATATTCCGTCAACGTCCCACAAAACATACACAGAACATGGTTTCATGTTCTTAGAATGTAAGATATTAATGTTCTAGACACGTTTCATGGGAACGTTGCAAGAACATTTCCGTGTATCTGGTATCAGGACATCGCCTGATGGTCCCAAAGAAACTTTCTCCAAAAATGTTTGTTTCATTACACATCATGCCTTGTGTTGCCAAGCCCATCAAGCCCCTGATTGGTGAACCACTGATCCATTCAAAAATAATTTTGTCTGCACACAGTGCTTTTAACATAGTGTTTTCAACTTGCATATTTTACACACTTTACCAAACATGATTAAGTTGTGTATGTTCATATTTACAATAATAATTATACAAATATTTTATTAATCATAGTGATTCAGGAGTATCATTAAAACAGGTTAATATGCCCCACCAACGTTAGACCACTATACAGAATGTAATTTAATTGCTGAAATAAGTAAGTAAAGTCAATGATGAGAATAGTCAGATGAACTGACACCTGACACAGACATATGGTGGCTTGGCAGGTTGTGAGTTCAAATCCCAGTTGAGGACATGACACAGACATATGGTGGCCTGGCAGGTTGTGAGTTCAAATCCCAGTTGAGGACATGTTGAATAATAATTATTGTATAAATGAACATGCAAAATGTAATCATGTATGTCATATGGACATTGAAAACACTATGTTAAAAGCACTGTGTGAGGATCCATAACCTTGCCAACAGCGTTACCCATAGACTTCCAGTCATTGCGCTGTCTGCTACCATGCTTTTCAATACTAGCAGATATCCATAGACTTCCAGTCATTGCGCTAATGCTAGTTAGCATTGGTTCGGGAAACTACCTCTTACTTAATTTATACTGGGCACAGAGACATAAAAAAACGGTATTCACGAGTTCATCTGACTCTGGAGAAGATGATCAAGGGCCTCTTGCCAAAATCCCAAAGTATCCATTTAAGGGCGGCAGGTAGCCTAGCGGTTAGAGGTGAGCCAGCAACCGGAGGATTGCCAGTTAGAATCCCGGGATTGACAGGAAAAATGTGTCGGGAAGTGAGCTGGCATCCAGAGGGTTGCTGGTATCAAATCCTAGATGCTATTGCCTGCCATTGTGCCCTTGAGCTAGGCACTTAACCCCCCCACATAACAGCTCCCTGGTTGCCAAGCGTGGTCACCCGCAACCACCTACACCTTTCCAAAACCTCTATATGTACATGTCTCTTTTTGAGGAGTTGGGTTAATAGCGGAAGTCAGATTTGGGTTGGACCTTGTGTGCAATTGACCAACAAAGTGCTCTTAATCTTAAGTGTCTATCTTGGTTTAATCCAGGGGGAACAGGCCCCTCTTCAGATGCAGGCTGGGGATGTATGCTACGCTGTGGGCAGATGATCCTTGCACAGGCCCTGGTATGCTCACAGCTGGGACGAGGTGAGGAGGGGACGGGGTCATGCATGGGGTGGGGATGTATGGAACTGCATTAGCAAAGGGGGTGTTTATACAGTGCATTCGGGAAGTATTCAGACTCCTTGACTTTTTCCACATTTTGTTACGTTACAGCTTTATTCTAAAATGGACGAAATTATAATTTTTTCCTTATCAATCTATACACAATACCCCATCATGACAAAGTGAAAATTATGTTTTAGAAATGTTTGCAAATGTATTAAAAATAAAAAACGGATGCCTTATTTACATAAGTATTCAGACCCTTTGCTATGAGACTCACAATTGAGCTCAAGTACATCCTGTTTCCATTGATCATCCTTGAGATGTTTCTACAACTTGATTGGAGTCCACCTGTGGTAAATTCAATTGATTGGACATGATTTGGAAAGGCACACACCCGTCTATATAAAAAGGTCCCACAGTTGACAGTGCATGTCAGAGCAAAAACCATGCCATGAGGTCGAAGGAATTGTCCGTAGACAGGAATGTGTCGAGGCACAGATCTGGGGAAGGGTACCAAAAAATATCTGCAGCATTGAAGGTCCCCAACAGCAGAGAGGCCTCCATCATTCTTAAATGGAAGAAGTTTGGAACCACTAAGACTCTTCCCAGAGCTGCCCCCAGGTCAAACTTAGCAATCGGGGGAGAAGGGCCTTGGTCAGGCAGGTGACCAAGAACCTGATGGTCACTCTGACAGAGCTCCAGAGTTCCTCTGTGGAGATGGGAGAATCTCCCAGAAGGACACCCATCTCTGTAGCATTCCATTAATCAGGGTTCTATGGTAGAGTGGCCAAACGGAAGCCACTCTTCAGTAAAAGGCACATGACAGCCCGCTTGGACTTTGCCAAAAGGCACCTAAAAGACTCTCAGACCATGAGAAACAAGATTCTCTGGTCTGATGAAACCAAGATTGAACTCTTTGGCCTGAATGCCAAGCGTCACATCTGGAGGGAACCTGGCACCATCCCTATGGTAAAGCATGGTGGTGGCAGCATCATGCTGTGGGGATGTTTTTCAGCGGCGGGGACTGGGAGACTAGTCAGAATCGAGGGAAAGATGAACGGAGCAAAGTACAGAGAGATCCTTGATGAAAACCTGCTCAGGACCTGGGGCAAAGGTACACCTTCCAACAGGACATCAACCCTAAGCACACAGATAACACAATGCAGGATTGGCTTTGGGACAAGTCTCTGAATGTCCTTGAGTGGCCCAGCCAGTGCCCGGACTTGAACCCGATCGAACATCTCTGGAGAGACCTTGAAATAGCGGTGCAGTGACGCTCCCCATCCAACCTGACAGAGCTTGAGAGGATCTGCAGAGAGGAATGGGAGAAACTCCCCAAATACAGGTTTGCCAAGCTTGTTGCATCATACCCAAGAAGTATCAAGGCTGTAATCGCTGCCAAAAGGGCTTTAAGAAAGTACTGAGTAAAGGGTCTGAATACTATTTTCTACATTGTAGAATAATAGTGAAGACATCAAAACTATGAAATAACACATATGGAATCATGTAGTAACCAAAAAAGTGTTTAACAAATTCTTCAAAGTAGCCACCCTTTGCCTTGATGACAGCTTTACACACTCTTGGCATTCTCTCAACCAGCTTCATCTAGAAAGCTTTTCCAACAGTCTTGAAGGAGTTCCCATATATGCTGAGCACTTGTTGGCTGCAATTGACAGGTGTGCCTTGTTAAAAGTTATATTGTGGAATTTCTTTCCTCCTTAATGCGTTTGAGCCAATCAGTTGTGTAGGGTGGGTAGAAGAGAGCCCTATTTTGTAAAAGACCAAGTCCGTATTATGGCAAGAACAGTTCAAATAAGCAAAGAGAAATGTCAGTCCATTATGACTTTAAGACATGAAGGTTAGACAATCTGGAAAATGTCAAGAACTTTGAAAGTTTCTTCAAGTGTAGTCACGAAAAACCATCAAGCACTATGATGAAACTGTCTCTCATGAGGACCGCCACAGGAAAGGAAGACCCAGAGTTACCTCTGCTATAGAGGATAAGTTCATTAGAGTTACCAGCCTCAGAAATTGCAGCCCAAATTAATGCTTCACAGAGTTCAAGTAACAGACACATCTCAACATCAACTGTTCAGAGGAGACTGCGTGAATCAGACCTTCATGGTCGAATTGCTGCAAAGAAACCACTACTAAAGGACACCAATAATAAGAAGAGACTTGCTTGGGCCAAGAAACACAAGCAATGGACATTAGACTGGTGGAAATCTGTCCTTTGGTCTGATGAGTCCAAATTTGAGAATTTTGGTTCCAACCACCGTGTCTTTGTGAGACGTAGAGTAGGTGAACAGATCTCCGCATGTGTGGTTCCCACGTGAAACATGGAGGAGGAGGTGTGATGGTGTGGGGGTGCTTTGCTGGTGACACTGTCTGTGATTTATTTAGAATTCAAGGCACACTTAACCAGCATGGCTACCATAGCATTCTGCAGCGATATGCCATCCCATCTGGTTTGCGCTTGGTGGGGACTATCATTTGTTTTTCAACAGGACAATGACCCAACCAACACACCTCCAGGCTGTGTAAGGGCTATTTGACCAAGAAGGAGAGTGATGGAGTGCTGCATCAGATGACCTTGCCTCCACAATCACGCAACCTCAACTCAGTTGAGATAGTTTGGGATGAGTTGGACCGCAGAGTGAAGGAAAGGCAGCCAACAAGTCCTCAGCATTTGTGGGAACTCCTTCAAGACGGCTGGAAAAGCATTCCAGGTGAAGGTGGTTGAGGGAATGCCAAGAGTGTAAAGCTGTCATCAAGGCAAAGGGTGGCTACTTTGAAGAATCTCAAATATCAAATGTATTTTGGTTTGTTAACACTTTTTTGGTTACTACATGATTTCATATGTGTTTTTTCATAGTTTTGATGTCTTCACAACTATTCTACAGTGTAGAAAATAGTAGAAATAAAGAAAAACCCTTGAATGAGTAGGTGTGTCCAAACTTTTGACTGGTACTGTATGTAAAAAAAAATTCTAAGCCTTTTTTTTCTTTGTCATTATGGAGTACCGTGTGTAGATGAGGGGAAAAAACTATTTAATCAATTTTAGAAAATTTATCAAAAATAAAATTTGGAAAAAGTCATGGGGTATGAATACTTTCCGAACGCACTATATGTGAAGGATTCATCTGGTCATGATTTGTCTTCTACGATGTAATCAATTCAACAGTGAGAAAGAGAAAAGGCTTTTATTAGACAGGGTATGGGAATGTCACAGTGGCCTGTCTTCCTGCTGTAGCCTGGCGTTGGAGGGCAGACGGAGGACAGCCGGAGGACTACCATCGTATCCTCCACTGTTTCCTGGATAGGAAAGACAGCTGTTACTCCATACACCAAATGGGTAAGAGAGAGTCCTAGCCTAACCCTGCTTTTACCTTGGTCTGACCACACGTACAGTACCCTGAATCAGCAGATGAAAGAGTGTTTTCTATCACATTCCTATCATTTTCTGGATGACTGTCCTCAAAGTAAAAATGTGTAACTTGAAGGAACATCAAATAGCATGATGAATCAATGACCGGCTAGAAAGAAGCTAATACAAACCAGGGATGTAGGCCTGTGGATCAATTTCCAAAGACACAAAAATAGTTTGAATAGTAGAATACGCAAGGTGCAATTTCAACATTTTTGTTGTGCATCATTAATTTTTGGGTTTGTTATGTCAGTCACTGACAGTCACTCAATTAGTTCATGTCAGCTAACATTTGTTAGATTGGTAAATTAGTCCAGGGGCCTGGTAAATTAGTCCAGGGGCCAGCTATCTAAACTTGTGGTAATCTTGGTTGAATTACCAACCTGGGAGCCCCCATTGATTTTGTTAGTCACTCTCACTCATATCTTATTAAAAACTGCAAACATTTCTCTCCAACTTATGGCAAAATGTGTAGAATTTCAGGAAATAAGATCTTAAACGACACATTTGGTGTAGATTCAGGAAATTAACTCAAACTTTTTCTCTCCGCTGTCAAGAGGGCCGCTAAAATGTTTTGCTCACAAGGTGATGATATGGGTACACAGACCCGCGAGCCACTGCGGCCCACCCATGATGAGTTCAGATTTTGTTATGGCCCCCACCCCCATCAAAGTTGCCCATCCCTGACTTAGACCTTTTGAAGTGAGCTTGGTTTTCATTTTTTGGTTTTTCTACTTGCAGCTCAGATGGGAGTTGGTGAAGGAAAGTCTGTAGGAGAGTGGTATGGCCCAAACACAGTTGCACAAGTGCTCAAGTAAGTATTTTATATGCATGTTTTAAGACTGATCTATTCATATGTAATCTCTCGTGGACAGATTCATGTGTAAACGGGAAGTGACAACTTTCGAGAATTGTACTTCTGGGTAACCGAGATTAATTAATTTCAGAATATTTGATTGTCAGATGTTAGTAGTGTGACCTCTAGCACAAATAAGTTTGTGGCATAAATAAACCTATTATCTCTCGTCAGGAAACTTGCGCTATTTGATGACTGGAATTCTCTTGCTGTGTATGTGTCAATGGACAACACCGTGGTGATCGAGGACATCAGTACGTTTTTTTTCCCCTCACTTGCTAAATATATACAGTGCAATCGGAAAGTATTCTAACCCCTTGACTTTTCCACATTTTGTTAAGTTACAGCCTTATTCTAAAATTGATTACATTTTTTTTTTTTTTTTATCCTCAGCAATCTATATACAGTACCCTATAATGACAAAGCAAAATCTTTGCAAATGTATTACAAATAAAAAACAGATACCATATCACCTAAGTATTCAGACCCTTTGTATGAGACTCAAAATTGAGCTCAGGTACATCCTTTTTCCATTGATCATCCTTGAAATGTTTCTACAACTTGATTGGAGTCCACCTGTGGTAGATTCAATTGATTGGACATGATTTTGAAAGGCACAGACCTGTCTATATGAGGTCCCACAGTTGACTGTGCATGTCAGAGCAAAAACCAAGTCAGCCTTCCCTGTAGCTCAGTTGGTAGAGCATGGTGTTTGCAACGCCAGGGTCGTGGGTTCGATTCCCACGGGGGGCCAGCACAGAAAGAAAATGTATGAAATGTATGCATTCACTACTGTAAGTCGCTCTGGATATGAGCGTCTGCTAAATGACTAAAATGTAGATGTCATGAGGTCGATGGAATTGTCTGTAGAGCTCAGAGACAAGATTGTGTCGAGGCACAGATCTGGGGAAAGGTACCAAAAAAATTCTGTTCCCCAAGAACACAGTGGCCTCCATCATTTTTAAATGGAAGAAGTTTGGAACCACCAACTCTCATCTGAGCTGCAAGTAGAAAAACCAAAAAAGGAAAAGTATAATGAGATCCTTGATGAACTCAGGACCTCAGACTGGGGCGAAGGTTCACCTTCCAACAGAACAACGACCATAAGAACACAAACAAGACAACGCAGGAGTGGCTTCGGAACAAGTCTCTGAATGTCCTTGAGTGGCCCAGCCAGAGCCCGAAATTGAACCTGATCGAACATCTCTGGAGAGACCTGAAAATAGCTGTGCAGCGACGCTCCCCATCCAACCTGACAGAGGTTGAGAGGATCTGCAGAGAAGAATGGGAGAAACTCCCCAAATACAGATGTGCCAAGCTTGAGGCTGTAATCGCTGCCAAAGATGTTTCAACAAAGTATTGAGTAAAGGGTTTGAATACCTAATGTAATTGTCATATTTTTTATTTTTAAGAAACATTTTTTTGCTTTGTCATTATTGTGTGTAGATTGAGGGGGGAAAAACTATTTTATCAATTTTAAAACAAGGCTGGAGCCTAACAAAATGTAGAAAAAGTCAAGGGTTCTGAATACTATCCGAAGGCACTGTATGTATATTTTTGTATTCGTACCTTCTGAGCCTTCTGTATATGAGGACAGTGGTGAAGCTGTGATTCCAAAGACACAAAGGTTTACTTTCCATGTCCTCTCCAGAGAAGCAGTGTCGCCAGGCAAGCAGTGAGAGCAGATTTCGGCCGAGACCCTGTGGCTGGCAGGAACCCTTCACCTCTAGGGAAACACCAGAACAAGCCTGTTCTCACACGGATGGGAACAGAGCCACGACGTGTCCACATTCCCAGTTCCATTCTGACTGGAGACCCCTACTGCTGGTCATACCACTCCGCATGGGAATCAACCACATCAACCCTGTCTACATCCAGGCCCTCAAGGTACTGGGCCATCAATGCTTTCTGTGGTGGGATTGGGAATTTCTCTCTATTCAATTGATACTAAACTACTATGCAATATTCCTGTATTTACTGTTGCCTTTAATAGTTATACTGTACTGACTTCATGTGTTGTCCCATTCAGGAGTGTTTACTGTTGCCTTTAATAGTTATACTGTACTGACTTCATGTGTTGTCCCATTCAGGAGTGTTTTAAAATGCCACAGTCCTGTGGTGTGCTGGGAGGAAAGCCCAATCTGGCCTATTACTTCATCGGATTTGTAGGTGAGTCTAAGAGGAAACTGGAACTGAAGGTTCCCAAATAGGTAGTAACAAAAGGAGCTAAACCTGTGAGTTGTCTAGCCACTGTGTTCAGCAGGCCTTCTTGTGTCCTCCAGGAGAGGAGCTGATCTACCTGGACCCCCACACCACCCAGTCAGCTGTGGAGGCTGAGGCTGGCAGTGGAGTGGATGACCAGAGCTACCACTGTCTGAGGAGCCCACGCCGCATGAAGATCACCAACCTGGACCCCTCTGTGGCCCTGGTGAGAGCTGTACCCACACACCGACCACAACACCCTGTTATACCACTGAGCCTCCTATCTCATTGGCCTTGTTTTCATAGTTGAATTTGAAGTGCGTGGTGGTGTGTTCTAAAAAGTTGCTCTAATGGGTATTTCGTATACTGTGGGGATGATTTTGCCACATAATTATTAATCAAAATGTTGTCTTTTTTCCCCAAGGGATTTTTTTGTAAGAGTGAAGATGACTTTGACAGTTGGTGTAACCTAGTCCAGCAGGTAAGAGTCATCCACTCAAGTCACAATGGGATGTCGATGGATATTGTCCGGTGGTTGAGACCCATGTCGTTGTCCTTTTTAAGGAGATTCAGATGAAGAGGAACCTGAGGATGTTTGAGCTGGTGGAGAATCACCCGCCCCACTGGCCCCCCTTCGTTCCTCCCACCAAACCAGAGGTCCAGACCACAGGGGCAGGTATGAGCTTACCCACCCGACAGATCCAATAACAAGCAATCCTGGCCGCAAATATCAAGCATCCACTCTCTGGTATTTCCCTATAATGTTTTGAAGTGACAGTATAGGTCTATATATGAAGTGCATTTATTTCTTGAACCTCATTGAAACTCCTATGTAGTGTTTAAACTCAACTGAAACATACTAACCAAAATGAAGTGTGTTGTGTCAAACTGATTACTGTTGTTCTCTTTTCGAACAGAGTTCATCGAATCGACCGACAAGCTGTTTGAGTCTGAAGAGGAGTTTGAGATCCTCAACGTGTGACCAGCCTCCCTTTCGCTCCCCTCCGCTCATTCCAGTGGATGATGGTGATTGGGTGGATTCCCTTGGCTCCCATGTTCCATACTGTGCTGTAGAAGTGCCTCAGAACAACACCAAGCACAAACTGCTTACCACTTTGCAAAAAAACACTAACAACCCAGCAAGAGACAATTAAAAACTAGGAAAGATCCTAGACAACTTAAGACAGAATTTGTTATTTTTTTAATTATTTATATTTCTTAATTTTTGGGGGGGTAATAATTTTTTTTTTTAACTGCATTGTTTAAGGGCTTGTAAGCATTTCACTGTAAGGTCTACACCTGTTGTATTTGGCGCATGTGACAAGTAAAATTTGATTTGAAGGCAGGAACATGTATACAGTAAATACAAACTTGGACTGTCTCGTTTTTTTGTTGTAACCAGGAAACAAAGCCAGGGACCATGGTTGTCTCTACATGAAACAGGCTGTCTTTGTCTGTGTTAAAGACTTGTTTAATGAACAAGAGAGACGAAGACCGTTCAGATGCATGAAACGCATTGTACTGTAAGATGTACAGTGAGCCTACTCTCTGCTGCAGCAGGGAAAGGACCTAGGTGAAGACAGGCACGAGGATATGTCTGAAGAAGCTATTTCCTCAGCACGCACTACCTCCTGACACCAGGAGACAGAAATATGCAGACAGTGTTAAAATACAAAACATACAACCAATAACTTGTTTATTAAGAAAAGTGCCTCTGAAATATATTTGTGTTCAATGGTTGGGGAGGGTAAGGGTTTTCCCAAGGTGTGGGATGTGGAACACTCATGTAAATATGCCTGACAATAAAGCTATTTAAACACTTTGCTTAGACTCAGGGTTGATATTGCCTCTTAGCGCCATCTTCCTCATGTGTCATGTAGAAATGGAATGTGTAGACTAGAACCTGGAGTGATCATTAGCAAAACTACCTCCTGTGATTAACCTAACCCTCCAGCCTCTTCCAGCTAACCCTTGTACATCGATTTTGATTAGGATCTCTGTTTAGAGATATCTTTTTACAGACTAATCTTCCAAAAGTCCTTAGTGATGAATTGTACTACGATAGTTATTGTCCCTGCAACCCCACTGTATAAGTACTGATGATGGTAGCCTGAGGAAGGAACGTTAACTATTATCTCTGTGTGGTGGAAATGGCATTATGATGGTTATAGTATCACCTGTTGTACAACCAGCCCAGTAAATGAAGACAAGCTGGGGATAACGGCATTAGCTTTATTTTAATGGTATAATTACATCCATTAATGGTATAAAAGCATTAAAGGGTGCAATCACCAGGGCCCAGATTCACAAAATCTTTAAGACATTTCTCAACTGCCATTTTTTCCTTAACTATAGATTTAATTAAAGTTGCTATTCCTCAAAAAGGTTCTTGGAAAAAATCTTTACATATTGTTCTGGAATTGCACTTAAACTTTTTTTTCTTGTTAAGAGGCTTACGTTTTTGCGTAATAAATATTTTGTGAATACGGGCCCAGGGCATGGTAATTAAATACAAAATAAGGCACCATTTTTTTATTTTCATAACCCAAAGGTGCTGACTGCCATCCAGGTACAGAGCAAACGATCCAGTAAATGCCCTGTAAAAAATGTGAAAAGAAAATGCAAACATCCTCTCTTGATTCATGAAAAATACAAATAATTCAGGCCTACACAACAAAAAGTATATTCTTCCAGTTGACAACCAACACATTGCCTGAAGACTCACAACTTTCACTTTACTTCAAAAAAAATCTACTGATTTCAAACTTGAACAAACCATACAATTATGAACAAGAAATAGTTTTAACAAATGACAACATTTACTTGAACAGTGCAGATTAAACATTTTCTAAGAAAATGACAGTTTGTGCCATTGGTGCTGTCATTCTGTTACCGACCTTCACACTTAACTGTTTGTTCTTCAAGTACATTTGTATAACTTTCTGTGTAAATTGTTAAAAGTAGTCATTGAGTTGTATGGTTTGTTCAACTTTGAAATCAATTGATTTTGTTTGGAATACATTTAAAAGTGAAAGATCTGAGTCTCAGCGTCATTCCGTTTCCCTGGAATTGCCGAAAACAAACTCCTTTGCAAGGGGCTATAAGAACAGGTTCTCCAAGTGTAATAAACAACCTAGTCTGGGTACCAGTCATTTAAGCTAACATCCCACTTGTTGTACTCTGTGCCATATGCCAGGGAGTACAAGGCGTGGAACTGGTACCCAGACTAGGAACAACCACCAAAAGTAAAGAAACATGACAGACATTTTTTATATGAACAATTCCACTGAGTACAAATAACTTGTTTATTTTATCATTAGCATCCTATAAACAACAAGGCTGAGTATTCACAATCTGGTTGATTCAATAATGAGTCGATTCAAAAGCAGCACTGACACTTTTTAAACTGTCCTCTTACTCACTGTCATCAGTATTGATACACAAGGGGAGACACGAACACAGCCAACGTCTGATGGCAGCAGCCTGTCCTACTGATGTGGGGAGGTCTATGCCAGTGTAGAGCCCGGGTCCAGACCCACTCTCTCTGTGACTGGTACGTGCAGGAAGTGGAGAAGTGACCTCATCAGTATGCAAAGGGACATCACAGGTGGCACACTGATCATCCATCAGGTAGAGAGCAATGTAGTTGAGACGATCTGTTGAAATCTGGATAGACTCAGTTTGAGTGGGCAGGTCACCATCTTCAACCCCATGCTGGTCCAAGGACAAACCAGTGACATTCAACACAGGCACATCTGATAGGTTCAGCAGCACATCACTGCTTGGATGAGAAGAGTGACGAGGCGAGCTACAGAGAGGGTTTCTACTGTTCCATTCAACTGCAGAGCAGTGATGAGCTGCAGGATGACACATGGAGACATAGTCATCATGTTCACAGCTCCTCTGTGAAGGAGGCTGGTTAGAGCTTGGTAGAGAGGAGTAGGAGCTGTAGGACTTAAGAGCCTCCGGTGAGCCATGTTTATGACCATCCATGTGGCTCCCGAGAGACATGTTCATGTATTCATCACACACTGAATGATCAACATCACTGAGGCTGTCCTTTGCTGGTGAACAGCTACGTGGAAGCATCATCATGTAGCCCTGGGGCCCCAGCTGGTCTGAGGGGAACATGGTAGCACTAGGTGTTTGAAGAGGAGTGGGGGTCACATTGTAATCTGAAGGGATGTCATCTGTATAATGAGGACCTGGTCCACGAGTCATTGGCATATAACTTTCCTGCACTGGGAGTTTACTGTGATTATAGATATGGTGGAAGGGGGGCTTGGATGAGAGGTCTTTTTCGCATTTTGGAGTGCATGAGGTGGTTTGGTGGTATTGTCTGGAAAGTTCAGGGGTAGACGTTTCCACATCACAGCTATCTCCTTGATTAGTTCTGGCCACAGCCGTTACCTGCAAATCTATGGCCACGTAGTCAGTCAAGCTGTTCTCGTCAATGAGTGTGGTGTTAAACAGTGAGTCAGGGGTGTTACTCCTGGACAACTGAAAGACACATGGGTTGGAGCACAAATCCTCAGCGTAGACAGAGCCTCTGTCGCTGGGAGAACCAAAGACTGAAGGATCAGAGGGCCAGGGGTGTGTATCCGAGTCATTGCCACTGCTGCTGGATACACTGATGGTGGTGGAGATGCATGCAAAGTGACTGAGGCTCTCTTCAAAGCTTTTACTGATGCAGACATTACGGAGAGCCAAGGTGCCAGTCCCTGGGCTGATCGGTTGGTTCATTGTCCCCTCTCCATGGCTAGAAGTTTGATTGGGGCTGTGGCCTCCATCTCCTTTATTTTTCTGTGGGGACGGTTTGCTCACAACAGTTTCCACCCTTATAGAGCGCTGTAACCCAGTCAGGCTGGGTGGGAGGTTGCCATGGTGTTGACGTCGTGTGGTAACTACAGCACAGGGGTTTGATGGGAATGACTGACTCTTGCTCCGAGGCCTGAAATCAGGGATGGGCCTCAGGGCTCTCATGGCCTCCAGGATTGTCTCATGCATGTTCTGAGCCACCACAGGGTCACCTGATTCTACCTGCATCCAGATCTCCCCAGGCCCAGTGGAGGACGAGCGGCCCACCTCCATAAAGAAGAAGCTCTCGGAGTGACCACAGCGACGGACATTGATCAGAGGCAGGTTCACAGACGTCATCTCAGAGCACATCTTCACCAGGTGAATGGTCTTGGCAGAGAGACACAGCCGGCACACTCCTATCAGGTTCTTGGTTTGTCCTAAACCTTTGGGCTTTACAATCACCTGCCACACCTCCTTGAAGATGGCTCCAGGAGAGATGGTCCAGTATCCATCATCCAACTCCTCAGCGTCCTGGTACTCCTTTTTCTCCTGGATCACCAGATCACTCAGAGCCAGGTACCAATCCTCTTGCTCCTCCTCATTCTCCGCTATCATGACAAAGTGCTCATCCTTAGTGTACAGGGCTATCAGGTGCTTGTGTTTAGAATCTACCCTTTTACTAACAGAGAAACATTGATACAGATAAATCACCTTCTTAGGAGAACCCACAGCACTGGGAGATTTACAAACAGATTTCATTCCATTTCTAAATTTCTTCTCCCTATCATAGTACTCCAAGCGGCTGGGGCCTGTGTCACTTGGCCCTCTCAAGACAAAAAATCTCTTGTGGCTGTGTTTCATCTTTCTCAGGTATCCAGACTTCCATACATCTCTAGCCTCAACACCAGAGCAAACTGTGGTAGTGCCAGCTAAGGCCATGGCAGATGCAGAGGCAGTCGGGTCATGGGAAACACCACCAGAGTCAGGTACCTTATAGACACAGGATGATGACAACTCTCTCACTGTATTATCTAGAGGATTCTTCTTAGGTAACAGATTATGGCCATGGCTATAGTACTGTTTATGATGCCTCTTTAACTTGAGAATTTGGAGGGGCGGTTGTGATGCTGCCTCTAGCTGAAGGTGAGTACTGCTGCTGAGGGAAGATGATGGTGGTGGTGGTGGTGGTGATGTTGTAACTTTCAGAGCTCGTGAATCGCAGCTATGGGAAACATCTCCTAAATCCATACCGCTGCTCTCTGGTGTTTTCGGCATCGTCAAATGCGCCATTCCTGGGAAAACGAAAAACTATTGGTGCTCAATAACTTAGTTTGTGCACGCTTCATACACGTTTCATGTTTAGATTTTTTAATACGTGTCCTTACCTGTTCGGGTAAGCAGCAGGTACTTCGCGGATAAAAACAACACTTGCTGTGCAATTGCAGTAAAAACGAATAAATCTCTAATTTCTCCTGAAGGAATGCCGCACTTCGGTAAAACGAAAACAACTCTGTCTGCGTTTCGATTGGGTCCGTGCTATTCGGTATCCTTGGGAATTCCGTACCCCCAAATTGAAGTTTACATTTAAAATTGTATTTAGGTAGGGGTTAAGGTAAGGATTATTGAGTTACGGTTAGTGTTAGGATTATGGATATGGACGTCCCGAGGATCCCATATTGATTGGTCAGGCTGTACGGTTTACCAGAAGTCACAGATCGAGTGATTCCGAACATTTATAAAAGTTAATTGATCAATTTATTTGGCCTGTGGCCTCGACGATAGTTGGGGTATCTTTGAACACTCTATAAAAATATATGCAACGTAAAATATTTTTTTTAACAAAAGTTGCCAGCGTGACATCTCTAGAGGCTCTAGGATGTGTATTTTGCGTTTCATATTATAATTGACTCGTGGACGTGATTGGCTATATACCTATTGTTATACATCATCTCTCTCTCCACATTTAGGGGGGGGGGGGTCAGGGGGGACCAGTGCCCCTGTGACAACAATTTTGGACCCCCTTGTGGCCCCCCTAAATGTGGAGTATGAAATAATTTTTACATAACAAATTTTTGCTATCGTTCTTTTTTTACATCCATTATTAGACAGTGGCAATGATGATGATTATGGACATGGTCTTTTGCCTGCTAATGCCTGCAATGCAGTGAAGAAAACGATATGACAACAATAACATCTAATGTAACTGGCCCCTCTAACAGTACAACTGGCCCCAGCTTGGCCCCCCCCAGTTGAAATGGTATAGAACCACCACTACATGTACCACAAACCCCTGAGGTGCCTTATTGCTATTATAAACTGGTTACCAACGTTATTAGAGAAGTAAAAATAAATGTTATGTCATACCCATGGTATACGGTCTGATATACCACGGCTGTCAGCCAATCAGCATTCAGGGTTTTAACCACCCAGTTTATATTTTGCAACAAATCTGCTTTATAATGTCAAGGGACAGTGCTAGATACAGCGTAGAGTTGACACTATATTCTGTCTCACTCACTGATGAAAGGATTTAATGCAAATGTTAATCCATTATGCCCTTCTTAATGTGGATAGCCTATGTGTAGGATTATCTATATGCCTCATGGCCTCATTCCGTTCTCCATATGGTGTACCTATACTTTCAGCCTTGGAGGGGTAACGTAGAGCCTGCTGGAGTTCAGATGAAAAACACTGGGATCAGTTTCTGATACTGTAGAATGTCACTTTGCCCACTGGCCAATTGATGCAAAACAAAGACGTACATTTGATACATGTTTTATTTATTCCTCTACACAGCCTTTTATTGCATTGTTGCATCACCAGATATTGTACTTGCAGGGCCCACCATCTCAAGCACTGTGTGACAAAACCAACCATTGGCAATTCAAATTCCATTTATTGAGATGCAGATGGTGATGATAGGTAAAACCACTGTTTTCTCATCTCAAATGAACAACCTATAGAGAAGCATTTCAGACGGCTCAGTAGGATCGGCTAGAGACAGCTACAACTGCATAGTAGGTTCATGAAACATAGATTCAGTTTCTCGTTGCAATACTCTATCATATTTACAGATGAACAGGTAAATAAATACTATAGACATGTACAACCCTTATATAACTCTTGTATGTTATTAGATATTTGCCCCACGTTTGTTTGTTTGTTTGTTTATTTGAGCACAGGAGAAGAACACATGCTCTCAAGATGAATAAGAGATTGTATGCTAAATCATGCAACTGGGTCAAAACATTGTTTTTCTTTTCACTGAGAATCACTGTAGAGAGTGTTTTCTTCCTCCTGTACCAGTGACTTATCTTCTACTTGCTGTCTGCTTGAAGAAACGGACAACTGGGGTGAGGGGCAGGTGAGAAAATGTGATACCTTTACGGCTCAGTGACGAATTCCCATGTGCTATTTATAGCTCCTTCTCCAGAGACAACTTCCTCTTTGAAGGGCTTCTTATGAAGATTGTAGAATAATCTCTACAGTATATTGTGATGTAGTATTATGTCCACTGATGCCAACTGTATGGTGTACGGTAATGCCAACTCACCATGTCCTAATGAGGCATTGTCTATTTCTAAAAACTTCCATTGCTTAGTAGCGGCTCATAGCTTTACATATACCTTTGTCCCTTTCCTGCTCATGCACAACATGCTATGGTCTGTGGCAATGACTTTTCAAACTCTCATTTCTATAGGAAGAGTATCGAGCCATGGCTGGGAAAAAAAGTCCTTGATTGTCAAAATGGCAAACACACGTGGAGAGAGAGTATCCAGGTTTCACTAGAGGTGTTTCTTGCAAAGAACCATTTCAGTGATGATGCATCATCACATTGTCCTCGTCCAAACCTGCTGCCAGAGTCAGAGTCACTGTCCGCACAGTAAAGAGCCTCCTCACCGCTTTCTGCAGGAGATGCTTTAACTCCTTCGCTGTCTTCGTTCTGAAAAACAGCAAGAAGGATGTGGGACATCAGTTCATAAAGCCTGTGGCCTTTTTCCCATTGAACTGTCATTGCTGAAGAGAGAGTCCCACTTGCGCTCCGTTTAAGTTTGAAAGAACACAATGTTAGTCAGCTGTTAGCAAGATCCTCAGCAGAAAAAATCCAGGAAGAGTAAAAAGGCAATCAGTGTAAGTACTGAGTATCCCACTGAGATACTACTCTAGTCATGAACACCTTGTAATGCTATACATTTTTCATGCAGAACTCTACATCATTTATTCTTCTTGGCAAGTTGTTGTTGTTCCGCTTTCTTCCGCTTGTGTCGGTTGATCTCTTCCATCTGCAAGCCATGAGCCATTTGCCTGAAACATACATTGGAGAGGTAAAGCAAATGCCACACATGGGAACTCAAGACCAGAGCTGGCCAACCCTGCTCATAATGCGCTGCATGTATCCACTTTACATTGTCAGAGGCTGCATTTACACAGGCGGCCCAATTCTGATCTTTTTTCCACTTATTGGACTTTTGACCAATCACATCAGATCTTTTAACATCAGCTCTTTTTCAGAACTGATCTGATTGGTCAAAAGACCAATTAGTGAAACAAAATATCAGAATTGGGCTGCCTGTTTTAACACAGCCTTTGTAACTATTTTTGATCTGCTGGTAAAGTGCAGTTTGTATACAAATCAGTTCATGATACATACACTATATATACAAAAGTATGTGAACATACCCTTTAAATTAGTAGATTAGGCTGTTTCAGCCACACCCGTTACTGACAGCTGTATAAAATCAAGCACACAGCCATGCAATCTCCATAGACAAACATTGGCAGTAGAATGGCCTTACTGAAGAGCTCAGGGACTTTCAACGTGACACCATCATAGGATGCAACCTTTCCAACAAGTCAGTTCATCACATTTATTCCCTGCTTGAGCTGCCCCGGGCAACTGTAAGTGCTGTTATTGTGAAGTGGAAACGTCTAGGAGCAACAACGGCTCAGCCGTGAAGTAGTCAGACAAACAAGCTCACAAAATAGGACCACCAAGTGCTGAAGCGCGCAGCTCGTAAAAATCGTCTGTCCTTGGTTGCAACACTCACTACCAAGATCCAAACTGCTTCTGGAAGCAACGTCAGCACAATAACTGTTAATCGGAAGCTTCAGGAAATTGGTTTCCATGGCCGAGCAGCCGCATACAAGCCTCAGATCACCATGCGCAATGCCAAGCGTCGGCTGGAGTGGTGTAAAGCTCGCTGTTATTGGACTCTGGAGCAGTGGAAAAGCATTCTCTGGAGTGATGAATCATGCTTCACCATCTGGCAGTCCGACGGACGAATCTGGGTTAGGTGGATGCCAGGATGCATAGTGCCAACTGTAAAGTTTGGTGGAGGAGGAATAATGGTCTGGGGTTGTTTTTCATGGTTCGGGCTATGCCCCTTAGTTCCAGTGAAGGGGAATCTTAATGCTACAGCATACAATGACATTCTAGACGATTCTGTGCTTCCAACTTTGTGGCAGCAGTTTGAGGAAGGCCCTTTCCTGTTTCAGCATGACAATGCCCTCATGCACAAAGCGAGGTCTTCACAGAAATGGTTTGTTGAGATCGGTGTGGAAGAACTTGACTGGCCTGCACAGAGCCCTGACCTCAACCCCATCGAACACCTTTGGGATGAATTGGAACGCCGAATGCGGGCCTAATCGCCCAACATCAATGCCCAACTTCACTTCCACTTCCACTGTTGTGGCTGAATGGAAGCAAGTCCCCAACATCTAGTGGAAAGCCTTCCCAGAAGAGTCAAGGCTATTATAGCAGCAAAGGGGGGACCAACTCCATATAAATGCCCATGAATTTGCAATGAGATGTTCTGCGAGCAGGTGTCCACACATTTTGGTCATTTAGTGTAGTTTGATACCTGCAGGATCATGGTCACTTGGAGCAAAGATAATCATCCCTTTACAGGATTTAGCTTTGACTTTCCTTACCCTGACTTAAGCTCAGGTGGCACAGGCAGCGGTTTGGTGAAACTGTCCCTTCCAACCAGCCAGTAGGTCTCCTCCATTCCTTTCCCCTGTGGAGACATGAGACATCCAAGGTCATTATTATCACAGATAAGTCACTAAAACAGTATTCAGTTGTTCATTTTATGATTTACTTTGAGGGTAATATAAATGCCAGAGAGTGGGAGCACAAAGCTGACCTTGAGCTCTGTCTTTCCACGAAGTTGAACCTGGTAGCCTTCTCTCAGATCCACCAGGATCTTTGCTGTGCTATGGCTCAAATGGATTCGGTATGCTGCAAACAATATGGTAGGAAAAATCTTATTTTGGGACTCTGGTATAAAGCGCTTACTAAAACGCAGCCTAGAATTGCTTTATCTTTTAGCCATATTTGTCTCTTTGGTGGCAGGTCTTACGCATTCCTGTGGATTCCATCCTGGAGGCAGTGTTGACTGTGTCACCAAACAGACAATACCTGGGCATGGTGAGGCCTACCACCCCAGCAACACACGGGCCTACAAACACACACACACACACACACATACACACACACACACACACACACACACACACACACACACACACACACACACACACACACACACACACACACACACACACACACACACACACAGTGGTGGAAAAAGTATCCAATTGTGATACTTGAACAAAAGTATAGATACCTTAATAGAAATTTACTCATGTAAAAGTGAAAGTCACACAAGAAAATACTACTTGAGTGAAAGTATTTGGTTTTAAATATACTTACATATCAAAAGTAAATGTAATTTCTAAAATATACTTAAGTATCAAAAGTAAGATTATAAATCATTTCAAATTCCTTACATTAAGCAAAGCAGACGGTACCATTTTCTTGTTTTTAAATTTTATGGATAGCTGGGGCAAACTCCAACACTCAGACATCATTTACAAATGATGCATTTGTGTTTAGTGAGTCCACCAGATCAGAGGCAGTAGGGATGATCACGTGTTCTTTTGATAAGTACATGAATTGGACCATTGTCCTGTCCTGCTGAGCATTCAAAATGTAACGAGTATGTTTGGGTGTCAGGGAAAATGGATGGAGTAAAAAATACATTATTTTCTTTATGAATATAGTGAAGTAAAAGTTGTCAAAAAGATAAATAGTAAAGTACAGATACCCCCCCAAAATGACTTAATCAGTACTTTAAAGTATTTTTACTTAAGTAGTTACATCACTTCACACACACAAACACAGCACTGGTGGCATGCCTGTTCCTAGGAGACATATCATATCAACACTGTCAGAAAAATATAAACGCACTGGAAAGTTCATGGCAGTTTTACTGTTTATGATGTTTCACATCAGTATGGTATGTGGCGTTCATTTCAAAATGATTTGTACTTCCATTTTGTTCATATGGGGGTCTTTAAAATGGAGCCCTGACCTGAGTGCAGTCCAATGCGTATGCGAACAGGTACATCCGGCATGTGTCTCATCTTGAAGGTGCCAACAGCACTCAGGATGTCCAGGGCCATGCTGGATATCTCTGCAGCATGACGGTTTCCATTGGGAACAGGTAGGCCGGACGCCACCATGTATGCATCTCCTATTGTCTCCACCTACCATCGAAGAAGAAATATCTTCAGTAGGTTACTGAGGGGCACAAGAAGACACACTAAGTCATTAATTCAAGACTAAGCAAAAGGCTTACCTTGTATACATCATGATTGCCAATGATGGCGTCAAATAGAGTATATAGGTCATTGAGGAGGTCCACCACTTCGATAGGCTCGCTGTTGGCAGAGATTGTGGTAAAACCTACTATGTCGCTGAAGTAAAGTGTTACATTTTCAAAATGCTCCGGTTCCACGGTACCGCCAACCTTCAGGACGTCTGCAACAGATCTGCAAACAGAGAAGAAATACCATTTAGGGCCCTCGTCCTTGGAAACTGTATACTTTGAGGAGAAACATTTGTACATCCTAGTCAGTATCTTTGAGTGTATGTGTCATTGTCTGTTATTCACGGAGGCAGCATCTGAGTGAGTAGTTTCTCAGTCTTCAGTTTCTCTATCTCCAGCTCCTCAGTCCTCTCTCTGATCAGCTCCTCCAGGTTAGAGGAGTACTGCTCCAGCATCCGCAGCATGGAGTCTATGATGTTGGTCTTCCTCCCTTTGTTGATGTTCTTAAACTGGGATTGAATGGGGATATGGGCGGGGGGGCGTAAAGGTGAACTCGAATGATGCTTTTATATCCCCCAGTCAAACTTTTACAGACAAAAGGTTCCCTTATATTAGTCTTTTTTATTTTAAAAAATACACTGATTGTGAGTGGTCTGTTTGATGTCTCAGGCTAAAGTACCTGGTCAAAGATGTCATTGAAGTGCGGCCGCCTATCTGCCTGTTCGTTCCAGCACTGTTTCATCAGCTGGATACACTCCAGGGGGGCGTGGTCTGGTGACACCACAGGGCGGCACAGTGGTGGAGGATTCCTCACCTTCTGGATGACATCTGACAGACGGGAGCAGACACTCTGAGTTACCCCACCAAGACCAAGCTACAGTATCTACTACTGACATTTTCTTTTGCACATTTTAGTCGTTGAGCAACTTACAGTAGTTAGTGCATGCATTTTTGTACTTTTTCCCCATGGGGAATCAAACCCACAACCTTGGTGTTGCAAGCACCATGCTCTACCACCTGAACCACAGGGAGGACCAACAGACAGCACTGGGACCATGCATGCAACAGAAGTTATTTATATATACGCATTCAAATGAAGCCTGAATCACCCACCCATCCCCTATTAAACCACCCCTGTTAAACCACACACCCTATTAAACCACACCCTATTAAACCACACCCCTATTAAACCACCCCTGTTAAACCACACACCCTATTAAACCACACCCCTATTAAACCACCCCCCTATTAAACCACCCCTGTTAAACCACACACCCTATTAAACCACACCCTATTAAACCACACCCCTATTAAACCACCCCTGTTAAACCACACACCCTATTAAACCACACCCTATTAAACCACACCCCTATTAAACCACCCCTGTTAAACCACACCCCTATTAAACCACCCCTGTTAAACCACACCCCTATTAAACCACACACCCTATTAAACCACACCCCTATTAAACCACCCCTGTTAAACCACACCCCTATTAAACCACACACCCTATTAAACCACACCGTTGAAACTGTCTCTTCTACTTTGTTGTTTTAAATTGTGTTTGGGGTCGTGAATGGATGAGTGATCTACACCTTCAGCAGACAGGTCCAGCATACAGAAGGGAGGTCCCCGCAGCACCACCTCCTGCATGATGATGGCGAAGCTGTAGACGTCCCCTAGCTGGGTGCCGCACAGCCCTGGGTGAGGGCCCCGTAGGATCTCAGGGGCCGTCCACAGCAGCTCTGCACAACCACACAGGCAAGTAGGCACGCACACACACACGCATACACACACACAGACATATACAGTTGAAGTTGGAAGTTTACATACACTTAAGTTGCAGTCATTAAAACCCGTTTTTCAACCACTCCACAGATTTCTTGCTAACAAACTATAGTTTTGGCAAGTCGGTTAGGACATCTACTTTGTGCATGTCACAAGTAATTTTTCCAACAATTGTTTACAGACAGATTATTTAACTTATAATTAACTGTATCAAAATTCCAGTGGGTCAGATTTACATACACTAAGTTGACTGTGCCTTTAAACAGCTTGGAAAATTCCTGAAAATTATGTCATGGCTTTAGAAGCTTCTGATAGGTTAATTGACATAATTTGAGTAAATTGGAGGTGCACCTGTGGATGTATTTCAAACTCTCTGCCTCTTTGCTTGACATCATAGGAAAATCAAAAAAAATCAGCCTGTAACGCCCTGGCCATAGAGAGGGGTTTTTGTTCTTTATTTTGGTTAGGCCAGGGTGTTACATTGGGTGGGCGTTCTATGTTCATTTTTCTATGTTTTTGTATTTCTTTGTTTTGGGCCGTGTGTGGCTCCCAATCAGGCACAGCTGTAGTTCGTTGTTGCTGATTGGGAGTCACACATAAGGAGCCTGTTTTTCCTTTGGGTTTTGTGGGGGATTGTTTCTGTTTAGTGTCTTGCACCTGACAGTACTGTTTGGCTGTCGGTTTTCTTGTTTTGTTGTATCGTGTTCGTTCGTAAATTAAAACTCAAGATGAACACTAACTCCGCTGCACCTTGGTCTACTTCCACAGACAGCCGTTACACAGCCAAGACCTCAGAAAAAAATTTTAGACCTCCACAAGTCTGGCTCATCCTTGGGAGCAATTTCCAAACGCCTGAAGGTACCACGTTCACCTGTACAAACAATAGTACGCAAGTATAAACACCATGGGACCACGCAGCCGTCATACCGCTCAGGAAGGAGACACGTTCTGTCTTCTAGAGATGAACGTACTTTGGTGCGAAAAGTGCAAATCAATCCCAGAACAACAGCAAAGGACCTTGTGAAGATGCTGGAGGAAATAGGTACAAAATTATCTATATCCACAGTAAAATGAGTCCTATATCGACATAACCTGAAAGGCCCTCAGCAAGGAAGAAGCCACTGCTCCAAAACCGCCATAAAAAAGCCAGACTACGGTTTGCAACTGCACATGGGGACAAAGATTGTACTTTTTGGAGAAATGTGCTCTGGTCTGATGAAACAAAAATAGAACTGTTTGGCCATAATGACCATCGTTATGTTTGGGGGAAAAAGGGGAAGGCTTGAAAGCCGAAGAACACCATCCCAACATACAGCTTGCGGGTTATACACTCTATAGGCAGGACAGAACAGTAGCCTCTGGAAAGACACAGAGCGGGGTCCTATGCATTTATGTGAACAACAGTTGGTGCACGATATCTAAGGAAGTCTCAAGGTTTTGCTCGCCTGAGGTAGAGTATCTCATGATAAGCTGTAGACCACACTATCTACCTAGAGAGTTTTCATCTGTATTTTTCGTAGCTGTCTACATACCACCACAGACCGAGGCTGGCACTAAAACCGCGCTCAATGAGCTGTATTCCGCCATAAGCAAACAGGAAAATGCTCATCCAGAGGCGGCGCTCCTAGTGGCCGGGCACTTTAATGCGGGGAAACTTAAATCAGTTTTACCTAATTTCTATCAGCATGTTTAATGTGCAACCAGAGGGAAAAAAATTCTATACCACATTTACTCCACACACAGAGACGCGTACAAAGCTCTCCCTCACCCTCCATTTGGCAAATCTGACCATAACTCTATCCTCCTGATTCCTGCTTACAAGCAAAAATTTAAGCAGGAAGCACCAGTGACACGGTCTATAAAAAAAGTGGTCAGATGAATCAGATGCTAAACTATTGGACTGTTTTGCTAGCACAGACTGGAATATTTTCCTGGGATTCTTGCTATAACATTGAGAAGTACACCACATCTGTCACTGGCTATATCAATAAGTGCATCGAAGACGTCATCCCTACAGTGACTGTACGTACATACCCCAACCACAAGCCATGGCTTACAGTCAACATTCACACTGAGCTAAAGGGTAGAGCTGCCGCTTTCAAGGAGCAGTACTCTAACACGGAAGTGTATAAGAAATCCTGCTATGCCCTCCGACGAACCATCAAACAGGTAAAGTGTCAATACAGGAATAAGATCGAATCGTACTACACCAGCTCTGACAATCGTCGGATGTGGCAGAACTTGCAAACTATTACAGACTACAAAGGGATGCACAGCCGAGAGCTGCCCAGTGACACGAATATACCAGACGAGCTAAATAACTTCTATGCTCGCCTCGAGGCAAGTAACACTGAAACATGCATGAGAGCATCAGCTGTTCCATACGACTGTGTGATCACGCTCTCCGCAGCCGATGTGAGTAAGACCTTTAAACAGGTCAACATTCACAAGGCCGCTGGGCCAGACGGATTTCCAGGACGTGTAATCCGAAAATGTGCTGACCAACTGGCAAGTGTCTTCACTGATATTTTCAACCTCTCCCTGTCTGAGTCTGTAATACCAACATGTTTCAAGCAGACCACCATAGTGCCTGTGCCCATGAACACTAAGGTAGTCTGCTTAAATGACTACCGACCCGTAGCACTCACGTCCTTAGCCATAAAGTGCTTTGAAAGGCTGGTCATGGCTCACATCAACACCATTATCTCAGAAACCCTAGACCCACTCCAATTTGCATACCGCACAAACAGATCCACAGATGATGCAATCTATATTGCACTCCACACTGCCCTTTCCCACCTGGACAAAAGGAACACCTATGTGAGAATGCTATTCATTGACTACAGCACCATAGTGCCTTCAAAGCCCACCATAGTGCCCTCAAAGCCCATCAATAAGCTAAGGACCCTGGGACTACACACCTCCCTCTGAAACTGGATCCTGGACTTCCTGACGGGCCGCCTCCAGGTGGTAAGGGTAGGTAACAACACATCCGCCACGCTGATCCTCAACACGGGGGCCCCTCAGGGGTGCGTGCTCAGACCTCTCCTGTTCTCCCTGTTCACTCATGACTGCACGGCCAGGCACGACTCCAACACCATCATTAAGTGCTGATGACACAACAGTGGTAGGTCTGATCACCGACAATGATGAGACAGCCTATATGGAGGAGGTCAGAGACCTGACCGTGTGGTGCAATGACAACAACCTCTCCTTCAATGTGATCAAGACAAAGGAGATGATTGTGGACTACAGGAAAAGGAAGACCTACTATGCCTCCATTCTCATCGACGGGGCTGTAGTGGAGTAGGTTGAGAGCTTCAAGTTCCTTGGCATCCACATAATCAACAAACAAACATGGTCCAAGCACACCAAGACAGTCGGGAAGAGGGCACGACAAAACCTATTCCCCCTCAGGAGGATGAAAAGATTTGGCATGGGTCCTCAGATCCTCAAAAGGTTTTACAGCTGCACCATCAAGAGCATCCTGACAGGTTGCATCACTGGCTGGTATGGCAACTGCTCGGCCTCCGATCGCAAGGCACTACAGAGGGTAGTGCGTACGGCCCACTACATCACCGGGGCCAAGCTTCTTGCCACCCAGGACCTCTATACCAGGCGATGTCAGAGGAAGGCCCCAAAAATTGTCAAAGACTCCAGCCAGCCTATTCATAGACTGTTCTCTCTGCTACCGCACGGTAAGCGGTACAGGAGCACCAAGTCTAGGTCCAAGAGGCTTCTAAACAGCTTCTACCCCCAAGACATAAGACTCCTGAACAGCTAATTAAATGGATACCCAGACTATTTTCATTGCCCCCGCCACACACGCTGCTGCTACCCTCTGTTATTATCTATGCATAACCACTTTAATAACTCTACCTACAGTGGCTTACGAAAGTATTCACCCCCTTGGCATTTTTCCTATTTTGTTGCCTCCTGTCTCTATAAGCTTGGCACATCTAGCTACTGGGATTTTTACTCATTCTTCAAGGCAAAACTGCTCCAGCTCCTTCAAGTTGGATGGGTTCCGCTGGTGTACAGCAATCTTTAAGTCATACCACAGATTCTCAATTGGATTGAGGCCTGGGCATTGACTAGGCCGTTCCAAGACATTTAAATGTTTCCCCTTAAACCACTCGAGTGTTGCTTTAGCAGTATGCTTAGGGTCATTGTCCTGCTGGAAGGTGAGCCTCTATCCCAGTCTCAAATCTTTGGAAGACTGAAACAGGTTTCCCTCAAGAATTTCCCTGTATTTAGCGCCATCCATCATTCCTTCAATTCTGACCAGTTTCCCAGTCCCTGCCGATGAAAAACATCCCCACAGCATGATGCTGCCACCACCATGCTTCACTGTGGGGATGGTGTTCTCGGAGTGATGAGAGGTGTTGGGTTTGCGCCAGACATAGCGTTTTCCTTGATGGCCAAAAAGCTCTCCCACATGCCTTTTGGCAAACACCAAACGTGTTTGCAATTTATTTTCAGGCTTTTTTCTGCCCACTCTTCCGTAAAGCCCAGCACTGTGGAGTGTACGGCTTAAAGTGGTCCTATGGACAGATACTCCAATCTCCACTGTGGAGCTTTGCAGCTCCTTCAGGGTTATCTTTGGTCCCTTTGTTGCCTCTCTGATTAATGCCCTCCTTGCCTGGTCTGTGAGTTTTGGTGGGCAGCCCTCTCTTGGCAGGTTTGTTGTGGTGCCATATTCTTTCCATTTTTTAATAATAGATTTAATGGTGCTCCGTGGGATGTTCAACATTTTTGATATTTTTTTATAACCCATACCTGATCTGTACTTCTCCACAACATTGTCCCTGACCTGTTTGGAGAGCTCCTTGCTCTTCATGGTGCCGCTTTCTTGGTGGTGCCCCTTGCTTGGTGGTGTTGCAGACACTGGGGCCTTTCAGAACAGGTGTATATATACTGAGATCATGTGACAGATGATGTGCCACTTAGATTGCACACAAATTGACTTTATTTAACTAGTTCTGTGACTTCTGAAGGTAATTGGTTGCAACAGATCTTATTTAGGGGCTTCATAGTAAAGGGGGTGAATACATATGTATGCATGCACCACTTTTCCGTTTGAAATTGTTTCAAATTTTTTGAAAAGTAATTTTTTTCACTTCACCAATTTGGACTATTTTGTGTATGTCCATTACATGAAATCCACATAAAAATCCATTTAAATTACAGGATGTAATGAAACAATATAGGAAAAACGCCAAGGGGGTGAATACTTTTGCAAGGCTCTGTACATGTACATAATTATCTTCAATACCTCGACACCGGTGCCCCCGCACATTGACACATTGACTCTGTACCGGTACCCCCTGTATACAGCCCCACTATTGTTATTTACTGCTGCTCTTCAATTATTTGTTATTCTTATCTCTTACTTTTTATGTTTTATTTTTGGGGGGTATTTTCTTAAAACTGCATTGTTGGTTAAGGGCTTGTAAGTAAGCACTTTTGTATTCGGCGCCTGTGACAAATAACATTTGATTTGATTTGAGTGGTCTTAACACCTACCTTCTGCGGAGGGATCTTCGTATGAGAACCTTTGTGCCATCAAAATCTTGTTGTAGCCGTAGTCTGTGAGCTTGAGCACAAAGCGGCCATCCACTACGCAGTTCCGAGACTTGAGTCGTCCGTGACAAACACCTCGGTGGTGGAGGTACTTCATGCCCTATGGAAGACAGTTAAAAGTCGTGTTGGTGTCATGTCAGAGAGAAAGGTAGCCTGCTGTAGGTATAAAGTGAGTTGGGCATTAAATGAACTTTGGGACCTAAGCTCTAACAAATCTGTAATGTAAAATGATTTAAAGCACATTGTGGCAGCTGCAGGTCTTCCTATAGGAATAGTGTAACTGTATGTCTCTGAGAGGATTTTGGCCACACCCCACTACTAGTGGTTACCTTGATAAGGTCCAATAACAGGGAGGTCTTAAACATCCAGTCCAGCTTAACGTCAGTATTGCTTAGCAAGTCCTGCAAGCTGCTACGTGAGCAATACTCTGTCATGATGCCGAAAACACCACAGTCAAGGAAAAACCCCAAGAAGAGGTTGACGTTCTCGTGTCGTATGTCCTTCATCTGAAAGAACAGAGCCGTGACAATGGGCTCATTTTAATGGACAACGGAGATACATTAGTTATAGTCAAACGGATTTCTCATCATCAAATCTTCTTACATCGTAACTGGTAGTATATTTGACAGTAGAACCTCACCAACTCAAAGACGTCACTGGTCTGGGGAGTTATGGCTTTAAAGTTTCCAGACGGGAGTCTTTTCATCCAAGCCCAGTCTCCCTGTAAAAAGGTATGTGTTTGATAGTTCTGAATCAACTTTCAGACAAGCCTCAGAACTCCCTGAACCGTTCTTAGAAGAGAGCCTCCTGCCCCCGTTACCTCAAAGATGGCTATGTTGGAGTTTGCATAGGTTGCCGGGGTGACGGTGGAGTCAGAGAAGGGAGTAGAGAGGCTCTGACGATCCGTATCTGAGGGTTTCCTACTCATATCACCCACTTTGCTCTCATCTAAACTTAGCTTCTGAAACATGGAGAGAAAAACATAGGTTATTGACAAAAGCACTTGTCATGCTGCAAAGACATCAAATAAAAAATATAGATATTTTCAATTGCATGTGTTGTCCAATCAAAAGTATGTGGACACCTGCTCGTTGAACATCTCATTCCAAAATCATGGGCATTAATATGGAGTTGTTCCCCCCTTTTCCTCTATAACAGCCAACACTCTTCTGGGAAGCCTTTCCACTAGATGTTGGAACATTGCTGAACTTGCTTCCATTCACAAGAGCGTTAGAGAGGTCGGGCACTGATGTTGGGAAATTAGGCCTGGCACGCAGTCGGTGTTCTAATTCATCCCAAAGGTGTTCTATGGGGTTGAGATCAGGGCCCTGTGCAGGGCACTCAAGTTCTTCCACACTGATCTTGATTTCTGTATGGACCTCACTTTGTGCACAGGTGCATTGTCATGCTGAAATAGGAAAGGGCCTTCCCCAAGCTTTTGCCATAAAGTTGGAGGCACAGAATCGTCTAGAATGTTATTGTATGCTGTAGTGTTAAGATGGCCATAGAGAGGTGTTTTTGTTCTTTATTTTGGTTAGGCCAGGGTGTTACATTGGGTGGGCGTTCTATGTTCATTTTCTATGTTGTCTGTTTCATTGATTTTGGCCGTGTGGCTTCCAATCAGGCACAGCTTTTGTTGGTTGTTGCTGATTGGGAGTCACACATAAGTGCCTGTTTTTCCGTTGGGGTTTTGTGGGTAATTGTTTCGTTTCGCACCTGACAGGACTGTTTTGGCTGTCGGTTTTCTTGTTTTTTGTATCGTGTTCTTACGTTACTTAAATAACTATGATGAACACTAACTCCGCTGCGCCTTGGTCTACTCTCTCTCCCGACGGCCGTTACAGGCAGGTAGCGTTCTCCTGGCATCCACCAAACCCAGATTCGTCCGTCATACTGCCAGATGGTGATGCGTGATTCATCACTCCAGAGAACACGTTTCCACTGCTCCAGAGTCCAATGGCAGCGGCAGTGGCTGAAATAGCCAAATCCACTAATTTGAAGGTGTGTCCACATACTTAAGGCAACATGCTGTATATCAATCATTATTGTGGGAACTTAAATATGACCCCATTGGATCTTCCAGACACTGTCAGTTAGGGGATCTGACCTTATTACTGAGTGAGGGGTTGATGAAGATCACATCTTCCAGGGTTAGCATGATCTTGCCAGGACCTCTGACTAAACTGATCTGGTTGATACGCCTCCTAAAAGTGAAAGGTGGAAAGAGGAGTGTAGAGGGAGGGGGGAGGAGGGGAGGGAGAGGGAGGGGTGAGGGAGGATTGAGGAAGGGTGAAGGAGGAGTGACATCAGCAGTAGTTCAGAAGGTACCTAAAGGTCTGTGAAGACATATTGAGAAATGTTGCTGCTATTACCAGCTGTTGAGTCATACAAATGTAGAAAATAGCAAACAAGAATATGTGGAAAGTACTGTACAGTATTATAAACTGGGTGGTTTGAGCCCTGAATGCTGATTGGCTGAAATCTGTGGTATACCACTGGTATGACAAAACATTAATTTTTTTACTCTAATAGTTATGTTGGTAACCAGTTTATATTAGCATAAGGCACCTCAGGGGTTTGTGGTATATGGCCAATATACCACGGCTTAGGGCTGTATCCAGTCACGCCGCATTGCGTCATGCATAAGAACAGCCCCTTAGCCGTGCACACCCCCTCGGGCCTCATTGTTTAAATAGAATACCTTATACAGTAGTAGAGTCCACTTGAGAAGATACTGGTCAGAAGGATACACAGGAAGACTATGATTAGATGGAATGGATCCACTCCTCCTAAAACAAAGCATATCATAGTACAACATCATATAATGAATCACACCTGATTTAAAAAGATCCCTAGCTTACCACACACTATGTCAACATAACACCACACCCTGATCTAATTCTCTGTTCCACTTTCCTCTAGAGAAAGATGTCCTCTTTATGAACAGATGGTAACTGTTCCCCTCCTGTTTGCTGGTGTGTGTGTGCACATGCGTCTCTGCCTGCGTGTGAGCGTGCGTAAGTGCAGTGTGTGAGTGTGTGTTTTCATCTGTCTGCATTTAGCCCCCCTACCCTCATTTGTCATTTAGTATAATTTGCTGTGTTCTCACCTCCTGTGCATAAGGTGCCTGGAATGAACCAGCAGCTAGAGTCTGGGCTGGGCTGGACCCCCCCTGGGAAGTGGATGCTGCGGCCTAGAGACATCACCATCCCAGCCTCCAGGTCCACACAGTGGGTGGGCAGCAGAGGCCAGGACTGCCCATCTGTGTCCAGCACCACATACTTCAACAAGCTGGCCCCGGAGCCATTGGTGCGGACACGCTGGCTGAAACCATAGAAAGCCATGTTCCTGGAGTGGCGCACCAGGTTGGCTCCAGACCTCCACTCCCCAGCATCACGAACATTCTGCAGAGCGTTAGCCATGAAGAGGATCGAGCTGTAGATGGTACCAAACAGAGGAGAAATCTGGAAGAAATTGAAATAAGAACATATCGATATTTAGTCAGATATGTTTACGTAGTCTGTCCATGAGATATTCGTGTTACACAAATGCAAATATACGAAACCATGGACACTATAATGGCCTGATAGGATTCAGCCCAAAACCATGGACACTATAATGGCCTGATAGGATTTAGCCCAAAACCATGGACACTGTAATGGCCTGATGGGATTTAGCCCAAAACCATGGACACTATAATGGCCTGATAGGATTCAGCCCAAAACTATGGACACTATAATGGCCTGATAGGATTTAGCCCAAAACCATGGACACTGTAATGGCCTGATGGGATTTAGCCCAAAACCATGGACACTGTAATGGCCTGATGGGATTTAGCCCAAAACCATGGACACTGTAATGGCCTGATAGGATTTAGCCCAAAACCATGGACACTATAATGGCCTGATAGGATTCAGCCCAAAACCATGGACACTATAATGGCCTGATAGGATTCAGCCCAAAACTATGGACACTATAATGGCCTGATAGGATTTAGCCCAAAACTATGGACACTATAATGGCCTGATAGGATTTAGCCCAAAACCATGGACACTGTAATGGCCTGATGGGATTTAGCCCAAAACCATGGACACTGTAATGGCCTGATGGGATTTAGCCCAAAACCATGGACACTGTAATGGCCTGATAGGATTTAGCCCAAAACCATGGGCACTATAATGGCCTGATAGGATTCAGCCCAAAACCATGGACACTATAATGGCCTGATAGGATTCAGCCCAAAACTATGGACACTATAATGGCCTGATAGGATTTAGCCCAAAACTATGGACACTATAATGGCCTGATAGGATTTAGCCCAAAACTATGCCTATGCATGAAATCCCCAGTTGTCCTCAGCTCATTCAGCTGTACCTGGTGGAGCTTAATGTGTCTGGGAACCCCCCCAACATTCACAGTCTTCTGGTAGGCCTTGTAGAATGAGTTCTCCTCTGAGTCCATGGTGACGGTCAGGACAGCATCGTATGCTCTTCGCAGCTTGCCGTTGTTGATGAGGGCTGGGTAGCGGACATCCCTGTAGGGCAGGCTGTAGAGCAGTGTGTCGTAGGGGATGAACACCAGGGAACCGTCCGTCAGGTGCATGTCCAGAGCAGTCTCCAACAGCAACCTCTGGATGTGTCCTCCAATCAGCACAGAGTGCATGCAGAGGATCACCACTGATTATGGTAAACACAAATGACAATGAGACATGAGGTTAGTAGTAGTAGTAGTAGTAGTAGTAGTAGCAGTAATGGTAATTGTAGTAATAGTAATAATAGTAGTAATAGTAGTAGTAGTAATAGTAGTAATAGTAGTAGTAGTAATAGTAGTAATAGTAATAGTAGTAATAGTAGTAATCGTAATAGTAATAGTAGTAGTAATAGTAATAGGGGTAATAGTAGTAGTAGTAATAGTAGTAGTAGCAGTAATGGTAATAGTAGTAATAGTAGTAGTAGTAGTAATACTGATAGTAGTACTAGTAGTAATAGTAGTAGTAGTTGTAATAGTAATAGTAGTAATAGTAGTAGTAGATGAATACTGATAGTAGTAATAGCAGTAGTAGTAGTAGCAGTAATAATAATAGTAGTAGTAGTAATACTGATAGTAGTAATAGCAGTAGTAGTAGTAGCAGTAATAGTAATAGTAGTAATAGTAGTAGTAGTAGCAGTAGTAGTAGTAGTAGTAGCAGCAGCAGTAGTGGTAGTAGTAGTAGTTGTAATAGTAATAGCAGTAGTAGTAATAGTAGTAGTAGTAGTAGTAGTACCAGTAGCACTAGTCATAATAATAGTAGTAGCAGTAGTAGCAGCAGCAGCAGCAGTGGCAGTAGCAGCAGCAGTAGTAGCAGTATTAGCAGCAGTAGCAGCAATAGTAGTAGCAGTAGCAGCAGCAGCAGCAGTAGCAGTAGTAGCAGCAGTAGTAGTAGCAGCAGTAGCAGCAGTAGCAGTAGTAGCAGCAGTAGTAGTAGCAGTAGTAGCAGTAGTAGCAGTATAAGCAGTAGTAGCAGCAGCAGTAGTAGTAGCAGTAGCAGTAGTAGCGGTAGCAGTAGTAGTAGTAGCAGCAGTAGCAGTAGTAGCAGTAGTAGCAGAAGCAGTAGTAACAGCAGTAGTAGTAGTAGTAGCAGTATTAGCAGTAGTAGCAGTAGTAGTGGTAGTAGTAGCAGTAGTAGTGGTAGTAGCAGTAGTTGTAATAGTAGTATTAGTAGTAATAGCAGTAGAAGTAATAGTAGTAGTAGTACCAGTAGTATTAATAGTATCTCTCGGGCTCCTGAGTGGCGCAGCGGTCTAAGGCACTGCATCTCAGTGCTTGCGGCGTCACTACAAACACCCTGTTTCGATTCCAGGCTGTATCACAACCAGCCATGATTGGGAGTCCCATAGGACGGTGCACAATTGGCCCAGCATTGTCCGGGTTTGGCCGGTGTAGGCCGTCATTGTAAATAAGAATTTGACTTGCCTAGTTAAATAAAGGTTACATTATAAAAATAGCAGTATTAGTAGTAGTAGCATTAGTAGTAGTAGTATTAGTAGTAGTAGTAGTAGCAGTAGTAATACTAGTAGCAGTAGTAATACTAGTAGTAGTAGTAGTAGTAGTAGTAGCAGTGCTATTAGTAGTAGTAGCAGTAGTAATACTAGTAGTATTGGTAGTAGTAGCAGTAGTATTAGTAGTAGTAGCAGTAGTAATACTAGTAATAGTAATTGCAGTAGCAGTAGTAATACTAGTAGTAGTAGCAGCAGTAGCAGTAGCAGTAGTAATACTAGTAGAAGCAGTAGCAGTAGTAGTAGTAGAAGTAGTTGTGATACGTTAGTAGTTGTCTAATTAATGAAACTGGCTCTGGTACTGACAGCACTGTAGTAATAGCAGTTAGTGGTAGACACATAGTAGTTGTATAGAAAGAAAAACCTGCATGATAAACAGGACTCACTGCGGATGTTTTCTGCCCTCTTGACCCTAGTCAGAGCCTGTCGTATGCTGGCAGGGTCCTTGTCTGTGGAGACCACGGTGGTGACAGGGAGGCCGTAGCTCCGCAGAGCGTCAGCGACCTTGCTGCCTGTGTCCACCCACACATCCTCAGCCGAGGAGATGATCCCTATGTGTGCCCAGCGGAAGTGTCTCACCAGGCTGAGCAGCACCCAGGTGGGCGAGGGCACCGTGCGGGCGAAAGTAAGGTGCCTACTTCGGTCGTCCAGCTCGTAGTTCACACAGGTCCAAGAGAACAGGGCCTTGTTCCAGTTGTTGGCCAGTAAAGACGCTGCATCACAGTAGCCAGGGTTGACAGGGCCCAGGAAGGCATTAGCCCGTGAGTAGTGACCTAAGAAACCCTTGAGTGCCATGGATGTCTGGCAGTCCTCGTCAATGATGACGTACTCGAAGGTGGTGCCCAGGGACAGTGAGGGGTCATTGTTGATCCTCTCCACAGCTAGCTGCGCTGCCGTCTGGGGCAGTGCCTTAGCAAACAGAGGGTCACATTTCCACGGTCCTACCACCCCTACCTTGAACACAGTAGAAGTAGATCTAGCTGCACAGGGCACACTTAGGGATGCCAGCAGGAACCACAGCAGCCAGGCTCCATGCGGAGGGGAGGGGAACTTGGCTTCTGTGAGGACTGGGGTTGTCAGATAGGTTGATGCCCACTCATGCAGTGAACTGTGAATCTGGTAAAGCTGCCGGAGCATTGCAAGATGCCTTCTCCAGCAGATCCCACAATCCACTATCCCTCAAACGCTGTCCATTCCCCAAAAGGCCCAATATCCTGTGAAATATAAAGGTATGATGACAAATACTGTATGTATGGGTTTATTTTCTCCAATGGGATGATCATTCATCGTGTGTGGTGATAATCCAATCATGGCAGACATGGAGTGGAGATAAAAATAGCCCTCTGTCTGTCCCCATCGGCACCTGCCTAAAAACACTGTCACATAACAATCACCTGTCTAATCCTCTATAGAACCATACATGTTGTTTAAGTTTAATGTAAGAATTGTGATTAGAGAGAGAAACAAACTAAATTCACATTTTAAACCTTGCTCGTTCAATTATATAATGAACCATATCATATTTTATTTGACATAAAAATGAAAATGACCCCTTATTACATAGCTATCCTACTGAAAGCCAATGTAAGTTACTAAATCCAACACATTCACACGTATTATTTGTGGATGAAATGACCCTATAATTATCTTTTCAACAACGTTCTAATTCTTTAGGAGAGACATTGGAGGAACAGAAAGTAGATTCATCTCGGTAATATCTGCTCCAGCCACTCCAACCAAATGTGTGTTTGTGTATATGTATGTATATATGTCTGTTTGTACTGTATATGTTTGTGTGTATATGCGTGTATATATATGTGTGTATATGTGTGTGTGTATTTGTGTGTGTGTGTTTGTGTGTATATATATGTGCGTGTATATACGTGTGTGTGTGTATATGTCTGTATATATGTGTGTGTGTATATATGTGTGTGCGTGTGTGTGTATATATATGTGTGTACATACAGTATGTATCCCGCAAATCACCAGTCTCAACGTCAACAGTGAAGAGGCGACTCCGGGATGCTGTTCAGTGTCTGTTCCTCTGTCCAGTGTCTGTGTTCTTTTGCCCATCTTTTCTTTTTATTGGCCAGCCTGAGATATGGCTTTTTCTTTGCAACTCTGCCTAGAAGGCCAGCATCCCGGAGTCTCCTCTTCACTGTTGACGTTGAGACTGGTGTTTTGCGGGTACTATTTAATGAAGCTGCCAGTTCAGGACTTGTGAGGTGTCTGTTTCTCAAACTAGACACTCTAATGTACTTGTCCTCTTGCTCAGTTGTGCACCGGGGCCTCCCACTCCTCTTTCTATTCTGGTTAGACCCAGTTTGCTCTGTTCTGTGAAGGGAGTAGTACACAGCGTTGTATGAGATCAGTTTCTTGGCAATTTATCGCATGGAATAGCCTTAATTTCTCAGAATAAGAATAGACTGACGAGTTTCAGAAGAAAGTTATTTGTTTCTTGCCATTTTGAGCCTGAAATCGAACCCACAAATGTTGATGCTCCAGATACTCAACTAGTCTAAAGAAGGCCAGTTTTATTGCTTCTTTAATAATCAGAATAACAGTTTTCAGCTGTGCTAACATAATTGCAAAAGGGTTTTCTAATTATCAATTTGCCTTTAAAATTATAAACTTGGATTAGCTAACACAACGTGCCATTTACTTCGCTACTGTGGCCTATTTATTGCCTTACCTCCTCACGCCATTTGCACACACTGTATATAGACTTTTGTCTATTGTGTTATTGACTGTACATTTGTTTATTCCATGTGTAACTCTGTGTTGTTGTTTGTGTCGCACTGCTTTGCTTTATCTTGGCCAGGTCGCAGATGTAAATGAGAACTTGTTCTCAACTGGCCTACCTGGTGAAATAAATAAATAAAAGTGAAATAAAAAAATCAAAAAATTGGAACACAGGAGTGATGGTTGCTGATAATGGGCCTCTGTACGCCTATGTAGATATTCCATAAAAATCTGCCGTTTCCAGTTTCCAATCTGCCGTTTCTAGTCATTTACAACATTAACAATGTCTACACTGTATTTCTGATCAATTTGATGTTATTTTAATGGACATAAAATGTGCTTTTCTTTCAAAAACAAGGACATTTCTAAGTGACCCCAAACTTTTGAACGGTAGTGTATGTGTGTGTGTACAGTATATGTGTGTGTGTATATGTGTGTGTGTATAGGTGTGCGCATACGTGTGTGTGTATATACGCGTGTGTATATATGTGTGTGTATATGTGTGTGTGCATAGGTGTGTGTGTGTGTGTGTGTGTGTGTGTGTGTGTGTACGTATGTGTGTATATACGCGTGTATATATGTGTGTGTGTGTGTGTGTATATGTGTGTGTATATATGTGCGTGTATATGTGTGTGTGTGTAAATGTGTGTTTATATGTGTGTGTAGATGAGTGTGTATATATGTGTATATGTGTGTGTATATGTGTGTGTATATGTGTGTGTGTGTATATATGTGTATGTGTGTGTATATATATATATGTGTCTGTGTGTGTGTATATGTGTGTGTATGTATGTGAATATGTGTGTGTATATATGTGTATATGTGTGTGTATATGTGTGTGTGTATGTGTGAAGACAAAATTCCCATCTCGAATGGACTAATAAAGTATATCTTACCTTATCGTATATAGTTACTACCACTACCTTCACTAATACTACTACTGCTAATACTACTAATACTACTACTGCTATTAATACTACTACTACTACTGCTATTACTACTGATACTACGATTACTACTACTACTACTATTACTAATGCTACTACTGTTGCTACTGCTACTACTACTACTGCTAATACTACTACTAATAGTAATACTATTACTTTCCCAATACATTTAAATATCATTCATTGATTTTTAAGATAAACGCATTTGAACATTAATTCCATAAAGAAAGTAGCCCTTCTATCCCACAATATAATGATAGCAGCTAGCCGATATTGTTATACAAACTTGCATTTGGCAGGTGCATCATCATCCTTACCATTTTAGTACAACACTAAGGTCTCTTAAATCCAGTGATGTTCCCCCTATGAGACATTCCGTAACACTGAACTGGAAAACCACGTTGAAAGTGAAATTCAGAGTGGACCTTAGTAGTGAGAGTGAAGTAGTGAACACTAGTAATCCACTCAGGCATAGTATCAGAAGGAGTGATGCATTACAGACCTAGGGCAGATGACCTGTGGATTATAATAAATCCCTTCTATCCATCTCCAACACTCTCAGTGACACCCCTATTGCTCAGAGTCCCCATGTTTGGCTTAAATGTTTAACGACCCCCCCCCCCCACTTAAGTGTATAAGAACTGATCTTTCACAAACCTGGGACAGTAAGTAAGGTACCAATTTTGAATGCAATGTAGTTGTGATAGGGAATTGTTTCAGGGGAAAACATTGTTTTTTGAACATACATGACACTGGAGGAACTTGCATAAGACGAACAACCAGTCAATAAAACAGCAATCATGCTTCCCCGTTACTTTGTCAGAGTGAATAAGGTTTGGGCAGCAGTGGGTTAGAGCAGACGCATACTAATGATCTGTCACAGAGACACAAGCAGCTCTGTTTAATTTCTGAGCAATACATGACCAAAAGCACAAATGTTGGCAGCTCAAAAACAAATGTTGTACGCATCACAAGTCAAGGCAAGAAAGATGTATTGACATGATAGATTGTCTCAGCTCATAAGCAAAACACAGCTGGCCAACACTGTCATATTTCCAGTTAGACATGACCTCTATACACTGTATTGCCGTCACAGAAACAAGTTGTCGGTGTACTCTAGCACGTAAAGCAATATAAACAGTAGCCTTTTCCTTCTGTCCCTGATTGTCCACAATACTCGCATGCTCCATATTGAGTGAAAAGTGTTTGTTACACATTGAGAAACATAAACATTGGAGTTGTTTGATGCTCTACGGTTGGCCGGGCAATGGTTTAGTATTCTTCAGTAGTTCAGAGGCTGACAGTCTCTCCCCAGAGCTGGGTTTATTGCTCCTCCTCCTCTGCAGAAAAGCCATGAAGTTGTCATTTTTGGAGCTTGACTTCTGGACAACCCTCTGGGTGCCTTTAATGGGGGATCCATAACCCTGCCTGCTCCCCGTGCTGTCAGCTGTTTCTTTACGACCCAGGAGTTTCTTCTTTGACCTTTAAAAAAACAGTCCAGAAAGTAGACCAATATAATACACTTGTTATAATACACTTGTTATGAAGAAAAAACCTTTGAGAAACAACTAAAAGATGAAATAATTCTGACAGTATACTTTTTTGGAACGTGTGTTAATGCTTGTTTATTTGTTGGATGGAATTATTTAACCAATTTAGTGTGCATGAAAGTGGACAGGGCCCGTCTCTTTATATGTAGTTTACCTATGTAGCACTGGTAGTTGTTTTGTGTGTTGCTTACTATTCTATTTTGTGGGAAAGTAAGTCCCATTACCTGTGTATGATGGTGAATAGGTCCTCAGTAGTTGGCTGTGAGGAGTTGTGGTCTAACTCTTCCTCCTCCTGCTCCCCGAAGCACAGTGTTCTCATCTGGGGCATTGCCCTCCTCTCTTCACTGTTTTCATCTAGGAAAAATCCTGTTGGAAAAATATATAACACTATAATTTCCATTTGGGATGAAAATACTTTAGTTCAAGAGCTAACTCGCGCCATCTACATATTATGCGTACATATTGATTCAATAATAACAACATACAGTAAAGAATGTTACAGATGTTACAGACGATAGTGTTCAAAACAGTGTGAGTGAGTTCTTCATATAAAATTGAAGAATACCATCTCTTATCCTGTTATGGTTGCAATCTTGTCCAGTAAAGTCTCTGTCTCTGTAAACACTGGCAGGAAACTGATAACCACTGGCAGGAGCCTGATAACCAGTGGTAGGAGGCTGGTATGCACTGGCAGGAGCCTGGTAAGCAGTGGTAGGAGGCTGGTATGCACTGGCAGTAACCTGGTAACCAGTGGTAGGAGGCTGGTATGCACTGGCAGGAGCCTGGTAACCAGTGGTAGGAGGCTGGTATGCACTGGCAGTAACCTGGTAACCAGTGGTAGGAGGCTGGTATGCACTGGCAGGAGCCTGGTAACCAGTGGTAGGAGGCTGGTATGCACTGGCAGGAGCCTGGTAACCAGTGGTAGGAGGCTGGTATGCACTGGCAGGAGCCTGGTAAGCACCACTGAGCCCAGACCAGACATGGCTCCTGGTGCTCTCCTGTCCCAGTGAGCTGATGGAGGGCATGAAGAGGACATCAGGTTTCTTTGCGACTGGAGGGGGAACCAACTTCTTCTTCCTATCTAGTTCAGCTTGAAGAGATGTGGTGCTGGTGGGAGAGGTCCTTCTCACGTTCCTGGTCTCTGAATGGCAGGAGGCGGGTGGTGGGTGTGAGTCAGTCACATCATACTGTTGCCTGTGTACAGCTTGCTGCCTCTCAACCATAACCCCATCACTGACAACACGAGGAGGAGGCTGGTGCGACCTCTTAGGCTTCGCTCTTCTTTCCACCATAAACATGTCCCCTTGGCTCTCTCTTGGTGAGGCTGTAAGGGTCTCTGAGAACTGTGTAGAGCCTGAGGAGGACTTTGCCATATGTATCGGTGGCCATTTGTGTGCAGGTGGCTTAGTAGCAACAAGTGGTTTAGCTTTAGGACTGTGGTGGACCAGTGGGCAGCTCACCAGCTCCTGTTCCAGCTCCTCTTCCCTGATGACTTCAGGTGAGCCCTCCAGGCCTTTGTCAGAATCTGAGCTGCTGACGGAACGTAAACGCACATTGCTGAGATCCTCCTGGGTCACCACAGGCATCACCATCATGCTGGAGCTCAGCCTCTGTCTGGGTTTGGTAGTGCTAGAGGACTCGGAGTGACGCCGCGTGGCTTTAGATTTGACCGACGTCGGGTCTGGGAGAGGGACAATCCCTGGCAACTCCAGGGACAGCCGCAGCCTGCTGTTGCTGGCTCTGGGGGAGGTGGGTGAGGTGGAGGACTTGGGGCGCATCCTGCAGCCCAGGGGGGAAGGTCCAGTGATGACAGACGTGAGGATAGGAGTGGGGGAAGTCTCACACTGAGAGCTGGACTGGCCATTGGAGGGGGAGACTGGGGCAGGTGGTTGTAAGGGGGACTGTTTACAAGTTAGAGATGGAGGGTGTCGCAAGGGTGGAGAGGGTCTGACCGATTCTGACCAGCTGGGGGCTTTTTTGTGCTCATTTCCAGTAATACCCATAGCAGGACCTGAGCTTGACATGGAAGAGCAGGGGTCAGTAGATCTTACTTCACGTAGCTGCCCATTGTTGGTGACTGGTGGCCCAACCAGAGCCTGTACAGGCTGAGCAGGGGACTGCTCCAGGCCCAGCTCCTCCTCTGTCCTGGGTGTGGAGATGAGGATGAGGTCAGGCAAGAAGGAGTCTTGGGTAGCTTTGTCTCTGTCCATGTAGAGGCTCTTGGTCCTGTTGTCTCTGAGCTGGTGGGCGGAGTCTCTCCTCAGGGACACGCTACGGGTTGGCGGCGCCGGCCTCCTCTTCGTCTTCCTCAGGATGATGCTGTGGGACCGCGACCGTGGACCACCGTGATCAGGGGAGACGTCTGGGCTCAACGGGGAGCTGTCGCCTCTACTAATGTCCTCTGAGCTGTTGTCAGGGCATAGGTGGACGTAGCTGTCACATCTGCTTCTGGAAGTAATTGAGTTTGAGGCAGTGGTTGCAGAGAAGGAGCGTCCGCGAAACTCAGGGTTGTGTACTGGCAGGACTGTCTCCTCATTTTGAATGGGATTGACTATATAACACTCCCTTTCACCCCTTCTACTGGCAGTGTTAGCCATGGCAGACAATCCAGTGGAGGCATAGGGGCCAACCTGCTGGAACTGGGAGGTCACAGAGGCTTCTGGGGGGTGGCATATCTTGGCAGCATGCTGGCATGGGGACTTCACCACGTCAGGACAAGGGGACATCATGATGTTTGGATGGTATGATGTGTTGTCCCAGTTGGGGGAGAAGGTGGACCCTTTGGGCCCCTTCCAGGCCTGACTGGTACACATCAGGGCCCTGTTCTCCATGACATCAGAGACAGGCCTGAGACATCAGGTAGATCACAGGCTGTTTGGCTGAGCAGAGATGAGTCCTCTTTAGAGAACAGAGTTTCACAATTCCTTCATCTGGATGTTACCTAAGGGACGAGAAGATCGAAGAAACAAGTTGTGTGAGTGACAGCACAGTGGGGTGTTCATCTTGGTTTCAGAAATAAAACAATATATGCTATTCTGTCTTTTATTCATTTCCCTTTTTAATATAACCATAGTCCTTTGAGTATGAGGATACTGTATATAAGGAGAAAAGGAGCGTGTGAGTGGGAGAGGGTGAGAGAGATGTGGCTGGAGAGAAGGAAGGAAGTCAGAAAATATCTCTGCCTATCTCTTGGTCTTGTGCTTGATAAATGAAGAGTGGGTGTTTACCATGGCAACTGCTACCTGGTCATCTATAGTCAGATCACAAAAACAATCATTTGAACCCCAGATTAGATCTATACTGCATGATGCCTGGTTCGACACCATCTACACTGGATGGGATGAGCAAACTATTGAAGAATAACTGACAGATTGGAAAAGCTATTCCAGTAATCATACCTAAAAAAATTCATGGCTGTTAATAAAATGGAAAGATTGTGTGTTTGTGAAAAAAAATTAACATTTTGACTGTGTTAGATTGACAAAAAAATTGTTAATTAAGAGGACCATGCAGTCATGTATTGAACAGGAATAAAGATATGATAAATGCAAAATGTTTGTTTCAGGGATAGTATGATGAATGATCTACACATCCAATGATGGAAGACTTGCTTAAGTCTCAGCACAGTCAGAGTGTGAATTAAATTAGCCAAGGAAGACGGTCAATGCTGTTTCTTGGGAAAATGCTCCTCTGTCGTTGTTGGAGAGGGCATGTACTATTGGGATAATTAGTGGGGTACAGACTGTTGCATACAGCTGATCATGAAATCCTCCCTCTTTCATCGCTGGACTAAACCTGTAGCTGTTATGAAGTTCATCTATTCTTTTCATCTTCCTTTCCGCTCTATCGCCTGCTTTCTCTCTGGACAACTCTCTGAGCAATGTCTTCTGCCTTAAAGAGGAAGATCTCTAACTCTTTCTTTCCTCTAAATGGTGTGTTGGTTATAATGTCGTCAAAGACTGTGTTTTAGCATGGGTCAAGTAGGGCATTTAGATCTGCTGCACCCTCCACTACTGACAGTCACAGGAGAGTTCTCTCTGCATTCATCGGCATAACAAACACCATAGCCTTTGGGAATGGTTCCCTGAATGAACATATGATCACTCCTATTCCCTTTCCTTTAACAAAACAGATTTTATATACTTACACACACACAAAGACCACACACACATACAAATACCACACACATACATACCCACACACACATGCAAAAAGACCACACACACACACACACACTTGCATGCACACATGTATACACACGCTTGCACGCACCCACATATGCATGCAGGCACACACCCTCTCACAACGCACAAACACAGACACACACACAGACAATAACAACAATGCTTAAAAATAGAGGGCTTTCTGACATAGTCATGTCCATGGTCTACCTTGTCAGATAGATGGCTAGAATGAGACAGATAGAAAGAGAGAGAGAGAGACAGATATATATATATATATATATAGAGAGAGAGAGAGAGATAGACAGAGATAGAACGCCAGAGAGACGTGTAAACACCGTAGAGCGACAGAGACCCTCGACTTCCTTGAATAAATAGATGCTAATTGGAACAATAAAAATGCAAATCTTTCACATAAACCACACAACACTGTTTGCATGTCTACATACATGAAGTCAAAATGAGTACATGACAGAATGAAGAGACATCAATGTCATCTCAACCTTCCTGTAAAACAGAGCCTGATGAATGTGTCCATAAATCCCTCCAAAGCCCTGTGTCCCCCCTCCTACCTCACAGCTGGCTCAGGAGATAGAGCTGTGGCTTCCAATGCAGCACTCCTACATCTACGCTACAGCCTGCTCCTACAGCCTGCTCCTACAGCCCAATACATTCACATGCTGTTGCCATGACAATTGGAAGTGGGCTGCTACTTGCTCTGAGTTCGTTGGATGCTGAGAGAGGGAGGGAGAGAGGGGGGAGAGAGAGGAGGGAGAGGGGGAGAGATAGGAGGGAGAGGGGAGAGAGAGAGAAAGGGGAGAGGGGAGAGAGAGAGAAAGGGGAGGGAGAGAGAGAGAGAGCGAGAGAGGGAGAAGTAAAAAGACAGAGAGAGGAGAACAGAGGATGGACATCAAAATAGTTTTTTGATGGTGTGTGGAGCATATTTGCCTCTAAGGGACAAGGAGGGTATTGAATAGTTTCAGAGGCTGGAACATCAAAATAGTTCCATTGCCTCAACAGCTGCATCATGACAAGAGCTGACTTGATATTCCTGGCATGCCTTAGATGGTTTCCATTGAGGAGCATAGATACTGTATATCCAGTTCTACTTTACAACCAAGTCATTCACAGCTGTTTTGCTACATTGACTTTTCCACATGGACGTGTTCAACTTCATCAACTTTTATGTAAATAAAAGCATGAAGGCTTGAGACACTGAGTAAATGTCTTACAATCACCTCAATGTTGTTCATCTCAATGGGTGTGTTCACAAGATCATGCCAGCTGCTCGCTCAGGAACATCCCTTTAGAGGCTTCAGAAAGATATATCATGTCTATGTTATTTCCAGGATTTTTAACTATCAAAAAGCATCAAGCCATACAGTCTAAACAAAATGACTAATGCACGGTGTAGCAGATGTTGACAGTAACAACTGAGACGAAAGATGACAGAGCTGAGAAAGAGATATTGAGACAGAGCTATTGACCAATGTTTCACAGCTTCTGGGAAACATCGTTGGCACATGATGGGGATAGAAACAAAAAAGAATTGCAACTCCACCTCCAGATGTGCAAGATTGCTTATCATCACGCACAGCAAATCACCGTGCAGCACCAGTTCATGACTACCTCCCACTCCTCCTCCACCTCTAAAGGGGTCTCCACCCTCTCCATTATCCTTGGCACCTTTGCATTGTGCTGGATCCCCTTCGCCATGTACTCTCTGGTGGAGGACATCAGATACCCCCCATCCCTTTATGTAACCTGAGTTTTTCTGCTAACTGCAACAGTTCAAAACGTATGTTGCCATAGACAGACTGCTGTGTGGTCACATCTGAATAGAGCATTGTTACATGTAGGCCTTCATCACCTTGGTGGGACTACTGGTCTGTATGACTTATGCAGGTGAATTAAATACAACAGACAGTACTTGAACTGTACCAAGACGGCTTTGCTGTGCCAATTGTTTCAGAGTCAATGTGAACCCTTCAGAATAAAAGCCTGTGGTTTATCCAAGCATGCTTGGCTTCTTTCCCCAGAGTAAACTCAGAGGATGCATGCTAATTGAAATTCTTTCTAATACCATGCAGACATGACCTAATACATTTGATCTTTATATTTATTGATTTACTGCATTACTTAACGAAAAGTAAAGGTAGCAAAGGAATCATTGTACTTTTGAAACTGCTAGTTACTTAACTTGTTACATGTCATCTTCATGCCACATTAGTGGCCCTTAGTCGATCGATCGTAAAGAGCTCAAAACTGAGTTTATTCATTGGTCATTAATTCACCATTCCATACTAATGTTATCCACAGAACCTTTTAAACCTGATAGCCCAAGACCTACATATACAAATCAAATCACATACCTCTTTACCTGCAAGGAAGGAGGTCATGAATTGTACAATTTACCGGATTCATAATAATAATAATAATAATTTGGGAATTGTCCAATTTACCTGATAAAAACCAGCCTCCTCCAAGCTGCTCAATGAGATGGTGAGTTGTCTCTCTAACCCTCACTCTTGTCACCCACGTCCCAATTTGACCCAATGTTCCTCAAATGTAACTTCTAAACCAGACCCTCCCTTTTAACAAAGGAAGTGGCTGTGTACCAGGCATTGTGACAGGAAACATGAGAGGGGAGTGATTAGGGCTGGGGCGGCTTCCATCCGGGTCAAGTGTTTAGTGAAGGGTGAGAACAACACCACTATTTCCACACCCCTTGCTTCCTTATTGGCAGACCATGCTCACACACCTTCCTCTATGTAGTGTAACTAGTACTAGAAGGTGATTCCTGAAGTTGATCAGACTTCTTCCAGTGATCATGGGGATATATGGAGGGAGGGTTAGTAAAAATTCCCTTTTGTTTTTGACAGGCATATCAGCTAGTTTGAGTCTTTTTTAACCAGCTACTCTACTCACCAGTGTCATGTGATATACTGCCACCTGCAGGTTCCAGGATAACACTGGTCACTACTCATACTGGTATCACTTTGTCAAGGGAGGAATGTGCTTTGAACTTCAAATAAACTGAATCAGATGCTGATCAGATGCTGGAAACTGAATCAGATGCTGGAACCATTCTCATCAACGGAGGTCAACAAGATGCAAGCTAACTCTTAGGATCCTTGTGTGAATATATTAAAATGTAGTTGGAAAAAAATACCAGGCCTTAGCTTAAAAAAGTACATCAAATAAATAAACCCGAAACAGCTAATAGCATTGAGTATTTACTTCTGAAGTTCTGTGCTGTGTCACCCTCTTCCACAAGCTCTGAATCACACATCGAATGAAGAATGGAGTGGGAGCACTTGACGTCAGTTGGAGAATCATCCACAGGACCAATAGGATAGTAACAAGCAAGAGTCAATGCCAGCGAATTGCCAACATCATTAGCGGTGTGTCAGCCAAGTCTTAACGTCCTCCTGTGAGAAATCGAATCAGAAAAGATTTGTTACAATAACGGTAAAAGAGAACAGAGGGTTTATATTATACATCGGTGCCGGCAGTTAACGGTTATAGTCTTCACCCGCGCGCCCAATGTCTCCATCTTCCCTGTGAACAGCTGTCAAGGAATGCGTATGGGCAGACCTCAACAAGCCATCTCAACATCACTTGACTGAGGCATAGTGACACGCACGGATGCACTGGTTAGTGATCAGCCTATATATCTATATATTATGTCCGTGTTTAACTGATAGACAAGAGAGAACCCTTTTCTCACAGAAATGACATCATTTGGTTTTTGACCTTAGAAGTCCTTTATAATCACGCGAGAGGGTAAGAATACATGTGTGGATTAATAATATAAACTTGCCCTGAGTGAAACAACCCATATCTAATGTTTGTGCATGCTAATACTAATCGAAATGACATGGATCTAAAATTAGATCAAAGACAAGCCATTCATTTCCATTTTTACCCTTTCTATAAATTCCTGCTCAAACAGCCAATCCTTGATGTCAGTAGTCCCGACAGAGGGGCTCTCATTTGAATTTAACTCTTTGTTGTATGTATTGGGAGTCAACGGAGGAAATGATATGTACACTAACAGCACAGTTTAACGGTTATAATTTGACTAATTGGTGATACTCCGCTAATATGCTTTATGCATAAAAGGCGGCATTTTGGCCACGCATTCACTCCACAATTTGGCGTGCATCTGTCTAATGAGACAAATGTTTTATTTGGAAATATGTAAGATACACTCTTGAACACAAGTGTCTTTACACTGTACATTTCCCACGGTGATCACTCTGAAATTGTCTATCTGCGCCCCCTCCCCTTCTCTGTCATTCTCAGTGATGATTCACTCTCTGCCGCAGCTATGAGTAACCAATTCCAAAACACCTCTTCCCCGATCTGGATTGTTCAAGAAGGAGGGAATTCCACGCCACCTCCAACATTTGAGCTGGAGCCGGTGGCTGTCAGCGTGAATCCCTGGGATATAGTATTGTGTGTCACAGGGACCCTAATGTCCTGTGAAAATGCAATCGTGATTGCCTTAATTATTTACACGCCCACCCTGAAAGCGCCCATGTTCGTGTTGATAGGGAGCCTGGCTTTTGCGGACCTGCTGGCAGGGCTGGGTTTGATAGTGAATTTCACCATCACCTACATATTTGATACGGGATTCGCGACGCTGCTATCAGCTGGACTGCTCATCACTGCCTTTTCGGCCTCCGTTCTCAATATCCTGGCAATCACTGTGGATAGATACCTCTCCCTCTACAACGCACTGACTTACCACACGGAAAGAACAGTGATTTTTACCATCGTCACACTGGTGCTCATTTGGGTGACTAGCATCACTCTGGGCGCGTTACCGATCATGGGTTGGAACTGCCTTAAGGATGAGACGACTTGCAGTATTTGCGCTCCCATTGATAAAAATCACGCTGCAGCACTGGCGGTGACTCTTCTGTTTGTATTCGCACTCATTTTGCAACTCTACCTCCAGATTTGCAAGATTGCTTTTCGTCACGCGCAGCAAATCGCCGTGCAGCACCAGTTCATGACTACCTCCCACTCCTCCTCCACCTCTAAAGGGGTCTCCACCCTCTCCATTATCCTTGGCACCTTTGCATTGTGCTGGATCCCCTTCGCCATGTACTCTCTGGTGGCGGACATCAGATACCCCCCCATCTATACCTACGTCACCGCTCTCCCGGCCATTTGTCACTCTATGATAAACCCCATCATTTATGCTTTCAGAAATCCCGAGATACAGAAATCTATGAGACTGGCTTGTTGTTGTGGATGTGCATCTTCCAACTTCCCTCTGCGACCAAGGACACCAAGTGTTGTCTAGGCAACTGTTGTATGTTAGCCTATAGCCTCTAATCAAGTAGTTACAAGCACATCACAATCTTAATGACTAATCCGAAAAGATTTGTGGGTGTTTTGTTTTGCATTTCATGTGTATTGAATAACTACTGTACGTCTGATGTCCTCTTGTATATTTTACTGAGCATAGCATTAGGATGTCGGCTCTCAAAATAAAGCCGTTCAATTTCTCTAAAGGAAGTGTATTGTCCCAGAGCTACCCGTGCAGTATTGATGCGTTTATATGGAGGTAGTAGCCTTCACTGTACGAGAGAGTCTTCATATTACAACCTTTAGATTATAGTTGATGCATCTGTACATGTCATGTGCAGTGACTCGGTGTTGCTCATAAAGCATTCCAAGTAGCCCCTAACTCAATAAGCAAATGCCTGTTCTGTGTCAGTACAGTAGGGCTAAGGAAACTACTCCTAATGTCCCCGTACTGATTCAATTCATTGGGAATAATGTGTATCAAAGGTTGTTGAATGTTCATCAGAATGATGCCGATACGTGGTACTGACTTACCGCGTCTCTACACCTTCAATATGTTTAAACTGTCCATTCAGTCTGTCATATAGTGGGGCAAGTAAAAGTGAGCCAATTTGTGATTTACGCATGGTTTATTGCGAGGGGGAAATTCTGGAATGAGTGGACAATTCTATGTAGCTCAGCGTTATCCGCAAAGCCGTTTCAGCACCATGGACAACGAAACGTGAGCCATCGCCCACTCGATAACGCACACATATGCCTGGTAATGCGAGATATGTAGCTAATACTGTAGGAGTGGAGAATAAGCCTCATTTGTGTGCTTTTTTAATTCAAGACAAAAGCAGCAAAATAGTGTCAGCCAAGTTTTTCCAAATGAACGCACCCAGACAGTTTCATATATTCCCTGTGTGACGGGCCACTCTAAATGTTTAAAGTGGGAAACCCCTTGCATTCGACATGCGCAACACTACTTGATTATAATTACAATAGCCTACCTAGACCCTCGGTAGACCTTAAACATCGACATCTGATTGACTTCTGATGTCATAAATGGCTCTACATAGTGCCAAATAAGGGGCATTTGGCTTGTTACCATAGCAGATCCTGTTTTTTGGTGCTATATATAACTTTTTTTCAATTCTAAATGGAACCTGTATGGTGCTATAAAGAATCATTTCGTAAGGTTCTATAAATAACCATTAAAACATGTTATATAGCACCAAAGAAAAAGGTTCCGCAATGGTAACAACCCTTTTTGGGGCTATATAGAACCCTTTTAATGGTTCTTCATATAACCTTTATGTAGAATGGTTCTATAAAGAACCTTTCTCAATCTAAACAGTTCTTTGTAGATCTATTTGAAGAACCATACAGGGTTTTTTATTCTGGTTAGCCGTATTGTTACAATTCCATAGGTGTTATTATTGTGTTAATTGACAAGTTGAATCAGGTGTGCTAGCTCTGGAACTGCTGGGGTGCCTGAGGAAAGAATTGAGAACAACTGAGTTAGACAACAGGTTCTGTTGACACAAGGCCACACAGGAGTCTTTCACAAGACACTGTTTCTGGCCATAGTCATATATAACATGTAATGGCATAACACAACAGATTAGATAAACTACAATGACCACCAGGCCCCAAAATATTCGAATGAGCCGCTGGCCCTAAATGTTTATTATCTCTAAAAGAACCATTGAAGGGCTCAAAGGGTTCTATGAGTCATTATGGTTCCACATAGAACCATCACCCTTCCCAAAGAACCCTTGATGAACCCTCTTTTCTCATGTTTTCACAACAAACCAATATTTAGGCCATGTACACATAGATGTCTGTAGGGTAGTTGTACAGAATGGTTGCAGTGCATCGTTTAAGAAAAAGCTAAATTATGCAAATTGTAGGCTACAGTTTTGTTCTGCTGTAATGACACTCATTCCAATAGTTGATAAACACAAATGTTCTATTGTCTTAATTGTTTTTGCCTTACTTTGTCTCACGGGCAATAATGTATAACTTGTGTGTTAATAGTGATAAACTGAATGACATTACATGTTGTTTCTCAATAGAACGTGAGCACTATACATAACTACTAGCCACTTGTCCGTTTATGACTATATAGTACAGTAGCTGCATCTCTATGACTTCAGTAATGTATGGTGGACAGTTCAGTACTTGAATGATAATGCAATGTCTGTTTTTTGAGATGTGTGTGGAGAGCCCTTACAGAATGTAGGCTCATCTACTGCCTATTCACTAGCAGTTCAGTCAAAGAGCTGCTATAAGCAATCCACAATAATTGGAACCCTCAATTTGATATGCTATGATTAGAGTCAAAGTTGGAGGGAACTCTGCAACTAGAGTCATCACTATTGAATTGAAGGCTGTTTCCTGTGTGCCACAAAGCTTTGCTTGTGGTAATACTGAATTGAATGTTTGTGTATGATTCAAATGATTGTCCCAAACACTGATCCCCTTGGTCATCATCCTCCACTGTCAGCATGATTTGATTTTGCTATGTCAAGATCTAGTATTCTCACAGGGTTTAGAAGTCCTTAAGGTCTTATCATATTGATATAAAGCTATATTTTTATATATTTATTGAAATAAATGTGTGTAGTTTGTATCTCTTATTTGTTTTAAATAATCAATTCTGATTTTGTCTTAAGGAAAACCACTTCAATGTGTCTTGTTCAACCCGTTTAGAAATGTATTTAAGGATTGATTGTTTTCATACCAAAACAATTGAAAAGCTACTGTCAAAGTTGTTTGCTTTCTTCAGATGTTGGGGCACTCTTTGTTGCATGGTTCATTTCTGTTCAAAACACCTCACCATATTGTCACCAAGACAGGGTTTTAGTTTGGGTTTTTGTAACAAAGGTAATCAACGGTAATCAACCAAATCTGTAGCAAGGAGACATCCAAACCAGGTGTCTGTGAAAGAGGCCAATAAATGGTTTTGTTTACCATGTTTCTGTTTGGTGTGTGTGACTCAGTGGGGTCCTGGCTCAATGCTCCCTGGGACAGATGGAGGCTCAGTGACCGCTGCCTAGTGTGATGACACTGCCTTTGAGGGGAGCAGGAAAACAAACAGGATCCAACAAAAGCTATCTGTATCTGTCTGGTGTGAAATCTGTCTCGTTGTCCTCTGTAGCTCAGTAGAACATGGCACTTGCAATGCCAGAATAGTGGTTTCGATTCCCGGGACAAACAGTATATAAAATGTATGCATGCATGACTGCAAGTACCTTAAGATAAAAGCATCTGCTAAATTACATTTAATATTTTTAGAATAATAAACACTCCACTAATATCAGTGCTGCTTCACATGCGACCAGAAAGAGATACGGAGTCATTTCCAAAATACTTACCACTGGAAGGTTCCGGTACCTTCTACAAACATTGGAAAGAAACAATACGCATTCAAAAACAGACAACACAGACTCTATAAATGCATTAGCTAGTTTATCATTATACATCCAGTACCACATCCAGTGGGGATTTACCTGACCTTATTAAAATATCATCCTTAGGATGTGGCTCTGCAGCTGGACAAGAAATACTGTCATGTCCTTGGCTCAGAATGAGCTGTTCCCTCCCATGTCGTGGTTCTCATGAGTTCATTTGTCTCTATGCCCTTCTTGTCGTCCCAGATGGCCAGATGGCCTGCGAGGTGGGTGGGGGTCATACTGTACATGCAAAAATAACAATGTACAAATGTCTCTCAGAACCAGTGCATAAATTGGTTATTCATATTCATAGTGATACAGTACAATAGGGTAGTTCTATCAGTGCAATAGGTCAGTGATAAGCAGTCACAAGAGGATCCAAGACAAAAGTAAGGTATCATAACACTTATTTCATTTTATTAGCTACTCATACGTGTACTATTGTTACTAGGTTTGATCAATGTGATAGTCATTTCATATCTAGATACCCAAATTCATTTTACAAGCGGTGCTACAAAAATCTATACAACAATGAATTGTAAAACACATTAGTAGTAATATAAACATATAACTTGATAGAACATAGGACCAGTATGTCTGAAACATTGATATTTCATCTGCTCCAGCAGGACATTAGTCAAACTGGACGACAAGCACACCAAAAGTCAACCATTACCTCTTCAGGACTATCTATTTCCCAAACTAAATTCCCAAGCTGTCCCTCATACCATCACGGCCATCTAATCATCCCCAGTTTCCAACTGGCTCATTCATCCCCCTCCTCTCCCCTGTAACTATTCCCCAGGTCGTTGCTGTAAATGAGAATTTGTTCTCAGTCAACTTACCTGGTAAAATAAGGGTTAAATAAAAGAAAATAACAAATATCTCTTCAGGCCTTCAACATTAAAACGAGTCAGAAAAGAAAGGAACAGCAAGGCTCACACACAGACACGGTAGTCATTAGTCAACCAGCAAATTATCTTCACCAAAAACGACAGCTGATGTTACACACTGACAATTAGGGTATCAATACTTAACCACAACACTGTAGACAAGTAAAACAAAGGGATGTCCCTCAGATAACAAGAAGTTGTGTTGATGACACAGTTACGACTACAGTACCATGTGTCCAAAAGTATCAACCAACCTGATATACACTTGACGTGGCATCTTCTTCATATGCACAGTAGAACCAGAACAGAACACTAAATACTTTTCAATAGACAAATATTTAAGTGGATTAAGTTACAGATCAGACTAGTTGAAAGAATGCCTTGGCCTCTTCACCTTGAAAACAACATTGTGGTTTTTGTCTGACTCATTTACAGGTGGAAGATATGCAACTGAAACCACAAATAATATTCAAACTACAATATCATGACTCATGATATAAACACCTTTATACTGGACCGTGTGTATTATATTATAATCATATACAGTGCATTCGGAAAGTATTCAGACCCCAAGCTAAGTATAGCTAGGCTACTCATGATGATGTATTGGTTAACCAAGCTAACTACAGCTAGGCTACTCATGATGATGTATTGGTTGACCTAGCTAACTATAGCTAGGCTACTCATAATGATGTATTGGTTGACCTAGCTAACTATAGCTAGGCTACTCATAATGATGTATTGGTTGACCTAGCTAACTATAGCTAGGCTACTCATAATGATGTATTGGTTGACCTAGCTAACTATAGCTAGGCTACTCATAATGATGTATTGGTTGACCTAGCTAACTATAGCTAGGCTACTCATGATGATGTATTGCTTGTTTGTTTTTTGCTTTTGAAGCGCTTGGGGATTATGAAAAGCGCTATAGAAATGTCAAAAATTATTATTACTATCGGTGATATTGGCCTTTTACCCCTACAGTGCATTCGGGAAAGTTTTCAGACCCCTTTACTTTTTCCACATTTTGATAAGTTACAGCCTTATTCTAAAATAGATAAAAAACAGAAATACTTCATTTACATTAGTATTCAGACCCTTTGCTGTGAGACTTGAAATTGTCCTCAGGTGCATCCTGTTTCCACTGATCATCCTTTTTATTTATTTTTATTTTACCTTTATTTAACTAGGCAAATCAGTTAAGAACAAATTCTTATTTTCAATGACGGCCTAGGAACAGTGTCAATTGCCTTGTTGAGGGGCAGAATGACAGATTTTTACCTTGTCAGCTCGGGGATTCGATCTTGCAACCTTTCGGTTAGAATTCCAACGCTTTAACCTCTAGGCCAGCTGCCGGCCCTTACTTAAGATGTTTCTACAACTTGATTGGAGTCCACCTGTGGTAAATTCAGTTGATTGGACATGATTTAGAAAGGCACACACCTGTCTATATAAGGTCCCATAGTTGACAGTGCATGTCAGAGCAAAAAGCAAGCCATGAGGTCAAAGGAATTGTCCGTAGAGCTCCGAGACAGGGTTGTGTTGAGGCACAGAGCTGGGGAAGTGTACCAAAATATTTCTGCACCATTGAAGGTCCCATAGAACACAGTAGCCTCCATCATTCTTAAATGGAAGAAGTTTGGAACCACTAAGACTCTTCCTAGAGCTGGCCACCCAGCCAAACTGAGCAATCAGGGGAGAAGGGCCTTGGTCAGGGAGGTGACCAAGAACCCGATGGTCACTCTGACAGAGCCCCAGAGTTCCTCTGTGGAGATGGGAGAACCTTCCAGAAGGACAACCATCTCTGCAGCACTCCACCAATCAGGCCTTTATGGTAGAGGGGCCAGACGGAAGCCACTCCTCAGTAAAAGGCACATGACAGCCCACTTGGAGTTTGCCAAAAGGCCCCTAAAGGACTCTCAGACCATGAGAAACAAGATTCTCTGGTCTGATGAAACTAAGATTGAACTTGGATGCCAAGCATCACGTCTGGAGGAAACCTGGCACCATCTCTACGTTGAAGCATGGTGGTGGCAGCATCATGCTGTGGGGATGTTTTTCAGCAGCAGGAACTGGGAGACTAGTCAGGATCGAGAGAAAGATGAATGAAGAAAAGTACAGAGAGATCCTTGATGAACAGGACAACAACGCTCAGCACACAGCCAAGACAACGCAGGAGTGGCTTCTGCCTCTGTCTCTGAATGTCCTTGAGTGGCCCAGCCAGAGCCTGGACTTAAATCCAATCAAACATCTCTGGAGAGACCTGAAAATAGCTGTGCAGCGACGCTCCTCATCCAACCTGACAGACCTTAAGAGGATCTGCAGAGAAGAATGGGAGAAGAATGGGAGAAATTCCCCGAATACAGGTGTGCTAAGCTTGTAGCATCATACCCAAGAAGACTCGAGGCTGTAATCGCTGCCAAAGGTGCTTCAACAAAGTACTGAGTAAAGGGTCTGAATACTTATGTAAATGGTATTTAATTTTGTATTAATTTTTGCGAACAATTCTAAAAAACAGTTTTGCTTTGTCATTATGGGTATTGTGTGTAGATTGATGAGGGGAAAAAACGATTTAATCAATTTTAGAATAAGGCTGTAACGTAACAAAATGTGGAAAAACTCAAGGGGTCTGAATACTTTCCGAATGCACTGTATGTACGTATGAGCTTGCTGTGCTTGGTTCCAACAGATCTCCCCAGACCCACTGTGGCTTCCTCCTCTCCTCTCCTCTCCTCTCCTCTCCTCTCCTCTCCTCTCCTCTCCTCTCCTCTCCTCTCCTCTCCTCTCCTCTCCTCTCCTCTCCTCTCCTCTCCTCTCCTCTCCTCTCCCCTCCTTTCCCCATACAGTATCTGACTAGTTAATGGATACTGTCATACTGTGTAAGTGTCTCATCTACTTTCCCTAACAAGAGGTCAATCGAGATGTAGTATGCTGTGTGTGTGTGTGTGTGTGTGTGTCCTGGTATTGGAATAGCAGCAGTATGTAGGTGAGTACAGTAAGTCCTAGCCCTCTCCTCTCCGCCTCAGTCTGACCACTCGTTCTCCTCAGGCTCCGAGTCCTCATCTGATTCGCTGTACTCCACTGCGATGCGTCGGGACAGGATGGTGGCCACGTCGTTCCCTACAGGCTCCTTCTTGGCTTCCTGCTCACGCTGCTCCTGCACCTTCCTCAGCTGGATGCCTGAGGACACAACACAAGTCATCTGCTGGTTACAAGTGTCAAAAGATACTTTCTCTACTGTATATATGTTACTAGTAGCTTGGCTATCTTTCCATGTACATTAATGTAAACAGATCGTGCTGTGTAATCCTGGTCCTTCCACCTAGTGAACCAGAGGGTCTCACCTCTGCGGATGGCTGACAGCAGGTCGCTGCGTGCGTCGCTTATCGGGATGCCTAGCACCTTGCCCTTCCTTGGCAGTGTTCCCCCAGAGGGGTGCATGGCATGGGCTGGGGAGGGAGCGAATGTTGGGGGGCCACCAGGTGGGGGTGGAGGAGGGGCAACAGGGGGTCCCCCAGTGACAGGGTGCGATGGAGAGGGGAAGTAGCTGGCGGGTGGGGGTGGAGGGGGTGAGGGGCAGTATGGGCGGGACAGGGCGGCCATGGTGCCAGGGGCCAGGGTGGGGAGACCTGCAGGGGCCAGGGTGGGGGGCCCTGCTCTGCTGTCGAAGGCCGTCTGGGCTGAGGGGATGAGGGGAGGAGGTGGGGGTGGGGCCGGAGGGATAAAGTGCTCTGGCATCTGGTGACCGCTGTGGAACAATGACAGAAAACCAATCAAGTCAGACAGGGCCTGTCCAGCACTACATCCTTTACATTATAATCAAATATATGCCTGTGGCATTTACTGTACATAGAAAGGGCTTTGAGATTTTCATTCAACTTATATACAATAGAAGAAACGTAGTCAGAGAAGGAGAGAGGAGAGATGAGAGGAGAGATGAGAGGAGAGATGAGAGAGGAGAGAAGAGAGGAGAGATGAGAGAGGAGAGATGAGAGGAGAGATGAGAGAGGAGAGAAGAGAGAAGAGAGAAGAGAGAAGATGAGAGGAGAGATGACAGAGGAGAAAAGAGAGACAAGATGAGAGAAGAGAGGAGAGATGGGAGAGGAGAGGAGAGATGAGAGACGAGAGAGAGATGAGGAGAGATGAGATGAGAGGAGAGATGAGAGATGAGGTGAGTAGAGAGATGAGAGATGAGAGGGAAGACGATAGGAGAGACGAGGTGAGAAGAGAGACGAGGTGAGAGATGAGAGGAGAGATGAGTTGAGAGGGGAGAGGAGAGATGAGAGGGGAGAGGAGAGAAGAGAGGAGAGATGAGAGGAGAGAAGAGAGAAGATGAGAGGAGAGATGACAGAGGAGAGAAGAGAGACAAGACGAGAGGAGAGATGGGAGAGGAGAGATGAGAGACGAGAGAGAGATGAGAGAGAGATGAGAGGAGAGATGAGAGATGAGGTGAGTAGAGAGATGAGAGATGAGAGGGAAGACGATAGGAGAGACGAGGTGAGAAGAGAGACGAGGTGAGAGATGAGAGGAGAGATGAGTTGAGAGGGGAGAGGAGAGATGAGAGGGGAGAGGAGAGAAGAGAGGAGAGAAGAGAGAAGATGAGAGGAGAGATGACAGAGGAGAGAAGAGAGACAAGACGAGAGGAGAGATGGGAGAGGAGAGACGAGAGACGAGAGAGAGATGAGAGGAGAGATGAGGTGAGAGAAGAGAGTAGAGACGAGATGAGAGGGGAGATGAGAGGGGAGGGGAGACGAGAGGAGAGACGAGAGGAGAGATGGGGGAGATGAGAGGAGAGATGAGAGGAGAGATGAGTAGAGAGATGAGTAGAGAGATGAGAGATGAGAGGGAAGACAATAGGAGAGACGAGGTGAGAAGAGAGACGAGGTGAGGGATGAGAGGAGAGATGAGATGAGAGGGGAGAGGAGAGATGAGAGGAGATGAGAGCTGAGAGACGAGAGGAGAGATGAGAGACGAGAGGAGAGACGAGAGGAGAGATGAGAGGAGATGAGAGCTGAGAGACGAGAGGAGAGATGAGAGACGAGAGGAGAGACGAGAGGAGAGATGAGAGGAGAGACGAGATGAGAGATGAAAGGAGAGACAAGAGGAGTAGCCAGCTACACACCTAGCCTCTTTGGCAGCTGCAGGCCGGGGTCCGTTTAGGGAGGGGTCTGTGGGTGTGGGTCCTTGGTTGGGCTGCACGCGGCCCAGGGAGTGCTGGCGGGCTTGGGCTGCAGCGGTGCCAGCAGCAGGGGGTCGATAGGCCCGGTCCAGAGACTGGGTCTGGTTGGGGCCTGTGAGGTGCTCCTTCCCATCAGGACCCAAGACAGCTCCCTCTTGGGGTGGGTGGTTAGGGCTGGCAGGGTAGGACAGCTCATCAGACATACCAGACCTGGAACATTTAAACCACAGATAGAGGTTGATGTGGAGCAAGGGATCATCAAAGACTTTCAACATACACCTAGTCTCATGTCAATGGAGGTCTTAAAGAGTGGATGTGTCATCTAAAACCAAGGAGCCAACTATTAAAACATAACAGTATTGCTGGAGTACAATGTAGAATATTATATGGTATCCCTTTAAGAATGCAGATTTGGGCACTGATATGGAACGCAGTAAATGATGTCAGAGCTCATGCTATGCGCTTCACAGCGCTGTATGTGTTTTGACTGACAGCCGTTCTGAACGCAGCAAGTTGCCCCCATCCCTCCTGCTAATTGGGCAACTTTTGCCACATGTTTGTTGTCTGAGTGTGTCACGTCCTGACCAGCAGATGGAGCTGGTGTAGTAGTTTGGGGGTCAGGACGTGGCAGTCTGGTGTGTGTCTTGTGACTCCTGATCAGGAACAGCTGGGAATCGTTGTTCCTGATTGGGAGTCACATATGTAGGAGTTGTTTGTCACTGGGGTTTGTGGGGAATTGTTCTGTGTTGAGCCTATGCTCTGCCAGACTGTTTGTTGGTTGTTCGTGCATTCTCATGGTTTGTTATTTTGGCATTCATTTTGATAGTTAATAAAATTCAAGATGAGCCTGCACATACCTGCTGCGTTTTGGTCCTCTTCTCTCCAGTACGACATTTTTAAGGATGAGTACAACTATTTTTATGACAGAATTCCCCACCAACAAGGGACCAAGCAGCGGAAGAAGGCTGGCGAGGTAAGGGAGACCGAGAGGCACCCCCAAGAATTTTTTAGGGGGGGGCACAAGGGCTGTTTGACGGGGCAAGAGCTGCCCGCCAGTCAACAGTCGCCAGAGCTGCCCGCCAGTCAACAGTCGCCAGAGCTGCCCGCCAGTCAACAGTCGCCGTCAGAGCTGCCCGCCAGTCAACAGTCGCCGTCAGAGCTGCCCGCCAGTCAACAGTCGCCGTCAGAGCTGCCCGCCAGTCAACAGTCGCCGTCAGAGCTGCCCGCCAGTCAACAGTCGCCGTCAGAGCTGCCCGCCAGTCAACAGTCGCCGTCAGAGCTGCCCGCCAGTCAACAGTCGCCGTCAGAGCTGCCCGCCAGTCAACAGTCGCCGTCAGAGCTGCCCGCCAGTCAACAGTCGCCGTCAGAGCTGCCCGCCAGTCAACAGTCGCCGTCAGAGCTGCCCGCCAGTCAACAGTCGCCGTCAGAGCTGCCCGCCAGTCAACAGTCGCCGTCAGAGCTGCCCGCCAGTCAACAGTCGCCGTCAGAGCTGCCCGCCAGTCAACAGTCGCCGTCAGAGCTGCCCGCCAGTCAACAGTCGCCGTCAGAGCTGCCCGCCAGTCAACAGTCGCCGTCAGAGCTGCCCGCCAGTCAACAGTCGCCGTCAGAGCTGCCCGCCAGTCAACAGTCGCCGTCAGAGCTGCCCGCCAGTCAACAGTCGCCGTCAGAGCTGCCCGCCAGTCAACAGTCGCCGTCAGAGCTGCCCGCCAGTCAACAGTCGCCGTCAGAGCTGCCCGCCAGTCAACAGTCGCCGTCAGAGCTGCCCGCCAGTCAACAGTCGCCGTCAGAGCTGCCCGCCAGTCAACAGTCGCCGTCAGAGCTGCCCGCCAGTCAACAGTCGTCGTCAGAGCTGCCCGCCAGTCAACAGTCGTCGTCAGAGCTGCCCGCCAGTCAACAGTCGTCGTCAGAGCTGCCCGCCAGTCAACAGTCGTCGTCAGAGCGGTCAGACTGCGCTGACCTGCCGGAGTGGCCAGACTGCCCTGACTGTCCCGAGTTGCCAGACTGTCCCGAGTTGCCAGACTGTCCCGACTGTCCCCGGCTCCCCCGGCTGCCAGACTGCCCCGGCTGCCCCGGCTGCCCCCAGCTGCCAGACTGCCCCGACTGCCCCGAGTTGCCCGACTGCCCCGAGTTGCCCGACTGCCCCGAGTTGCCCGACTGCCCCGAGTTGCCCCGAGTTGCCCGACTGTCCCGAGTTGCCCGACTGTCCCGAGTTGCCCGACTGTCCCGAGTTGCCAGACTCGGAACGGCCTGCACCTGAGCCACCTCCAGGATAGGTGGGTTGGGGAGGGAGGGTGTAGCACAGTGCCGTCGTTGATGGCAGCCACCCTCCCTTCCCTCCCTTATGGTTTAGGGGTTATTTTTTGTTGGGGTATTGGGGATTTTTCTTGTTTTTCTTTTTTAGGTGCATTCCGGGGTCTGCACCTTGAGGGGGGGGTACTGTCACGTCCTGACCAGCAGATGGAGCTGGTGTAGTAGTTTGGGGGTCAGGACGTGGCAGTCTGGTGTGTGTCTTGTGACTCCTGATCAGGAACAGCTGGGAATCGTTGTTCCTGATTGGGAGTCACATATGTAGGAGTTGTTTGTCACTGGGGTTTGTGGGGAATTGTTCTGTGTTGAGCCTATGCTTTGCCAGACGGTTGGTTGGTTGGTTGGTTGGTCTCATGGTTTGTTATTTTGGCATTCATTTTGATAGTGAATAAAAGTCAAGATGAGCCTGCACATACCTGCTGCGTTTTGGTCCTCTTCTCTCCAGTATGACATTTTTAAGGATGAGTACAACTATTTTTATGACAGAGTGAGAGACATGCTGTACATTAGGAGAACTCAGTGTATTCTGAAAGATGAGATGTTGAGGATTATAATAAATACCTCTGATGTCATACAAACAAGCCAAACACCCGTGAGTCCAAACGTGCACTTCATGTTTCCATATCATGAAATTCATGTCATATACAGTGTCAAAGTTTATGATCACTATGTTTGGTGTACAGTTACCAGATGACATGGTGTCATACCCTGGGTTCTTCTGAACAAGCCTGTTTGATATACAGTTAGTTACCAGATGACATGGTGTCATACCCTGGGTTCTTCTGAACAAGCCTGTTTGATATACAGTTAGTTACCAGATGACATGGCCTCAAAACCCTGGGTTCTTCTGAACAGAATGAGCCTGTTTGATATACAGTTAGTTACCAGATGACATGTTCTCATACCCTGGGTTCTTCTGAACAAGCCTGTTTGATATACAGTTAGTTACCAGATGACATGGTGTCATACCCTGGGTTCTTCTGAACAAGCCTGTTTGATATACAGTTAGTTACCAGATGACATGGCGTCATACCCTGGGTTCTTCTGAACAAGCCTGTTTGATACAGTTATTTACCAGATGACATGGCATCATACCCTGGGTTCTTCTGAACAAGCCTGTTTGATATACAGTTAGTTACCAGATGACATGGCATCATACCCTGGGTTCTTCTGAACAGAATTAGCCTGTTTGTCTATTGTGGAGGAAATTTGCTGTGGAACACGCACCTGAATGCATGCATGATTCCTTTGTATGCACACAAATTATGATCGGTTTCCCTGAATTTCCCTGTGAAAGCCTAACACTGTAAGGTCGTATGTTATAACTTATCTAGACATGTTGGCAATAGAACAAGCTTTCAAATGATGCCCACCTGACCCAGATTGATTTATAATGGAACGGTTTTGGATTGCGTAAACAACAACAGTAATTGTGTGATGGCGGGGATGCAGGGCTGTGTTGTAAACAAAACAACTACAAGTGTGTTTGCTCTAGTTCCTCAACAGCACAGCTAGGAGAACTCCTTATAGTTGAAGACTCTTCTTTGAGTCATAAAAGTGCATTGAAATGACCTAGGAACTGTGCACACTGTGGAGAGGTGTGTGACCACTTGGAGACACCAGTTAGTCTTCTCACTCAAACCCTTGTATTTGTTTTGTTTTATGTTGCCCTACCCCATATTTTCCAGGAATAGTATTATCATGTTACTGAATGTATCCAGAGTATTTTCAGATTTCGTTATCAACAAATGCGGCAAAAAAGGAAATGTAAAATGCACATAAAATCAACAGTGTAATGTTTGGATTCAGTCCTGTGTCAGGCAAACTGTTGTGTCCTCAACTTTAGTCAAACATTGTTCCATAATCTCCTAACTGTTCTATTTCAATTGCTACCATGCTCATGCATTTTCATATTTATTCTGTAAGAAATATTCAAATTTAGCCCTATCCAACCAGGCCAATTTCCATCAGTGTAAAGGGTTTTAAGGAGCATGCAAGCTTTCAGACTTTTAGGTAGATGGCAGCAGAGAGCAGATTTTGTAAATTTACATTTAGTGGCGCACATATCACAATATCATACAATTGTTCATAAAAAGTTCCTTGATTGATTGGTTTGTTGGTTGATTGATTGTTTGGTTGATTGATTGATGACTGAATGATTGATTGTTTCAGTGCATCCCTACTGACCTGTCTGGAGAGAGAGATCCCTCAGAGGACATGCCATGGTAGGGTGAAGGCGTGAGGCGGTTTTCTGGACGGAACTCCTTGTCGTATGCCATCATGTTCCACTCCTGACGACGGTTACGGGCCTTCCTCACCTTCTTCACCTCCCGGCTGGGGTCCTCCACCTGTTTCTGCTCCTAGAAGAGACAAACCTATAAGACTGGGGTCCTCCACCTGTTTCTGCTCCTAGAAGAGACAAACCTATAAGACTGGGGTCCTCCACCTGTTTCTGCTCCTAGAAGAGACAAACCTATAAGACTGGGGTCCTCCACCTGTTTCTGCTCCTGGAAGAGACAAACCTATAAGACTGGGGTCCTCCACCTGTTTCTGCTCCTGGAAGAGACAAACCTATAAGACTGGGGTCCTCCACCTGTTTCTGCTCCTGGAAGAGACAAACCTATAAGACTGGGGTCCTCCACCTGTTTCTGCTCCTGGAAGAGACAAACCTATAAGACTGGGGTCCTCCACCTGTTTCTGCTCCTAGAAGAGACAAACCTATAAGACTGGGGTCCTCCACCTGTTTCTGCTCCTGGAAGAGACAAACCTATAAGACTGGGGTCCTCCACCTGTTTCTGCTCCTGGAAGAGACAAACCTATAAGACTGGGGTCCTCCACCTGTTTCTGCTCCTAGAAGAGACAAACCTATAAGACTGGGGTCCTCCACCTGTTTCTGCTCCTGGAAGAGACAAACCTATAAGACTGGGGTCCTCCACCTGTTTCTGCTCCTAGAAGAGACAAACCTATAAGACTGGGGTCCTCCACCTGTTTCTGCTCCTAGAAGAGACAAACCTATAAGACTGGGGTCCTCCACCTGTTTCTGCTCCTAGAAGAGACAAACCTATAAGACTGGGGTCCTCCACCTGTTTCTGCTCCTAGAAGAGACAAACCTATAAGACTGGGGTCCTCCACCTGTTTCTGCTCCTAGAAGAGACAAACCTATAAGACTGGGGTCCTCCACCTGTTTCTGCTCCTAGAAGAGACAAACCTATAAGACTGGGGTCCTCCACCTGTTTCTGCTCCTGGAAGAGACAAACCTATAAGACTGGGGTCCTCCACCTGTTTCTGCTCCTGGAAGAGACAAACCTATAAGACTGGGGTCCTCCACCTGTTTCTGCTCCTAGAAGAGACAAACCTATAAGACTGGGGTCCTCCACCTGTTTCTGCTCCTGGAAGAGACAAACCTATAAGACTGGGGTCCTCCACCTGTTTCTGCTCCTGGAAGAGACAAACCTATAAGACTGGGGTCCTCCACCTGTTTCTGCTCCTGGAAGAGACAAACCTATAAGACTGGGGTCCTCCACCTGTTTCTGCTCCTAGAAGAGACAAACCTATAAGACTGGGGTCCTCCACCTGTTTCTGCTCCTGGAAGAGACAAACCTATAAGACTGGGGTCCTCCACCTGTTTCTGCTCCTGGAAGAGACAAACCTATAAGCTTGGGGTCCTCCACCTGTTTCTGCTCCTGGAAGAGACAAGCCTATAAGACTGGGGTCCTCCACCTGTTTCTGCTCCTAGAAGAGACAAACCTATACATTTATTTGATTTAACTTTTATTTAGTCAGGAGAAACCCATTGAGACCAGAGTCTCATTTTCAAAGGTGCCCCAAGCACAGCAAAAAAGCTATACAACAATACAAAATGATCACTTAAAAAACTACAAGTTACAACTTTCAACATTACAATCACAACAATCTCTTCATTCACACAAAACAACTGCAACACATCTAATACTAGTCTTAAAGTGTCATGGCGACACCAGGGAACCTGCATTCACAAAACAGGGAGTTCTGCAGGCTATTCCAAGAATGGGGGCCATTAAAACTGAAAGCGGATCTACCTAGATCGGTACGGACTAGTGGAACCTAGAGAGTTAACCATCCCTGTGAGCAGGTTTGGTGTCTCATAACAGTGAAGTGAGGTAGGTTGGAAGCTTTTTCAGCAGAGCGTTGTAAACAGAAAGGGAGTAATGAAGTGATCTACAAGACTTTAGCGAGGACCAGCCGACCTTTTGATACAAGATGCAGTGATGAGTATTAAACCTGTCATCAGTGATAAAGCGAAGTGTGCTATGGTTCACTGCAGCCAAAGGTTTTAGAGTGGTGTCTGCTGCATTTTGATAAATGGTGTCACCATAGTCCAAAATTGACAGGAAAGTTGATTGTACAATCTGCTTCCTGCTGTTTAGAGAGAGGCAAGACATATGTAAAAAAATTATATATATATCCACTTTAAATCTTATGTTTTTAACTAGCTGTTCTGTACTAACATCAAGGCGGTGACCCGATCCTGTAGGTTCATGCTCTACAACATTCGCAGAGTACAACCATGCCTCACACAGGAAGCGGCGCAGGTCCTAATCCAGGCACTTGTCATCTCCCGTCTGGATTACTGCAACTCGCTGTTGGCTGGGCTCCCTGCCTGTGCCATTAAACCCCTACAACTCATCCAGAACGCCGCAGCCCATCTGGTGTGCAACCTTCCCAAGTTCTCTCACGTCACCCCGCTCCTCCGCTCTCTCCACTGGCTTCCTGTTGAAGCTCGCATCCGCTACAAGACCATGGTGCTTGCCTACGGAGCTGTGAGGGGAACGGCACCTCCGTACCTTCAGGCTCTGATCAGGCCCTACACCCAAACAAGGGCACTGCGTTCATCCACCTCTGGCCTGCTCGCCTCCCTACCTCTGAGGAAGCACAGTTCCCGCTCAGCCCAGTCAAAACTGTTCGCTGCTCTGGCACCCCAATTGTGGAACAAGCTCCCTCACGACGCCAGGACAGCGGAGTCAATCACCACCTTCCGGAGACACCTGAAACCCCACCTCTTTAAGGAATACCTAGGATAGGATAAAGTAATCCTTCTTGACGTTGCTTCCAGAGGCAGTTTCAAACTCGGTAGTGAGTGTTGCAACCGAGGACAGACGATTTTTAAGCGCTACGTGCTTCAGCACTTGGCGGTCCCGTTCTGTTAGCTTGTGTGGCCTACCACTTTGCAGCTGAGCCGTTGTTGCTCTTAGACGTTTCCATTTCACATAACAGCACTTACAGTTGACTGGGGCAGCTCTATCAGGGCAGAAATGTGATGAACTGACTTGTTGGAAAGGTGGCATCCTATGATGGTGCCACCTTGAAAGTCACTGAGCTCTTCAGTAAGGCCATTCTACTGCCAATGTTTGTCTATGGAGATTGCATGGCTGTGTGCTTGATTTTATACACCTGTCAGCAACGGATATGGCTGAAATAGCCGAATCCAGTAATTTGAAGAGGTGTCCACTTTCTGTGTGAATTAGAGAACATATATTTTGTTTTGCCCGCATTAAGTTCATGTTTTAAATCAACAAGGGCTTTCTGTAATGTAACAAAATCAGATTGCAACTCTAACATAGCTTGGTCAACAGTTGGTAGACCAATAGATAGACCAATATTATTTATAGAACAAAATCGACCTCTGCGGTACACCTTTCGTAATATCGAGGAAACTAGACTTGACACCATCAGAAAGCACACATAACATGAGCTGGTACACAGTGAGGGAGCCCTGTGACCCACTGGTCTGGAAAGGAGTCCGTCCGTTCGAATGCAATATTCACACAGAAATGTTGAGACTTTTGATTGGTTCTCTCATACCCAGAAATGGAGAATTTTGATTGGTTCTCTCATACCTTTTTTTCTGGGGGGTTGAGACCTCCCGTAATAGAAGGGGGCGGCTCTCTGGGGCTGGGTGTGGCTGTCCACGCATTACCATTTCACATCAAAGAGCCTCTTCAGACTCTGAAGTCAGGAGGACTTCAGCCATACTAGATAGTATAAACCCTCCGTATGGGACACAACAATCAAAACTCACTATAGGACTAGCATAAACCATACATACAGTGCATTCAGAAAGTATTCATACCCTTTACTTATTCTACTTATTCTACATACAGCCTGAATTCAAAATTGATTAAATTCATTTTTTTTCTCACCCATCTACACACAATACCCCATAATTCCAAAGTGTGTTTTTAGACATTTTTGCAAATGTATTGAAAATGAAATACAGAAATCTCTAATTTACATAACTAGTCACACCCATGAGGCAATACTTTGTAGAAGCACCTTTGGCAGTGATTACAGCTGTGGGTCTTTCTGGATAAGTAGAAGAGTTTTCCACACCTGGATTGTGCAAAAATGCCCATTATTATTTTCAAAATTCTTTAAGCTCTGTCAAATTGGTTGTTGATCATTGCTAGACAACCACTTTCAGGTCTTGCCATAGATTTTCAAGTAGATTTAAGTCAAAACTGTAACTCTGACAATAAGGAAGATTCACGGTCTTCTTGGTGAGCAACTCCAGTGTAGATTTGGCCTTGTGTTTTAGGTTATTGTCCTCCTGAAATGGTAATTCCTCTCCCAGTGTCTGGTGGAAAGCAGACTGAACCAGGTTTTCCTCTAGGATTTTGCCTGTGCTTAGAGCCATTCCATTTATTTTTTATCCCCAATCCTTAATGATTACAAGCATACCCATAACATGCTGCAGCCACCACTATGCTTGAAAATATGGAGAGACAAAAAGTGAATTTCTTTGCCAAATTTGTTGCAGTATTACTTTAGTGCCTTTTTGCAAACAGGATGCATGTTTTGGAATATTTTATTCTGTACAGGCATCCTTATTTTCCCTCTGTCAATTAGGTTAGTATTGTGGAGTAACTACAATGTTCTACTTTAACATTATGGGTTATTGTGTGTAGGCCAGTGACACAAAATCTCAATTGAATACATTTTAAAGTCAGGCTCTAACACAACAAAATGTGAAAAAGTGGAGGGGTGAGATTACTTCCTGAAGGTTCTGTAGGACATGTACGAGCTCATTTATTAATGTAAGACATTTCAGTTCTGCTACAGCTGGTGGTGGAGTTACGTCTTAGTTGTTATTAAATAAATCATCATGCTTCCTCTAATTAAGAGCTCTATTCAATTCATATCGCAGAAATTCAGCGTTACAGGTTGATTGAAATTTAAAGGCAAAGTTCCTGTGGAGACTGCATTCACGGTAAACGCTGCAGATGACGGCTCAATAGGAAATTAGCTTTCCATTTCTATCGCGCCAGATATACTGTAACTCTTCAGCCATACAGATCAAACAGCCCCTAGACAATTTAAGATGTATACAGTATCTTAGTAGTGTTAGAAAGAGGTTTTGTTCATTTTGCTAAACACATTAGACAAGGCTATTCACAAACCATGTTTCCTCTCTTGCTCCCTCCCTCTCCCCATACGGCCTCATTCTCTCTTTCCTTCCCATGCTGTCTGTCTAAACACATGTCCACATCCCTCCCTCTCCCCATACGGCCTCATTCTCTCTTTCCTTCCCATGCTCTATGTCTGTCTAAACACATGTCCACATCCCTCCCTCTCCCCATACGGCCTCATTCTCTCTTTCCTTCCCATGCTCTGTCTGTCTAAACACATGTCCACATCCCTCCCTCTCCCCATACGGCCTCATTCTCTCTTTCCTTCCCATGCTCTGTCTGTCTAAACACATGTCCACATCCCTCCCTCTCCCCATACGGCCTCATTCTCTCTTTCCTTCCCATGCTCTATGTCTGTCTAAACACATGTCCACATCCCTCCCTCTCCCCATACGGCCTCATTCTCTCTTTCCTTCCCATGCTCTGTCTGTCTAAACACATGTCCACATCCCTCCCTCTCCCCATACGGCCTCATTCTCTCTTTCCTTCCCATGCTCTATGTCTGTCTAAACACATGTCCACATCCCTCCCTCTCCCCATACGGCCTCATTCTCTCTTTCCTTCCCATGCTCTGTCTGTCTAAACACATGTCCACATCCCTCCCTCTCCCCATACGGCCTCATTCTCTCTTTCCTTCCCATGCTCTGTCTGTCTAAACACATGTCCACATCCCAAGGCTTTTGCACAGACAGTCTAAAAAGAGCAATGAGCTAATCCTGACAGGCCTGATGTCAAATGGTGGAGGGAAGGAGAGGGTCTGAGAGGGAAAAAACAGCCAACAGTCATAACAATATATATATATATATATATAGACAATTTAAGATATATATATATGAGAGAGAGAGACAGAAAGAGAGAAAGAGCAAAGAGCTTGCAGCAAAATATAGAAAATGTGAGAGAGTAGTGATTCATCACAGATACACATAAAACACACATTCACGCACGTGCACGTACACATACACACAAACTCACTTACCTTGTCACCTGCCTTCTGCCGCCTTTTCTCCTTCCTCTTGTTTTCTGTTGCTTGGATCATCTTCTCCTTCCACAGATGAAAGAAGTAGGACGGGTCTGTGTAGAACTTCAGACCATCCTTGTTGTCATCCCTGTATGACAACACATCCTGACCTGAGACACTGGCCTTGGCAATGCAATTGGTACCTACATTTTATAACTCTTATGTTATAATACATATAAATTGCACATCCCCAATGCTTAATTCTGTACCTTAATGTAAAAGGAGAAGTGCAATGACTAAAGTGAGGTTCAGTAAGTCGTAATGTGATTGGCTGAGGGCTAACCTGTAGGGGCTAAGGATGTTGAGGGGTGGAGGTTTGTCACAGCGATGGTACATCTCCATGACAGGGTTGAGGATGGAGTTCCTGGACACCACCTGCTGGTCTTGGATGGTGGAGCTCTTGAAGGCCTTCCTCATGTTGATGTCCTGCAGCGAAACTGGGACCAGAATGCCAAGGATCAACACAATGAATGAACACTACAACACTGACTCATTGGCAGCTATGAATGAAGTCCCATGGCAACCCAGAATGTTTACAAGTGTGGAATGTTCAATAACATGAAAACAAGCCACATTTATTAGTGGTGTATCAATGCTTCCTCTTCAATAAGAACACCATTTAATAGAACAGCAAACATAGGGTCAGGATTACTGTGAGCAGAGTCTTCGAACAGGATGAACATACAATATCCACTGTATCCCAGCCTGTATAATGACAACCAATGTATTGGTGATTGGAGCAGCAGGGAGTCTGGGACTCAGCTGTTGGGTCCTAAGCCCTGGCGAAGCCCTAGCTTTTTGCTACTGTGTGTTTTACTACGCTCTCTTACTATGGTGCTCTTCATTTGATGCTCATTCACGCTCTCATACCATATGCTGTGCTGTATGTTGTCCTGGGTATGATCATGCTATATAGCATGTATTGTATGATGCTCAGCAGATAATTATACCCTTCTTATCCCCCAGCTGTGACCCCCCCACGTTGCCTCCACCTACCCTCCTCCACAGTGGAGTCCAGCTGGGTGACTTTGACCGCCAGCAGGTCCACTCTCTCCTGGAGGCTGTTCATTCTCATGTAGAAGCTGTTGGCCTCATTGAACAGCTCTCCAAAAATGTCCTCTGCATGTCGACCTGCATTCACAAAACACACACACACACACACCATGCATAGACATGGGTCAGGGACACAGAAGGGCAGTGAGCCCCTGAGTCAGCAAGTCAGTCAGTTAGCAGTCAGCCAGCCAGCTCAACAGTCATTCAGCCAGTCAGTCAGTCAGTCAGTCAGTCAGGTGAATAGACTTACTCAGGCCCCCCAGCTGTTTGATGATGGCTGCCAGGGTGCTGTTAGTGACACACTCCAGCTCGCTGGTGACCCCGTCCGGCACGGCTCCACGGCACAGGTGCCTGGGCTCGATGCATCTTTTAACCAGCGGCATGGCGGCTGCGCCCTACACACAGTCACACACTCACCTACAGAGAGCCAGGGAGGAAGGGTTAAAAAAACACTCCAATAAGCACATTCATGACAGCTTTAAAACAATATAACTTAGTCTTCAGTGGAGCCATCTATAATGAACCAAAATATAAACGCAACATGTAAAGTGTTGGTCCCATGTTTCATGAGCTGAAATAAAAGATTGCAGAAAATTTCCATATGCACAAAAAACGTATATTTCTCTCCAATTTTGTGCACAAATGTGTTTACATCCTTGATAGTGAGTATTTCTCCTTTACCAAGATAATCCATTCACCTGACAGGTGTGGCATATTAACAAGCTGATTAAGCAGCATGATCATTACACAGGTGCACCTTGTGATGGGGACAATAAAAGGCCACTCTAAAATGTGCAGTTTTGTCACAACGCCACAGATGTCTCAAGTTTTGAGGGAGCGTGCAATTGGTATGCTGACTGCAGGAATGTCCACCAGAGCTGTTGCAAGAGAATTTAATGTTAATTTCTCTACCATAAGCCGCCTCCTATGTCATTTTAGGGAATTTGGCAGTACGTTCAACTGGCCTCACAATCACAGACCACATGTAACCACGCCAGCCCAATACCTCCACATCCGGCTTCTTCACCTGCGGGATCATTGAAGACCAGCCACCCGGACAGCTGATGAAACTGTGGAGTATTTCTGTCTGTAATAAAGCCCTTTGAGGGGAAAACTCATTCTGATTGGCTGGACCTGGCACCCAAGTGGGTGGGCCAATGCCCTCGCAGGCCCACCCACGGCTGCAGCCCTGCCCAGTCATATTGAAATCAATAGATTAGGGCCTATTGAATTTATTTATATTGATTGATTTCCTTCCATGAACTGTAACTCAGTAAAATCATTGAAATTGTTGCATGTTGCGTTTATATATTTGTTCAGTATATATTGAACTTCCTGTTGTGTGACACGTCAATTAGAAGCACCGAATAAAGAAAGAGTCAATAGACGGGAGAGAGAACGGAGAGACGTAATAATGACCATGTAATCAACCGATTAAATACATGCAAGGGTGCAATCATAAGGACTCTTAATTACTTAATTAAAGGCATGCAGGACAAAGACCTACTGTAGTACTGTCCAAGACAAGAGGGGTGAGGTTCAAATGCATCGATAAAAGGTAAAACGACATTATTATGGATTATAATAGTAGCGTTGTAAAGTAAGGCAAAGACAATCAGAGGACGCCTGGAAATGAGGATTGAAAGGTCGGGTGGTACAGACTAGAGAACCAATGAAATGTGAGGACAGTATCATGGCCTATTGCACCATGGGTGGGTGTCCGTGACAGTGTGTGTGTCTGTGGGTAGAAACTCTGTGCTCAACCCATCAGGCTAATGGGTAGTGACCATCTACATTAAGCAGACTCCCCCCACAGCCCTAGGGCAGGCTGGCATTATTTTATACAGTACGACCCACTGCCTACTGCTCAGCATGTCCCTATAGCGGAGATGCAATAGAGGAGACCTTTCTTCCTCTCGCCTTCTTCCCTCTCTCATAATGTTCTCTTTCCTACACTCTTTAAAAAAAGGTGCTATCTAGAACCTAAAAGGGTTATTTGGCTGTCCCCATAGGATAACCCTTTTAAGAACCTTTTTTGGTTCCACAGGGGGTTCTACATGGAACCAAAAAGATTCTACCTGGAACCAAAAAGGGTTATACTATTGGGTTAGCCGAAGAACCCTTTTGGAACCCTTGTTTTTCTCAGTTCAATCCCAGTGTTCTCCCTCCTATCTCTCTCAGTTCAATCCCAATGTTTTCCCTCCTATCTCTCTCAATTCAATCCCAATGTTCTCCCTCCTATCTCTCTCAGTTCAATCCCAATGTTCTCCATCCTATCTCTCTCAGTTCAAATCCCAATGTTCTCCCTCCTATCTCTCTCAGTTCAATCCCAATGTTCTCCCTCCTATCTCTCTCAGTTCAATCCCAATGTTTTCCCTTCTATCTCTCCCAGTTCAATCCCAATGTTCTCCATCCTATGTCTCTCAGTTCAATCACAATGTTCTCCCTCCTATCTCTCCCAGTTCAATAACTGTATTTAGATGTCTTGTCTCTTTCAAGCATGGGTCTGAAAAAAAGAGAGCAAAATAAGCGGTACAAAAATAACCAAATAATCCAATGAAAAGAGCTTGGATCAAATAGCGATGGATTTTCGTCTTTATTTGGCACTTGTGCATATGAAAAAAGACTAGAGCCGGACTGATATAGGCATCACCCAAGTGGGTGCCATACATTGTGAAGGAGGAAAAGTCCAGTGGCTAGTTACATGACTCAGGCTGGCTCCCAGAGTAGCCCTCTACATCAGTGGTTCCCAACCTTTTTATAGTCTGGTACCACTTCAAACATCCAACTTCCAGCTGCGTAGCCCCTCTAGCACCAGGGTCAGCGCACTCTCAAATGTTGTTTTTTGCATTCATTCTAAGCCTGCCACACACACACACTACATGGTACATTTATTAAACATAAGAATGAGTGTGAGTTTTTGTCACAACCTGGCAACCTGTGAAGTGACAAAGAGCTCGGGCTAGACGTGCCACTAGCGACCCACCTCGACAACATCTGGTGAAATTGCAGAGCGCGAAATTCAAAATACAAAAATCGTAATATTAAACATTCATGAAAATACAAGTGTCATACATCATTTAAAAGCTTAACTTCTTGTTAATCCAGCCGCTTTGTCAGATTTTAAAAAGGCTTTATGGCGAAAGCATACCATATCTGAGGACAGCGCCCCGCGTACAAAAGCATTAAAAACATTTTCCAAACCAGCAGAGGCATCACAAAAGTCAGAAATAAATCACTTACCTTTGAAGATCTTCCTCTATTTGCAATCCCAAGGGTCCCAGCTACATAACAAATGGTTGTTTTGTTCGATAAAGTCCTTTTTTAAATCCCAAAAAAGTCTGTTTAGTTGGCGCGCTTGATTCAGTAATCCACCTGTTCCACTCGTTCCAAAATGCATACAAAGGAATCCCAAAAGTTACCAATAAACTTCATCCAAACAAGTCAAACAAAGTTTCTAATCAATCCTCAGGTACCCTAATATGTAAATAAATGATCAAATTTAAGATGGAGAATAGTGTGTTCAATACCGGATATAAATAACGAAGTGTGCGCCCTCATCTATGCGCACCACAAAACTACAGTCAAAATGAGAGCCACCTAGAAGAACTACAAATTCTAGCTCATTTTTCAAAAAACAAGCTTGAAATCCTTTCTAAAGACTGTTGACATCTAGTGGAAGCCATAGGAACTGCAATCTGGGAGGATTTTCTTTGATTTTCCCATAGACAGGCATTTTAAAATGGTGGCCACCTCAAAAAAAAATAAAAAATCCAGATGGATTCTGCTCGGGTTTTCACCTGCCATATCAGTTCTGTTATACGCACAGACATTATGTTAACAGTTTTAGAAACTTCAGAGTGGTCTCTATCCAATAATACTAATCATATGCATATCCTAGCTTCTGGGCCTGAGTAACAGGCAGTTTACTTTCGGCATGTCAGTCATCCGAACTTCCGAATACTGCCCCCTATCTCTAAGAAGATTTATAGGACCAGGGCGCAAATAATAATATAATAATAATAATCAATAATTTTGCTCTTCATTTAGCCATCTTACATATAAAACCTTATTTGTTCATCAGAAATTGTGAATAACTCACCACAGGTTAATGAGAAGGGTGTTCTTGAAAGGGTGCATATAACTCTGCAATGTTGGGTTGTATTGGATAGAGTCTCAGTCTTAAATCATTTTCCACACACAGTCTGTGGCTGTATTTAGTTTTCATGCTAGTGAGGGCCGAGAATCCCCTCTCACATAGGTATGTGGTTGCAAAGGGCATCAGTGTCTTAACAGCACAATTTGCCAAGGCAGCGCTATCCAGAAATCTGGCAGTGGATGTTAATTATTTGACTAGGCTACCTGTATTTGACATTGTGTTGTTATTTCGCTGAACACTAGATGGTTAAAAAAAAAATTGGGCAATGAAACGAGGCTACTTAGGCGAGAAAAAAACATCTAAATGGACTGTTTGAAAATGTGAAACACATTTTTATTTGGGGTACCCTCGATGGCATTGCGTGTGCCCCTGTTTGGGAATAGCCGCTCTACATGGTCGTCACCAGACTCTTCATCAACCATCTCCCTGACCAACCTTCCTCTGAACAAGCCATGAACTGTTCCTCTCTATCTTTGGATGATGCACAAACTCAAAGACTTGGTGTCTACTGGTTGACCTAGCTAACTATAGCTAGGCTATGCATAATGATGTATTGGTTGACCTAGCTAACTATAGCTAGGCTACTCATAATGATGTATTGGTTGACCTAGCTAACTATAGCTAGGCTACTCATGATGATGTATTGCTTGTTTGTTTTTTGCTTTTGAAGAGCTTGGGGATTATGAAAAGCGCTATAGATATGTAATAAATTATTATTATGTTCCTGACTAGTCTCCCAGTCCCTGCCGCTGAAAAACATCCCCACAGCACGATGCCACCATGCTTCACAGTAGGGATGGTGCCATGTTTCCTCTAGATGCGACGCTTGGCATTCTGGCCAAAGAGTTCAATTTTGGTTTCATCAGACCAGAGAAACTTGTTTCTCATGGTCTGAGAGTCCTTTAGGTGCCTTTTGGCAAACTCCAAGCTGGCTGTCATGTGCCTTTTACTGAGGAGTGGCTTCCGTCTGGCCTCTCTACCATAAAGGCCTAATTGGTGGAGTGCTGCAGAGATGGTTGTCCTTCTGGAAGGTTCTCCCATCTCCACAGAGGAACTCTGGAGCACTATCAGAGTGACCATCGGGTTCTTGGTCACTTCCCTGACCAAGGCCCTTTTCCCCCAATTGCTCAGTTTGGCTGGGTGGCCAGCTCTAGGAAGAGTCTTGGTCGTTCCAGACTTCTTCCATTTTAGAATGATGGAGGCCACTGTGTTCTTGGGGACCTTCAATGCTGCAGACATTTTTTGGTACTCTTCCCCAGCTCTGTGCCTCGACACAACCCTATCTCGGAGCTCTGTGGACAATTCCTTTGACCTCACGGCTTGGTTTTTGCTCTGACATGCACTGTCAACTGTGGGACCTTATATAGACAGGTGTGTGCCTTTCCAAATCATGTCCAATCAATTGAATTTACCACAGATGGATTCCAATCAAGTTTGATTAAGGCTGCACCTGAGCTCAATTTGGAGTCTCATAGCAAAGGGTCTGAATACTTATGTAAGTCAGGTATTTTTTGTTGTTGTTGAATGAACTGTGTATCGGTTTCGTCCCATAATTCAACCGATAACCTAAATTCAATAAATAGGATGAATAAAGGGAATCTCATGCTTATCTGAACACGTAGCCATTCTCATGTCATTATTATCACAATGTTTAAAACCAACATTTAAAGTATAGTTATTGGACAATTGTTTTTTTGGATGGCAATTTATGAGAATTCAGTGTGGAAAAAGTACACTTTTCAATTTCCCGCTGTAACACAGTATATCGGGAGATATATCGCTATCGTTAAGTTTTGTCCCCCCAAAAAACATATTGGTCGGGCTCTAAAAAAGACTAACATACAGTAATCTTACAAAGCTTGATTGTGAGATAGTACTACTGTAATCTAAATATATACAGTATATACTCTACATAGAAATAGGGCTATTCTGTTCAATATCAATGGAAGACAAAGAACATTATTACTTTTCCTACATCAGCATATCATCTTGAAATGTCAGGCTTTGAAAAACTAAATGCATAGAAACAGTAAATGACTTGGTAACAGGAAATAAATGTATTTCCATGACAGAATTAAAAAGTAATTTTGGACTGACCAATGTAAATACATTCAAATACATGCAACTTAAAAGTTACAGATCACGGAATTTTGGCAACCTTGAGGGAATATTATTTGAGTGAAAAGATGATGATCCTATGATTGGGAAGATATACACAACCTTGCTGAGAGCCTATCCAACTGACAATCTCTTAGAAAAAAACGAACTATTGGAATAATGACTTAAAAAGAGCTGATGTTGGCACAAGATGGAGGGAAAGTTGGAGCATAACAAACGAGATTTCATTTAACGAAAATGTACTCTTAATCCAGTATAATTTTATGTATAGCCTTTATTATACAAGAGACAAAATTCTCAAATTCTACAGCAGTCATGTGTAAAATGCATAATGACTCAATAATCCATGCTTTCTGGGAACGCTATAAAATTCGGAAGTTGTGGGTGGAGCTAGAAAGTTGGCTGTCAGAAGTATTACAATGTAAACGTACATTTAATCTGTCTGTCTACATATTTCAAGACATGTCATATGGGGTGTAGTGAGATAATCGTCCAGTCCATTGGGTGTCTTCTCATCACTCATCTTGAAAAAATGTATACTAAAAACATGGAAATCAATTAATCCTCCATCATTAACACAATGGAAAAATGTATTGATTTATTATTTAAATATTGAAATTACATGAGCTACGGAGAGAAACAAAATGGTGAACTTTCAGGCCAGGTGGCAGAAAGTGATGAGGGAGCTGGAGGGGTGTGCTAGTGGGTCTTGGCAGGTGTGATGTTGTTGATGTTTGTATGGATGTTGTCATTTCTATGTGTATGTTTTGTATTGTTTATAAAAGAAAATAAATGAATAAATGTCAGGTTTTAAGGAAATGTATCTTATTTAAAAGAAATGGGACAAGATGTTCCAAGGCTACAGAGTCCTTTTTGCAGCTGTCAGAATTCCAATGAATTGGCACAGCGAAATAATGAACATGTGTAAACAACCTCAACAGGAACCTCTAGATGGGAAGCTGGAGCAGTACATGTTGACTGTACATCTTCACACTGAGAAAGGCCCATGATACTCTGGAGGATGGGAGCTGGCCTCGTAACATGTCTGCTCTGCAGCTCCTAGGTTGCAACGCCTCTCTGCTCTACGCTACACTGTGCGAACCTTGTGTTCAAAACCATGAGCAGTTGAATAGTCAAAAATGCAGCTTATTTTGGAGAATGCATTCTTGAGTGGTGAAAGCTTTCAGCTTCAGAAGGGTTCCGACAGGATCAAAAAACATTTCATACTTCACTATTATGGAGAAAACTAATATCAGATACTCACAGCTGCAACTTGTGAGAGGATTCATTTGAAGCCTACTTTGTAATTAGGCCTTCCACTTAGAGCAAGCTAACAGGAATCCTGCCACTCACTGTTTTGACTTCAACAATGAGCATGCCAAGTGGCAGCTGAGTAAACAAATCCAAAGCTTACAGTCTCTGCAGCGATAGTTATCTTTCTATATCCTTAAGAAGAAAGATACATTTACTATCTTGGTGAACGATCCCGGTAATCATTTATACATGACTCCTAGTGCTGAGATCACTGAGACCTCACCTCTTAAATATTATGCTTATTTATGTCCTGACACACTACAGCTTATTGTTCAAATATGAATGAGTAAACTTTGTTCTCCTTTGATAGTTCTTCATGAATGATTACTTCACACCAAACACTGCCGTCCTCTCGAGAATCTATTGGCATCTGTTGCTGGCATCTTCTAACCACTACAGTCTCTACCACATTTTTCGCCATCCTCTCCATTGCTTACACTGTCTCTTTGTTGTTGGAGTTACTCGCTATTCAAACTAAGAGAGGCTCTTAGCATCTATCTAAATGCTACCATTGATTCTAAAACGTCAAGTTGGGTGACTTCTCTCTCATCTCTAATTCTTATCTCCTCTACTGGAGCCTGTGTATAGCATGCCTCCACAGCCCGGACTTAACAGTCACGGGAACAAAACTGATTAATGAGTGGAAACCATAGCAACGCTTCCTCCGTGCTGTTAGCATGACACTGACTCCAGGCTCCCTTTGACATAATCTACGGTATGTTCAGAACAAGATAGTAGAAATCAATGATCTACTGCATTCCTCCCATCACAGACCTAGCCGTTCAATCAGAGCCACCATACAGTGAGTGAATCTATTAAAACTAGGTAAAAGCAATGAGCAGTTTGCAAAGATCAGCACAGTTATGAGTAAAATATACAATCACAGCACCCCACATTAAAGGTTCCTCCTGCTCCTAAAAAAGTACACCTGAAAAAACTGTATTAAGACTGCTGAAGTCCTGACTCCATAACCTTCCACTGTCACACCCTGATCTGTTTCACCTTTCTTTGTGATTGTCTCCACCCCCCTCCAGGTGTCACCCATCTCCCCCATTATCCCCTGTGTATTTATACCTGTGTTGTCTGTTGCCAGTTCAGTTTTGTTTCGTCAAGCCTACCAGCAGTTTTCCCTCTGTTCCGGTCTCTCGATTGTACCTGTTTTCTAGTTTTCCCCGGTTTTGACCTTTTCTGCCTGTCCTGAGCCTCCCTGCCGTCCTGTACCTTTGCCCCACCTATCTGGATTACTGACCTCCGCCTACCCTGACACTGAGCCTGCCTGCCGTCCTGTACCTTTGCCCCACCTATCTGGATTACTGACCTCCGCCTACCCTGACACTGAGCCTGCCTGCCGTCCTGTACCTTTGCCCCACCTATCTGGATTACTGACCTCCGCCTACCCTGACACTGAGCCTGCCTGCCGTCCTGTACCTTTGCCCCACCTATCTGGATTACTGACCTCCGGCTACCCTGACACTGAGCCTGCCTGCCGTCCTGTACCTTTGCCCCACCTATCTGGATTACTGACCTCCGCCTACCCTGACACTGAGCCTGCCTGCCGTCCTGTACCTTTGCCCCACCTATCTGGATTACTGACCTTCGCCTACCCTGACCCTGAGCCTGCCTGCCGTCCTGTACCTTTGCCCCACCTATCTGGATTACTGACCTTCGCCTACCCTGACCCTGAGCCTGCCTGCCGTCCTGTACCTTTGCCCGACCTATCTGGATTACTGACCTTCACCTACCCTGACGCTGAGCCTGCCTGCCGTCCTGTACCTTTGCCCCACCTATCTGGATTACTGACCTTCGCCTACCCTGACCCTGAGCCTGCCTGCCGTCCTGTACCTTTGCCCCACCTATCTGGATTACTGACCTTCACCTACCCTGACCCTGAGCCTGCCTGCCGTCCTGTACCTTTGCCCCACCTATCTGGATTACTGACCTTCACCTACCCTGACACTGAGCCTGCCTGCCGTCCTGTACCTTTGCCCCACCTATCTGGATTACTGACCTTCACCTACCCTGACACTGAGCCTGCCTGCCGTCCTGTACCTTTGCCCCACCTATCTGGATTACTGACCTTCACCTACCCTGACACTGAGCCTGCCTGCTGTCCTGTACCTTTGCCCCACCTATCTGGATTACTGACCTTCACCTACCCTGACACTGAGCCTGCCTGCCGTCCTGTACCTTTGCCCCACCTATCTGGATTACTGACCTTCGCCTACCCTGACACTGAGCCTGCCTGCCGTCCTGTACCTTTGCCCCAACTATCTGGATTACTGACCCCTGCCTGCCCTTGACCTGTCTTTTGCCTGCCCCTGTTATATTAATAAACTGTTGTTACTTCGAGGTTGTCTGCATCTGGGTCTTACCTGAAACGTGATATCCTCTGCTTTACAAGTAACAGTTTGCAAACTTTCTCCTTAGTAATTAAGACTACATTTTATGGCCTACCCTTTGTAACCCCTAAATCAGTCAAGATTGTCAAGGTACCATTCGGGCTGACAAATCAACCATGCAAAGTCATACTCTACCAAGGCTAACCTAAATGTGTTCCATATCAGCTCTGAGGACCTACTCCTAATTCTTTCCTACAAGCTGTTCCGGCACTTGGTGGCAGAAAGGTGCCACTTTTCTTAAGAAATGTTTGAAATATGCATAAATATCAGGGTGACATTCAAGACTGCTGAACAATTTAACAAATGGCCACCTGGATTTTTACATTGACCCCCCCCCCCCATTTATTTTTACACTGCTGCTACTCACTGTTTATTATCTTTGCATAGTCACTTCACCCCTACCTACATGTACAAATTACCTCGACTAACCTGTACCCCCGCACATTCACTCGGTACCGGTATCCCCTGTATATAGCCTCCTTATTGTTATTTTATTGTGTTACTTTAGTTTATTTGGTAAATATTTTCTTAAATCTTTCTTGATTTGCATTGTTGGTTAAGGGCTTGTAAGTAAGTGTCTCACAGTAAGGTCTACACCTGTTGTATTCAGTGCATGTGACAAAAAGTTTGATTTGATTTGAAGACTGCTGTTAATGCTCATCTCGTAGGATATATGGTATGCTTTACGAACATGTGCATTAGGTAACACTTAGTTAACACCTGTGTATTAACACTGTAATTACTGTAGTATTGAAATGTTACACAGTAGCCTCATTTATTGGTAACTGCTTAGTAATAGATCGATGGGCAGACATGTGGCTCTAAATCTGCTGCATCATGCAGGCAGATTGCTTTTCCAAAAATATCCATGGCTTAATTAGTAGTCGTCTTTGATTGGACATGACTGATTAGAAGAAAAATAATGACATTAGTGAGTTCATGCAGTTGGACTGACGATTACGTCATCATACCTCCAACCGTTGCTGCTTCTGCACGTGCATGTGATTTGTAAAGAAAAGGGAACAGGTGCTCGCCACTAGAACCATTGGGCTACAGCAGCAGATAACCAGTCAGTGTTCAAGTACAGCTGGAAATCTAATAAACGTGAACGTGAAGAGGAAAACCAATATATTGATTGGTTAGAATTGACCAGGATGAATAGGATAGGGTGGGTTGATTGCATTTGGAGTGATGAGAGCGTCAACCTATGACACTACGGAGGCACCATGTCTGTCACACGAAAATATGTTTTATGTTCCCCATGATATAATGTCTTCTATTGTAAGATGATAATAAATACAACCGCAGTCACCTCCACCCACTCTATTCTGGATTAGTATTTTTCCACACAATTTTTTTTAATAGAATTTGAAATACTTATTGTGCAATATATAAAAATGTAGTCTATTCTAGTGATCTAAAAATTGTAAAATGGTACATAAATCTACTTACCACTGGTTGTTTTTCTTAACCTTGTTTTACCTCCACTCTTTGGCTGTATTATTTGGCAGCTATTTAGACATCACGCATGGAATAGATCGAAGGCATTGCTGCGCGCTACCATCATTATCGATGCATTGTCGACGTGTAGGGAATAGAGGACGATGCTGAAATCTGGAGTCCCTATGCCTGCATGTGTTTCCTTCGGAGCTTCGGCTTTCCTCTACTCGACAAACACTCTGCGGCAACGAAACCACTGCGCATGCGTGTATGGGCTAACACGGACCACCACCCAGTGTTTCAAAGATGCCCAGAACCCGCAGAACAAAACAAAAAAAACAATTTAGGACACAAAAATTACATCCCCAAAAAATAGACGCATGAATAGAATGACCTAGCTGAGACAATGTGGCTTCATCCAATATGCATAGGCCAGTCTATGTGATAATCGCATGTTTCCATGCATCAGGGTGAGGGGCAGTACTGTGCATAGAGTGCTATGCTGTGGAATCTGTGGGAAAGGGGAGCGGAATACAAGGGGCTCTCATTGTTGGGGTTGAGAACTCTGTGCGTGTGTCCGTGTGCGCGCGTGTGTGTAGGAGGCACACGATTCAAGCCTTTTAAAGTGGAAAGAAGTCTCCCCATTCCTAGCTTGGTGCAGAATGATCTAGAAGCTTGGATGCACATTCAAAGTATTTATCTAGCACTCACTCTACATCTCATCCACTAACGACAATTCAAAGGGTGAAAAGTCACAAACTTAGCAAAAAAATAAAATGTCCTCTCACTGTCAACTGCGTTTATTTTCAGCAAACTTAACATGTCTAAATATTTGTATGAACATAACAAGATTCAACAACTGAGAAAAACTGAACAAGTTCCACAGACATGTGACAAACAGAAATGGAATAATGTGTCCCTGAACAAAGCGGGGGTCAAAATCAAAAGTAACAGTCAGTATCTGGTGTGGCCACCAGCTGCATTAAGTACTGCAGTGCATCTCCTCTTCATGGACTGCACCAGATTTGCCAGTTCTTGCTGTGAGATGTTATCCCACTCCTCCACCAAGGCACCTGCAAGTTCCTGGACATTTCTGGGGGGAATGGCCCTAGCCCTCACCCGCCGATCCAATAGGTCCCAGACGTGCTCAATGGGATTGAGATCCGGACTTTTTGCTGGCCATGGCAGAACACTGACATTCCTGTCTTGCAGGAAATCAAGCACAGAACAAGCAGTATGGCTGGTGGCATTGTCATGCTGGAGGGTCATGTCAGGATGAGCCTGCAGGAAGGGTACCACATGAGGGAGGAGGATGTCTTCCCTGTAACGCACAGCGTTGAGATTGCCTGCAATGACAACAAGCTCAGTCCGATGATGCTGTGACACACCGCCCCAGACCATGATGGACCCTCCACCTCCAAATCGATCCCGCTCCAGAGAATAGGCCTCGGTGTAACACTCATTCCTTCGACGATAAACGCAAATCCGACCATCACCCCTGGTGAGACAAAACCGCAACCCGTCAGTGAAGAGCACATTTTGCCAGTCCTGTCTGGTCCAGCGATGGTGGGTTTGTGCCCATAGGCGACATTGTTTCCGGTGATGCCTGGTGAGGACCTGCCATACAACAGTACAACAGGCCTACAAGCCCTCAGTCCAGCCTTTCTCAGCGTATTGCGAACAGCCTGAGCACTGATGGAGGGATTGTGTGTTCCTGGTGTAACTCGGGCAGTTGTTGTTGCCATCCTGTACCTGTCCTGCAGGTGTGATGTTCGGATGTACCGATCCTGTGCAGGTGTTACACGTGGTCTGCCACTGCGAGGACGATCAGCTGGCCATCCTGTCTTCATGTGGTGTTGTCTTAGGTGTCTCACAGTACGGACATTGCAATTTATTGCCCTGGCCATATCTGCAGTCCTCATGCCTCCTTGCAGCACACCTAAGGCACGTACACGCAGATGAGCAGGGACCCTGGGCATCTTTTTTTTTGTGTTTTTCAAAGTCAGTAGAAAGGCCTCTTTAGTGTCCTAAGTTTCCATAACTGTGACCTTAATTGCCTACCGTCTGTAAGCTGTTAGTGTCTTAGCGACCGTTCCACAGGTGCATGTTCATTAATTGTTTATAAAACCTTTACAATGAAGATCTGTGAAGTTATTTGGATTTTTACGAATTATCTTTGAAAGACAGGGTCCTGAAAAAGGGACGTTTCTTTTTTTGCTGAGTTTAGTACAAATATACACTGAGTGTACAAAACATTAAGAACACCTGCTCTTTCCATGACCTAGACTGACCAGGTGAATCCAGGTGAAAGCTATGATACCTTATTGATGTCACTTGTTAAATCCACTTCAATCAGTGTAGATGGAGGGGAGGAGACAGGTTAAAGAAATATGTTTAAGCCAAGAGACAATGGATTGTGTATGTGTGCCATTCAAAGGGTGAATGGGCAAGACAAAAGATTTAAGTGCGTTTGAACAGGGTATGGTAGTAAGTGCCAGGCGCACTGGTTTGTGTCAAGATCTACAACACTGCTGGGTTTTTCACGATAAACAGTTTCCCGTGTGTATCAAGAATGGTCCAACACCCAAAGGACATCCAGCCAACTTAACTGTGGGAGGCATTGGAGTGAACATGGGCCAGTATCCCTGTGGAACGCTTTCGACACCCTGTAGAGTCCATCCCCCGAGACGAATTGAGGTTGTTCTGGGCAGAAGGGGTGTGGGGGGAGACTCGATGCTGTAATCGCTGCCAAAGGTGCTTCAAAAAAGTACTGAGTAAAGGGTCTGAATACTTATGTAAATGTGATATTTAAGTGTTTTTTGCAAAAATGTCTAAAAAAACAGTTTTTGCTTTGTCATTATGAGGTATTGTGTGTAGATTGATTGGGGGGGAAAACAATTTAATCAATTTTAGAATACGGCTGTAACGTAACAAAATGTGGAAAAACTGAATGGGTCTGAATAGTTTCCGAATGCACTGTAGGTAAAAAAGGGAATGTTAGCTCACTGTTTACCTCCTCTCAGACTGGATATTTTAATTAAGCTTTGGTGATTAAGATTTCCAAACAGTCTCACGAGCCAAACACTTTATCAACGGTCTTGACTAGTCTACTTGATTACATTGGGCAGAACAAAAATAAAACAGACATTGAGAGGAGGGGAGGTGTCATGGCTGTCAAAAGGAGAGGACCAAGGTGCAGCTTGTGTGTAGTTCCACATTTTATTTACTCTGTGAAACTATGCAATACATCAAATAACTGAATAGACAAAAAACCAAACCGTGACACAGAGGAGAAACAAACACTACTCAAAAATAATCACCCACACACAAACCCCTACTTAAGTATGATCTCCAATTAGAGACAACGAGGACCAGCTGCCTCTAATTGGAGATCATCCCAAACAAACCAACATAGAAATACAAAAACTAGAACCTAAGAACATAGAAATAGAACACATAGAATAAACCCCCCTGTCACGCCCTGACCTACTCTACCATAGAAAATAACAGCTTACCATGGTCAGGATGTGACAGGAGGCTATGCTTGGTTTTCAATCAAATAAAACTAAATGGGGAAAAAAAACATGATTGTTTTATGTTTCTAAATAGGAAGTATACAGGCACCAACTCACATCTTGTTCAATGCACATAATGGGTTTTCACATGACGAAATTGCAAACTAACATGCGTTTGACACTGGCGCCGCCTTAACGCCAGCCGAAAATAGAGCCCTATACGTTAGAACTGAAGAAGGAAAAACACAGATCATATCATATTAAGCACCACAGGCTAAAATTACATTTTGCATTTACTTATCAATTTCGAGATTTTTGGGTATTTTGGTCCAATAAATTAAAAAGAAAAACAAGTTGATGAAAATGTATATTTATTACTTTTGTTAGTTTATCATACTACTACCATCATCAAAATGTAATGAATTGTAACCCCTTAAATGGACATACATCCATAATTTCAAAACTCACTACATTGAATCACACATAATTTAAAAGCCCATTTCAATGTTACAAACTGGCCTATATGTAGTAACTTACCTTGAAGATCTGATGATTGGGTCTAAATAGGTGTATGACGTTTGGTTGTCTAAATTCATAGGGTTTGTCTTTAACTGCCATTTCCCGAAAGTCAGACTCTATCCACACGCCAACAAATTGTTCTCAGCCTCAGAAGCATCTGCATTCACAACATTTTCAGTGGTTATCCTTAGACCAGGGTTTCCCAAACTCACTTTGCATAATAGGAAAATATGTGCATATTTAATGAGATATCACCTCATTTGTATATTTTAATACAGTATTTCAGAGGGGGGAAAAATATATAAAAATGTAACTAGTAAAAGTTGACTGTGATATATGATTTAAGAAGAAAACAAATACTAAAAGGTGTGGTTCCTGGCCTCACTCTGTCAGAAATATGAACCAGTCTTGAGGTAATGGGGAGTGAAACCACTCCTTGTTCATGAAGACATCTGTTTCCCATTCAAGTGCAATACTATTATCTTTGACTTGAATCTATCATACAGACAGAAAAAAACATCTAGTAAGAAATTACATTTTTATGTATTGTACAGTCTATTTCCATTAGGTGGCACTGTGGCTCCAGGATTACAGAGAGATACAGCAAGTGGTTTTCCTGTAAATGACCCTCTCAAAGCCCTGTTGTGAGAGATGCAAACGCCTTTTGATTTACTAGTAGTGCAGTTAATAGACATTTCATTACAATAACCACACTGACTACACACATATTACTCACTAGCTGTAATTAAATTCTGACACATGTCTTTGGTCACATTGTGCAGACTTAACACTATTTCATATCTCACTGAGTCATGTTTACAGGTCCAGCAACAGGGAGACATTGAGTACATCTCCTGTGTTTGAACAGGAAGTGGAGCTGGAGAATCCAGTACATCTCCTGTGTTTGAACAGGAAGTGGAGCTGGAGAATCCAGTACATCTCCTGTGTTTGAACAGGAAGTGGAGATTGAGAATCCAGTACATCTCCTGTGTTTGAACAGGAAGTGGAGATTGAGAATCCAGTACATCTCCTGTGATTGAACAGGAATATGAGCTGGAGAATCCAGGCAGTGACATGAAGCAACAGCTGTGTCACAACAATGTTTTGTATGTAGAGAGCCTGGAGGGGAAAGACAGTCGGCCAGCCAGCCAGTTCAGACACAGCTGACGTCCTCAGCGGTGGTGGGACAGACACTGGCCAACTTCTCAAGCATCCCAGACCCTGTACCCTCTCTCTCCAACCCCATTCTTCCTTTCATTTCCCCTTTATGCCCATTGTGGCTGTTACGGCTACTGCCGTTGGCATCTTTACTGCATAGAATAGGCGTGACGGTATTAACAGAAATACTGTTGGTGCTCTTGGCTGGCGGGCTTTGGTAGATACACTGTAGGTAGCGGTGGAAGGCTTGTCTATAGGTCCTGTTGAATAGAGTGTAGACCAGTGGGTTGACACCAGAGGAGACATATCCCACCCAAACAAAGACCTTTAGGAGCCCTGCCAACACGGGCTTATTGCACAGGCTTATTATCGAGTCCTCACACAACACGCTCAGCACATTGGTGATGAAGAATGGACACCACATCATCAGGAAGAGGAAAAACACCACACCCAGGACCATGGAAGCTCTCCTCTCATTTTTGATTGATTGAGCCATGCCAGCTCCCCCTGGCTCCTGTCTCCCTGCTGGAGAGATGGGTTGAAGGGAGGCTTGAGAGACGGAAACATCGGAGGAACCAACAGCTGGCAAGGCCTCAGGGGCAGGGTCCTGTTTGAGGAGACGGAGACTGTCCCCTGCAGGGGACCTTGGGGTGATCCTGAGTAGGGCCGGCCGGTTGATTGAAGCCTGGCCTCCATGCAGGAAGTCAGAAGCTTGGTGCTGCAGAACACGCACAGTCAAACAGTAGCTGACCACCATGATGACCAGAGGGACAAAGAAGGCTACGAAGGAGCCAATCAGGACGAAGCTGTGCTCGTTCAGTACACAGGTCCCGTTGACAAACACCTTCCCCTCGTCATGCAGGCCAATCACAGGGATGGGTGTGGAGATCACTGTCAGAGAGAGAGAGAGAGATGGACATGGAGATCACTGTCAGAGAGAGAGAGAGAGAGATGGACATGGAGATCACTGTCAGAGAGAGAGAGAGAGAGATGGACATGGAGATCAATGTCAGAGAGAGAGAGAGATGGACATGGAGATCACTGTCAGAGAGAGAGAGAGAGAGAGAGAGAGATGGACATGGAGATCACTGTCAGAGAGAGAGAGAGAGAAAGAGATGGACATGGAGATTACTGTCAGAGAGAGAGAGAGAGAGATGGACATGGAGATCACTGTCAGAGAGAGAGAGAGAGAGATGGACATGGAGATCACTGTCAGAGAGAGAGAGAGATGGACATGGAGATCACTGTCAGAGAGAGAGAGAGAGATGGACATGGAGATCACTGTCAGAGAGAGAGAGAGAGAGATATGGACATGGAGATCACTGTCAGAGAGAGAGAGAGAGATGGACATGGAGATCACTGTCAGAGAGAGAGAGAGAGAGAGAGATGGACATGGAGATCACTGTCAGAGAGAGAGAGAGAGAGAGAGAGAGAGAGAGAGAGAGAGAGAGAGAGAGATGGACACGGAGATCACTGTCAGAGAGAGAGAGATGGACATGGAGATCACTGTCAGAGAGAGAGAGAGAGAGATGGACATGGAGATCACTGTCAGAGAGAGAGAGAGAGAGATGGACATGGAGATCACTGTCAGAGAGAGAGAGAGAGAGAGAGAGAGAGAGATGGACATGGAGATCACTGTCAGAGAGAGAGAGAGAGAGATGGACATGGAGATCACTGTCAGAGAGAGAGAGAGAGAGAGAGAGAGAGAGATGGACATGGAGATCACTGTCAGAGAGAGAGAGAGAGAGATGGACATGGAGATCACTGTCAGAGAGAGAGAGAGAGAGAGAGAGAGAGAGAGAGAGAGAGAGAGAGAGAGATGGACATGGAGATCACTGTCAGAGAGAGAGAGAGAGAGATGGACATGGAGATCACTGTCAGAGATAGAGAGAGAGAGAGAGAGAGAGAGAGAGAGAGAGAGAGAGAGAGAGATGGACATGGAGATCACTGTCAGAGAGAGAGAGAGAGAGATGGACATGGAGATCACTGTCAGAGAGAGAGAGAGAGAGATGGACATGGAGATCACTGTCAGAGAGAGAGAGAGAGAGAGAGAGATGGACACGGAGATCACTGTCAGAGAGAGAGAGATGGACATGGAGATCACTGTCAGAGAGAGAGAGAGAGAGATGGACATGGAGATCACTGTCAGAGAGAGAGAGATGGACATGGAGATCACTGTCAGAGAGAGAGAGAGAGAGATGGACATGGAGATCACTGTCAGAGAGAGAGAGAGAGAGAGAGGGATGGACATGGAGATCACTGTCAGAGAGAGAGAGAGAGAGAGAGAGATGGACATGGAGATCACTGTCAGAGAGAGAGAGAGAGAGAGAGAGAGAGAGAGAGAGAGAGAGAGAGAGAGAGATGGACACGGAGATCACTGTCAGAGAGAGAGAGATGGACATGGAGATCACTGTCAGAGAGAGAGAGAGAGAGATGGACATGGAGATCACTGTCAGAGAGAGAGAGATGGACATGGAGATCACTGTCAGAGAGAGAGAGAGAGAGAGAGAGAGAGAGAGAGAGAGAGATGGACATGGAAATCACTGTCAGAGAGAGAGAGAGAGATGGACATGGAGATCACTGTCAGAGAGAGAGAGAGAGAGAGAGAGAGATGGACATGGAGATTCACTGTCAGAGAGAGAGAGAGAGAGATGGACATGGAGATCACTGTCAGAGAGAGAGAGAGAGGGACATGGAGATCACTGTCAGAGAGAGAGAGAGAGAGATGGACATGGAGATCACTGTCAGAGAGAGAGAGGAGAGAGAGAGAGAGAGAGAGAGAGAGAGAGAGAGAGAGAGAGAGAGAGATGGACATGGATGATCACTGTCAGAGAGAGAGAGAGAGATGGACATGGAGATCACTGTCAGAGAGAGAGAGAGAGAGAGATGGACATGGAGATCACTGTCAGAGAGAGAGAGAGAGATGGACATGGAGATCACTGTCAGAGAGAGAGAGAGAGAGAGAGAGAGAGAGAGAGAGAGAGAGATGGACATGGAGATCACTGTCAGAGAGAGAGAGAGATGGACATGGAGATCACTGTCAGAGAGAGAGAGAGAGAGAGATGGACATGGAGATCACTGTCAGAGAGAGAGAGAGAGAGAGAGAGAGAGAGAGATGGACATGGAGATCACTGTCAGAGAGAGAGAGAGAGAGAGAGAGAGAGAGAGAGAGAGAGATGGACATGGAGATCACTGTCAGAGAGAGAGAGAGAGAGAGAGAGAGAGAGAGAGAGATGGACATGGAGATCACTGTCAGAGAGAGGGAGAGAGAGAGAGAGAGAGACATGGAGATCACTGTCAGAGAGAGAGAGAGAGAGATGGACATGGAGATCACTGTCAGAGAGAGAGAGAGAGAGAGAGAGAGAGGACATGGAGATCACTGTCAGAGAGAGAGAGAGAGAGAAAGAGATGGACATGGAGATCACTGTCAGAGAGAGAGAGAGAGAGATGGACATGGAGATCACTGTCAGAGAGAGAGAGAGAGAGAGAGATGGACATGGAGATCACTGTCAGAGAGAGAGAGAGAGAGAGAGAGAGAGAGAGAGAGAGAGAGATGGACATGGAGATTCACTGTCAGAGAGAGAGAGAGAGAGATGGACATGGAGATCACTGTCAGAGAGAGAGAGAGAGAGAGAGAGAGAGAGATGGACATGGAGATCACTGTCAGAGAGAGAGAGAGAGAGAGAGAGAGAGAGAGAGAGAGAGAGATGGACATGGAGATCACTGCCAGAGAGAGAGAGAGAGAGAGAGAGAGAGATGGACATGGAGTTCACAGGACAATTAATATCACTTATTATTGTCATATTTAAACCAATGCACAAACATGGCTACATCTATCTCAAAAACATTATATTATTAGAAGAGGTAATCATAATGATTAAACAACCAGCAGGTGGTTTCAAGGAAGCACATGAGGGCAGAGAAAGTGGATTGAGGTTTTTAGATGAAGTCAACAAGCTAACAGGTTGACTGGCTGTCCAATTTCTGTGAAACCAAAAAAGCCTTGAGCCATGAGACCATAATGGCTTGTCCTGTCGTCCCTGTTTAGAGCATCTCTCAGCGTGAAGATGTCAGGGAGCCCCAGGAGAGGTCAGAGAAAACGGCTCCGTTTGGCTTTCTGACAGACTGTAGAAAAAAAGCACTGATGTTTTTTTCTTCAAAAAGGCAAAACAGAAAGAATGTCACATAGTAACTCACTATCTCTCCAGGCACACAGACAACACAGTAGGAGGACATTATTTAGCTAGATCTCTTGTTCAATCGTTTTTCCCCCTCCTGATTTGTCAGCATGAACTCACCTATGGAGATGGTCCAGACGAGGGCGATCTTAGCCTTGGCCTTGGAGAGGGTGTTGGAGCGGCTATGTTGGATGGGGTCACAGATGCCCACATAGCGGTCCAGTGAGATGGCACACAGGTGCATGATGGATGCTGTGGAGAACAGCACGTCTAGGTAGATCCAGACAGGACAGAGGGGTCTGGGGAAGGGCCACACGTAGTCTGAGGGATGGACAGACACAGTTCACTAACAATTACTGATATTTCATTATCAAATCTGCACACCTGCTTTGTGACCAGGCAAATAAATCCAAGGTCATTTTTCAGTCTCATATATCATCAAATAGACTGCCATGATGTAACTAGAAAAATCATGTAATGATGTAATGGATCAAAGTCTTTCATCCTTAATGACATGAAAATAATGAATGTTTATGAGGGAAGAGTTTATCTGGCTGTTGCACATTAGCACACAAACCCATTTGATCTAAAATAAACAAACTCTTCAATGCCATTCAAAGTAATGGGGCTTACTGAGATAAGGGAATTGTGTGGGAATGGGGTAATCTCACATTAGAATGTCTTTCTGTCTCCGATAGACATTCCATAACATGTTAACCAGGATCTTTTTCCTCACCGTCTTCCTCATCCACTCGAACATCCCCTCACAATAAAACCTCGTATCCCTAGCTGCTTTCAATTGATCATTATTCAGAGGGTAAACAAATGCTGCTTTGCTAAAAGAGCTCAACCTACCACCTACCTACCTACCATAGAGAATGTTGATCAGTGAGACCGGCATGACGAGAAAACCCACAAGCATGTCTGCCACAGCAAGGGAGCGCAGGAAGAAGCTGGTGGCATTCTGCAGCTTCCTCTCCAGAGACACAGCCAGGATGAGCAGGATGTTGCCCACCACAGTGAAGAAGATGACCATTAAGATGAGCAGAGCAGGCCAGTTCTTCTCCTTGTCAGGTGTCTCCGGTCTGGAGTCAGACTGATTCCACTCCACGGGGAAGCTCAGATTAACGAAAACCGTAGTGCTCTCTGGCATAGTCATCCTGTCACTGAGAGAGGCTATAGGCTAGACCCTCCAAGCAGGGCTGCAGCTGTGCTCAGCCATCCATCACCTGTGTTCCAAAGCAGCACTATGGTGCTCAACAAACATTGAACTTCCTGCGGTGCCAATGATAGACCGAAGGTTTAGTTTTTCATACCCCTGGAACACTCGGATGTTATTTGTGATGATATTTATTTTTTTATCTGCAAAATAAACCGAAACAGTTCTGAGTTAGTCACATTTCTGTAAACACATTTCCACTGTAGACAGACAACTTATCTTGTGTATTAACAGAACATTACAGCCACATCAACCTCTGGTCCAATGTATGTCACATCTGTCTGTGATTCTCAGCAGACAATCTTTTGGTTATTCAACTGTAAATTGAACAGTAATGCATTTCAGCGATTCACTCTCCTTATCATAACCACAAAACTAAGGACCTATTGCGGGATTGTTTTTGTTGTCATAGGAGACTTTGCATAACAAATATGTGTACTGGATGTGCAAATGTTATTTTTCCATTGTTTACTCCCCCCCTAAACGGTTAAGCTATTTTATTTATTCAAATGATGTACTAGTAGACATGACATTCTATTCGCATGTGCACATCATACAGAGTATACATCATACAGAGTATACATTTAGAGCAGATGGCAGAAGACGATCATCATACAGAGTATACATCATACAGAGTATACATCATACAGAGTATACATCATACAGAGTATACATTTAGAGCAGATGGCAGAAGGCGATCATCATACAGAGTATACATCATACAGAGTATACATCATACAGAGTATACATTTAGAGCAGATGGCAGAAGGCGTGATTCCCTAATTACTCTGGTTAAAGTCCGCTATTCCTGACAGATGGTCTGGATGCTCTGGGCTCTCTGCTGGTGCCAAAGAGGATGTGCAGTGTGTGATCACGGGACATGGATCCGGTTCTGATCCACGGAGTCAAGGAACAGCTGGAACGCTGCCAGAAAGCATGCAGTATCAATAAGATTCGCAGAGACTAAGTCTTGAACTGCACTGTTGGTTAACGGCTTGTAAGTATGTGTTTCACTGTAAAGTCTACACTTGTATTCGGCGCATGTGACAAAAAGTTGATTTGATTAAAATAGCAAAGAAATGATACAGAGCTTGGCTATTGAAAAAGACCCCAGATGTCATTGCATGCTATACTTCTGTAAGAACGGCCAGCTGCTGATGTTTATCACATTGGTCTCTGTGCCACATCGGGAGTCTGGGTAATATGCTGTATCTTTGACAGTCAGACTAGAAGTCACTACCACCGTAAAAACGTCATACCATACCGTGCTATAATCCCAAACGATGTCAATGTATTACCCTTCAAAGGGACTAAAGGCTAAAGAGAAAGACAAATTAGAAATAATCTGAGTTAATTTTAGTCCTTGGATGTCTTCATTCCTCCAGCAAACATTGAGGCTATGTGTGTTTGTTACCGTTCCATGTCATTCCAGCCATTGCAATGAGCTTGTCCTTGTATATTTCCACCCACCAGCCTCCAATGGTCTGTAGGAAAGATGACATCACCATTGTGTTCCTCTATGTACAGTATCTGTGTTATCTTTTTAAAGTCGTAAAGTGGAACTAACAGCGTTTTAATTACTTTGCAGATATGAAACAAAAAGACAATCATAATATAAGTGAAAAAAAATCTCATTCACAGTTTAGGCTACAAAACCAACTTTATAAGAGTTTTTAAAAATAGGTTCTATTTGACATAAAAATCCATGATGTAGAACAGGGCTCTCCAACCCTGTTCCTGGAGAGCTAACCACCTGTAGGTGTTCACTCCAACCCTGTTCCTGGAGAGCTAACTTCCTGTAGGTTTTCACTCCAACCCTGTTCCTGGAGAGCTAACATCCTGTAGGTTTTCACTTCAACCCTGTTCCTGGAGAGCTAACATCCTGTAGGTTTTCACTCCAACCCTGTTCCTGGAGAGCTACCCTCCTGTAGGTTTTAACTCCAACCCTGTTCCTGGAGAGCTACCCTCCTGTAGGTTTTAACTCCAACCCTGTTCCTGGAGATCTACCCTCCTGTAGGTTTTAACTCCAACCCTGTTCCTGGAGATCTACCCTCCTGTAGGTTTTCACTCCAACCCTGTTCCTGGAGAGATACCCTCCTGTAGGTTTTAACACCAACCCTGTTCCTGGAGAGCTACCCTCCTGTAGGTTTTAACTCCAACCCTGTTCCTGGAGATCTACCCTCCTGTAGGTTTTCACTCCAACCCTGTTCCTGGAGAGCTAACATCCTGTAGGTTTTCACTTCAACCCTGTTCCTGGAGAGCTAACATCCTGTAGGTTTTCACTCCAACCCTGTTCCTGGAGATCTACCCTCCTGTAGGTTTTCACTCCAACCCTGTTCCTGGAGAGCTAACATCCTGTAGGTTTTCACTTCAACCCTGTTCCTGGAGAGCTACCCTCCTGTAGGTTTTAACTCCAACCCTGTTCCTGGAGATCTACCCTCCTGTAGGTTTTCACTCCAACCCTGTTCCTGGAGAGATACCCTCCTGTAGGTTTTAACTCCAACCCTGTTCCTGGAGAGCTACCCTCCTGTAGGTTTTAACTCCAACCCTGTTCCTGGAGATCTACCCTCCTGTAGGTTTTCACTCCAACCCTGTTCCTGGAGAGCTAACATCCTGTAGGTTTTCACTTCAACCCTGTTCCTGGAGAGCTAACATCCTGTAGGTTTTCACTCCAACCCTGTTCCTGGAGAGCTAACATCCTGTAGGTTTTCACTTCAACCCTGTTCCTGGAGAGCTACCCTCCTGTAGGTTTTAACTCCAACCCTGTTCCTGGAGAGATACCCTCCTGTAGGTTTTCACTCCAACCCTGTTCCTGGAGAGCTAACATCCTGTAGGTTTTAACTCCAACCCTGTTCCTGGAGAGCTACCCTCCTGTAGGTTTTAACTCCAACCCTGTTCCTGGAGAGCTACCCTTCTGTAGGTTTTCACTCCAACCCTGTTCCTGGAGATCTACCCTCCTGTAGGTTTTAACTTCAACCCTGTTCCTGGAGATCTACCCTCCTGTAGGTTTTCACTCCAACCCTAATCTAGCACACCTGATTCTAATAATTAGCTGGTTGATAAGCTGAACCAGGTTAGTTAGGTTGAAGCAGGTCCATGGGGATTCGCGATGACAGCAGTCAAATTTAAGTACTGGAGATAATTGCAAACATAACAGAAGGTAACAAAGAAGATGGCAGACAAGGAAAAAAAGGAGGAAGTGGAATATACACTACATGACCAAATGTATGTGGACACCAGCTTAAACATTTCATTCTAAAATCATGGGTATTAATATGGAGTTGGTCCCACCTTTGCTGCTATAAGAGCCTCCACTCTTCTGGGAAGTCTTTCTACTAGATGTTGGAACTTGCTTCCATTCAGCTACAAGGTCGGGCACTGATGTTGGGCGATTTGGCCTGGCTCGCAGTCGGCGTTCCAATTCATCCCAAAGGTGTTCGATGGGGGTTGAGGTCAGGGCTCTGCGCAGGCCAGTCAAGTTCGTCCACACCAATCTTGACAAACCAGTTCTATATGGACCTCACTTTGTGCATGGGGGAATTGTCATGCTGAAACAGGAAAGGGCCTTCCCCAAACTGTTGCCACAAAGTTGGAAGCACAGAATCCTCTAGAATGTCATTGTATGCTGCAGCATTAAGATTTCCCTTCACTGGAACTAAGGGGCCTAACCTGAACCATGATGAACAGCCCCAGAACATTATTCCTCCTCCACCAAAATGTACAGTTGGCACTATGCATTGGGGCAGGTAGCGTTCTCTTGGCATCCGCTAAACCAAGATTTGACAGTCAGACTGTCAGATGGTGAAGCGTGATTCATCACTCCAGAGAACGCATTTCCACTGCTCTAAAGTCCAATGGTGGCACGCTTTACACCACTCCAGCCGACGTTTGTTATTGCGCATGGTGATCTTAGGCTTGTATGTACCAGCTCAGCCATGGTAACCCATTTCATGAAGCTCCCGATGAACAGCTCTTGTGCAGATGTTGCTTCCAGAAGCAGTTTGAAACTCGGTAGAGAGTGTTGCAACCGAGGACAGACGATTTTTACGCACTATGCGTTTAAGCAGTCACCGGTCCCGTTCTGTGAGCTTGTGTGACCTACCACTTCAGCTGAGCAATTGTTGCTCCCAGATGTTTCTACTTCACAATATCACTTACAGTTGACTGGGGCAGCTCTAGCAGGGCAGAAATTTGACAAACTGACTTGTGACAGTGCCACGTTGAAAGTCACTGAGCTCTTCAGTAAAACCATTCTACTGCAAATGCTTGTCTATGGAGATTGCATGGCTGTGTGCTCGATTTTATACAATTGTCAGAAACGGGTGTAGCTGAAAAAGCCAAATCCACTCATTTGAAGGGGTGTCCACATACTTTTGTATATATAGTGTATTATAAATATAGAGTGGGGGATAGCAGAAGCCTTCTGGAAGATCTGTCGAAGGGGAAGATGGCAGATAAGGAGAAAAGTGACATGTTTTGATGGAATGGAGGATTGCACAGAACTTTTGGAAGAGCTCGAGAAGGAAAATTAAATAATTGTGGTGCAGATGCAGTGATGACCGACGAAGGAGCTGAGTGTACTGGGAAGCAATGTGGTGAGGATGGTTGGAGTCAAGTGCAAAAGAGGAATACGTGCTCTAATAGCTCAGAGATGGAACCTGACGAGGGTATGGATGTAGTACATGCGATGAGGACTGCTGAGTTCAGGCCTCGTCCAGATGGTGATGAAGGTGATTTTGGCCCAGTGGGAGTGAGACTTTGAGAGAATGGATCTTTGCCTTCTGGCTGATCCATATGTGGTGATCCATATGTGGTGTCAGGTTGGGTGGAAAAGAGGTTAGGGAATGTTTGTTCGGTGAAAGTGACTCTAAGTGGTATCATGTAGATTGTGTGCGTTTCTGCTGTCCAGAGGGAGCATGCGCTCCGTACAACGCGACTGGGGACATGAAGTGTGACTTGCTTTCCTGTCCAGATCAGGGTACTGCTCCCTCTGGTAGCAGCTAATGGGGATCCAGCTAATGGGGATCCAGCTAATGGGGATCCAGCTAATGGGCATCCAGCTAATGGGGATCCAGCTAATGGGGATCCATAATAAATACAAATAACTTGCGTGACGTTAAGTGTTGAGGAAGATCAACTGAAGTGGAAGATTCCCTGTGTCTGTGACGCCCGCCATTTGGTTTGACGCAGACCCGGTGGTCAAGGACGTAGACCCGGTGAAATGGAAAAGACACAGTCTGGACTACTGGAAAGTCTTTACCAGATAAAGTCAAGTTAGGATCTGTCAGTTATCCCGTGAGAGCTTTTGTCCCAAATCCATTAGTGTTTTAGGTGTCAAACTTATGGTAATGTGGCAGCAGTGTGTAGCAGGGAGATTCTGAGATGTGAGAAGTGTGCAGGAGGACATGAGACAAAGGAATGTGTAGTATCAGTGGAACAAAAGTGTGTGCGTTAACTGTAGGGGTACCCATGGTGCTGGAGATCAGAGGTGTCCGGTGAGAGAAAGACAGGTCGAGGTTGCCATGATCAGAGTAGTGCAGAAGGTGTCGTTTGCAGAGGCACTGAAGAGAGTAGTCGAAGAAGATGTATCCAGGGTGAAGAATCCTAAGAGGATCTCTGTGTTGGCCGAGGCCAATAGAGAGTGATAGGAATAACATGTGCTTCAGTAAGGTTGGTTTTTAGGCGTTCATGGCCATTGTTGTCAATTATACCGCAGGAATGGAACGTAAATCATAGAGGATATAGAGAATAGGCTAATACACAGCCAATACAGTAGGTGGTGGCATGCACCTATGACATTTGTTTGCGGACCGCCATAATACCAGAGAAGACACACCAAAGTAGCCGTTGCAGACTCAAGTCAAGGACGTAGAGAGGTGGGTATTAGCAAGACTAGTAGAGTAAGTGTATTGTTGGCAGAATAGATGGATGCAGTTCAATGCATGATTAATATGAATTCACCAATACATTTCTTGTTAGTCCAAAACATATTGCTATCAGGTTGTAAATCACAGCTGGCCTGGTACACTGTTTACTGCCTCCATTCAGGATGCACCGTTTCAGTTTCAATGACTCAATATTTTGGACAAAAACGGACAATGTAACTAAGGCTGGGAATGTCAATACAATCAATCTAGCACGGGCAATGATCACAAGTCAGTCGTAATGTGGCTAATAAACTAATGTATCTATTTTTGTTGCTATTTCTTTAGCAAGCTAAAAACCCGGAGCCTAACGTTAGCTAGCTAGCTAGCTGCTGGGAGGTTGTCATGCCATTGTGCGAGTGGGTGAGTGGCCGACTTTTTCCCATCATATTATTTTTTCAAATGTATTTGGCATCGATCAAATGGGCGAGTAGGCAGTTCCCATTCAATTGTCAAAACATGGGTTAGGACAAGCGTGCATTGGCAGAGAAGTTGAAGAAGGGCCGAGCAGGCTACTATTCCCCAATGTTTATCAGTGCAAATTGCATTTTATTTTTTTTGTACTTTTTACCCATTTTTCTCACCAATTTCATGATACCCAATTGCTAGTTACGGTCTTGTCCCATCACTGCAACTCCCGTACCGACTCGGAAAAGGCGAAGGTCGAGAGCCACGCGTCCTCCGAAACACGCTACCTCAAGCCGCACTGCTTCTTGACACACTGCTTGCTTAACCCGGAAGCCAGCCGCAACAATGTGTCGAAGGAAACAACGTACAGCTGGCGACCAAAGTCAGCGTGCATGCACACGGCCGCCACAAGGAGTCGCTAGAGCGCGATGGGACAAGGACATCCCAGCCGGCCAAACCCTCCCCTAACCCTGACTCGGTGGTGGAAAAAGTACACAATTGTCATACTTGAGTAAAAGTAAAGATACCTTAATAGAAAATGACTCAAGTAAAAGTGAGTCACTCAGTAAAATACTACTAGAGTAAAAGTCCAAAAGTATTTGGTTTTAAATATACATAAGTATCAAAAGTAAATGTAATTGCTAAAATATACTTAAGTAAAAGCAAAAGTATAATCATTTCACATTCCTTATATTAAGCAAACCAGACGGAATGATTTTCTTGTTTTATTATTTTACGGATAGCCAGGGGCACACCAACACTCATATCATTTACAAAATAATAATGTGTGTTTAGTGAGTCAACCAGATCAGAGGCAGTAGGGATGACCAGGGATGTTCTCTTGATAAGTGTGTGAATTGGACAATTTTTCTGTCCAGCTAAGCATTCAAAATGTAACAAGTACTTTTGGGTGTCAGGGAAAATGTATGGAGTAAAGTACATTATTTTCTTTAGAAATGTATTGAAGTAAAAGTTGTCAAAAATATGAATAGTAAAGTACAGATACCCCCAAAAAAACGACTTAAGTAGTACTTTAAAGTATTTTTACACCACTGCCCGGATGACGCTGGGCAAATTGTGCGCCGCCTCATGGGTCGAACCCGGATCTGTAGTGACGCCTCTAGCATTGCGATGCAGTTCCTTAGACCACTGCGCCACTCAGGAGGCCCATTAGGGCAATTTTGATGGCCAACTACAAGCTGAAAAAGTTTTAGAGGGTTTATCTACTCTTGCCTCATTAGATTTTAGCTCATCTCGCTCTGGCTAACATTCGTTGTTAATCTTAGGGAGGGAGAGAGAGCCTACCGTTTCATGGTTGTTTGATCAATAGCACTATAAAGTTCCCAAATGTAAGAGGATTCATGTTATTTACATCTTTGCTGAAATCCATTCAGGTATTTTGTGGCTTTTGGCAATGATTTCTAATGGTCTAAAGTCACACTGTTGCTACTGTCTGTAAGCACACAGTCCATTTCAAAGTGAATGATGGCAGGCTGTGTGGCAAATGGCTTTTGCATAAAAGCCTACTGTAGCTCTGATTGGCTATGGTGGACCAGTCTGTGTAGAGTCCGGTCCTGCACAAGACTGACTTGTTTTTATTAGGTTTTATTTACTGCAGTGTCTATTAATTGTCGCACGGCCGTTTACTCACTATTGCTATAGAATTTTGTAAATGCCTTACTCTACGTCATTCCCAAACATTCTATGAAAGTATGAAAACGTGAAAAGGATAATAATAATAATTTAAAAAATTAAAGGCGTCATATTCTTCCTGGTGGTGTACATTAATTAACAGATTCTTATCAGATTTCATGTTGATAAAACGCTGTCAGTTCCACTTTAAGTCCTACTAAATGTGTTGATCCAGATCTGTTCCAGCTTTAGCTAACTCCTCTGACCACTGTAATGCCATGTATGGTATCATATAGCCCTATGTTTATAACTCAAGAATTCATTCCACTTCTTACCCTAATCAAGAGTCATCAGACAAACATTAAAGCACAGACACAACCCAGACTGAGTTCCTGGGAAAAACCAAACGCAGGACAATGCCCTGGTCGGTGATGCTATGACAGGATTCTCAGGAGAGGATAGGCTATTCTGAAATTGTTCACTTGCAGGAGTGGTTCTGAAGAGACTAATTAACTTGAAATCTAGAGCTGGCAGAGGTCATTCTGTCCTCAGCAAGGGGAATTGTCCTCACTGTGACAGCATAGGTGTCCCACACATTAGGAACCTTTAATCAGAGTCAGAATCACCATTATTTGCCAAATCCATTTGCATGTAAATTAATTTGACTTGGTGAAATGGTCCTGCCACATTAATCAGAATATACAGACAGACGATAAACAGGATATACAGACAGACAGACGATAAACAGGAGCTATAGACAGACGATAAACAGGAGCTATAGACAGACGATAAACAGGATATACAGACGATAAACAGGATATACAGTGAGACGATAAACTGGATATACACAAATGATAAACCGGATCTACAGACGGTAAACAGGATATACAGACGATAAACAGGATATACAGTCAGACGATAAACGGGATATACACAAACGATAAACAGGATACATTTACATTTAAGTCATTTAGCAGACGCTCTTATCCAGAGCGACTTACAAATTGGTGGAATATACAGACAACATATGAAGAAGAAGAGTTTACACAAATCCACATGTGATGCAGTATGTACACTATGTAGACTGTAAGCTAAGAACTACAAGCTTCCCTATAAACCCTAATCGACATAATAAATGATGGATGTAGAGATGTGAGACTGTTGATTATCTTCAACTGAATTCAACTGCCTGACGCATACCAGATAGAGAGAATAAAGTATATTATTTGATCTTAGTAAACAGCCCAGGCATGTTTCAAAATGGTAATACTGTTGTTTCTTAAATGTTCCTATATTGTGAGGGTTAGTATTAAACCATGGATGAAACACGACATGTCAGTAGCCGTTAACTTTTTGAAATGGTCCATGTAGTGCTGATTATTCATGATGACTGGCTCTCTCCTATGGGGACAGCATGCTAAAATAAAAACCTGTCTGCAAGCTTGTGGTGTAGGCAAATAGGTCCTCCGTCCATTTCCACAGTCAGAATAGATGAAAAAAACACTATGATCTTCATCCCAGGTGCCAATGATGTCTGGCACGTTCAACCCAGGTTAATGTATAGCCCGATAAATGTTAGAAAGTATGAAAGCTTAGCCTACCACTTGACTGTTAAATTGACTTGGCGGGCAAGGCCAAACTATTCTTCAAGATCCAAAGTCAGATAAACTCTGCCATTGGAAAATGCTTTCTCTTATTAAATGGGCATATGCAATATTTATTTTATTTTTTATTTCACCTTTACTTAACCAGGTTGGCTAGTTGAGAACAAGTTCTCATTTACAACTGCGACCTGGCCAAGATAAAGCAAAGCAGTGCGACACAAACAACAACACAGAGTTATACATGGGATAAACAAGTGTACAGTCAATAACACAATAGAAAAAAGTATACAGTGTGTAATATAATAGTAGTATAATATAGTATAATAGTATAATATAATCAATAGTTACCAAAGAAACATCACTGATCATTAACAATCCATTATTGTACCATACCAAAGGGATATCCTCTTCCTAAGAACTGTCATTTCATTATTTGTTTTCTTATAAGGACTTATTCATAGTGTAACAAGGGGAACAACTACTTGAGATCTCACAGCGAGTGACGTCACCGATTGAAACGCTATTAGCGCGTACCGCCGCTAACTAGCTAGCCATTTCACATCGGTTACAATAGGAACCTCAGACATTATGGGTCCGATTCCAACATAGGAATTTACGCCTTTTCTACGCACGACTTTCTTAAGCACTTGTCAGTATTTGGTATTCGCACTTACCTTATTCAATCGAGTAACACGCTTTGAATAAATGTAATTCAACTGCTAAAAACCATCCCACATTCTGCCAAACATATTTTCTTGTGGAGTTTTCATTCAATAGGGTTTTCAATACATTTATCTTAAGCCATCCCTTTAAGTTTGAATTTAGTCGACAGACTCAATAGAATATATGGAGAGAACGTTCCTGAATATTAGGGATCAATGAAAGAAAGCCATCTAAATACACACATGCCTCAATTTCAGCACCAATTGGTGGATTTAAAAATACTATGATCTTGTTGATTATTTAGGTTTAAGTTTAAGTATTTATGAATAATAAAAAACAGGTTTGGAGAGCCTTTATGCATGAAAGAAATAAAACGGTGGTTTGATTCATTCAGAAAATTGTCACATTCAGTTCTTGAACCCATGGTAATGTTGGAAGATTAGTGTACATATCATTATAATGAGGAGAATAGTGTACAATAGTAGGTTATACCCTCGCTATTGCTTAACCATGGAACTGTGTGATGCGCCATGCATTGGGTGCAAACTGTTATGGCTTGAGCATCTGCTCCATAACATTTAATTAGACTACTTACAACAACAAAAAACTAGCAACTGTTACTAATGATCCTCCTCAACAACCACACGGCAGTGACAGCATTTACAGAGGATGCAAATGAAGGTACACGAAACAATGTAAAGAAATGGAATGATAATGTGCTGTAGGCTATACAACCTGAAGGGAACTAACAGTAAATTGGCAGTTGAATATGTGGTTATTAGGCCTACTGAAGGTCGATACTGATTGTGGCTAATATTTAACATGAAAGAAATAGGAGTCAGAGAAAGTCGTGGTAGCCTGTAACTAAGATATTCTGGAGTGCCCATCCCTGCAAGTTAAAAGGCTGTACAATTTAAATTCTGCATCATGGCACAGCATTTCATAAACTTTACTGTGGGAAAGTTATGTTGATATGCTTCATCAGTTTGCTGTCATATGAGTGAGTTCACATGTCTCCAGGATTATAAAGTAAAATGTATCTAAAACAAAATATAAAAAATTCCCTTATCCAAACAGATTACCTCGTATCAATAGCTCTTATCAAGTTGTAAATTACAGTGCGTGGAGAATGGTGTTATTTCTATGGAGAGAGAAAAGTAGATGCTTTTACCACTTGGAACAGGTAGGTTCGCTGGACCTTATGAATTAGTTTCCTCGTGTGTAAGGGTAGTGGAATTATTAGGGGATTTAATTCAAGATAAGAATACAGCGTATCTGTAGACACACGTCCGCTACACATTCATAACTTCATACAAACGAATAACGGGTTAATAGCATTCTATTTATATGCTTAATTTCAAGGTCAGAATACACACAGAGAGAAAAGAGCATAAAAAGGGATTTTACGTTCCATTTCCACTTAACTCCGGTCAGAATCGACCCTATGCACTTGATAAATATATATGTTTTTGCCTGGATATGTGCAAAGGATTACATTGCAGTCAAGAACAGACCTGCTGACTCAACACTAATCAGACTATACAAGGGCAGTCATTCACCTAATGCAATTAATTAACCATGAGATCCAAGATCAATGCCTAATATCAATCTCTGTGGCTAAGCCAATCAACTAATTTAGTGAAAAGGTGACTGCAGAAGACCTTTTAATAAGGTCTCTTTAAATTAAGGTGTGTCGCTTGTTCTTCATGAAATTATCAATGAGCAGGGGACATTTTACAGGCCATAGGCTACTTTAACAAAAAGGTACAGTCTTCTTGCAGAATATAACTCATTGCCTCATGACCTACAACTGTCTTACACCATCATCACCCAATACAAAGTTGCTTAATTTACTCCATTAGTAAACAATGTCTCAATGGGCTTCAAAAGTGTAAAACTATAATGTTGTTCTCATGGACTGTCAGTCCTTGCACCCTAGCTCTATCTATCTATGTATTTGAGATTGGTTACATTTTCCCAGCACCATTCCTCAGCTTTAGGCTACAGCCGATTAAGTGGCTGCCATTTGATTGAAAATGAATTACGGCTTTATATGGACGGTAGCTTGCCTTAAGAGCGTTGGGCCAGTAACTGAAAGGTCGCTGGTTCGAATCACTGAGCCCACTAGGTGAAACATCTGTCGATGCGCCCTTGAGCAAGGCACCTAACCCTAATTGTTCCTGTTAGTAGCTCTGGGTATGAGCGTCTACTAAATATAAAGTGGCTAGGCTGTTTTGAATTGAAGATCCTAAAACTGTCTGTATAGCCCTATAGCGAACCGATGCAAATGAATTCAAATATCTTATTTGACAGCGCTTGCATGTCTACATAGGATATACACCTACTTCAAAGCGAGACGTTACATACCGCCAATGATACTGTCGGACCTTCTGCGCGCACTTTTCGTTTTCACTTCCTCAAAACGTATTTCCTTCATAAACCCATCATGTATGTCAGCCTCCTTTCATGGTAAAGTGAGAACTCTCCGGCAGAAGTAGAGGCGTATCCTCTGACTTCGAGTCTAGAACAAACCCAATGTTCATCTCCACGCCTTCCATTCATCCAAAGACGCTGCCACGATCACAATGCCGCTCTACTTGTTGTTCAATATTGCTTAATTAATAATGCACGTAAATTGCAGTCTGTTTTGAAGACTTCATTCCGCTTGCAAATTACTTGTTCAATTAGATAGGGTTTTCGCTTTCCTCATCTGAATGTGCATTTCTTGCACAAAGTGAAATAAAATATACCTACTTCATATTTTTTATACAGTAGGCCTACTACTGTACTGTCAATAACAACATTGTAAATAACATGTTTTATTTCTGTCCCTGACCCCTTTAATGGTATATACATGTTTGTTCCATCTGTACTAGCCAGAGGCTGAGCCTACGGTGCATGCGCTAGCCTGAGTCATACAGTCACGAACGCACACACAGGACAATCCCTCAGATCAAGTCAATTCGACATAGTGTTTATCCATAGCCTATGTTTACACAACTATAGCCGAGAGCATAGCCGTGGGAAGTAATGGTGCTGAAACAGCCCCTGAAAAATCGGAAATAAACTTTTTTCTCACAAACGTCTGGCACCCAAAACACAGAAAAATAGTATTATTTTCTGCCCATGTTTTGACCTCAGGCCAGGGGAGAGTTACCAGCTATGACATATCCAGGACAGTGAGGAGGAACCTTGCCGTCTCATGAGAGCCCTCTGTCCCTGGACCAATCGACCAATGGGCAGCCCATGGACCAATGGGCAGCCCATGGACATCTCAGCAAGAACATACAATATAGGGACATGACAAAGACCCCAATCAACTGGAGAAATCAGGGAACTCTTTGGTTACTGCCAGCCTGCACCTGCTGGGTTAGAGATGTGAAACAGGAGAATAAAATAACTTTGACATTTATTTATTTTTGAGTTCAGACATTCCACAAATGAATCTTTGGAGAGGAGAACAATCATATCAAGGGTATGCATGATATGCAATGTTCCTTCTGTTAGCCTACTCTGTCAATAAGATGGGTCTGTAAAGGTATCTTAAATCATGGAGTTTTATGACCAGCTTGTGACACATTAACCAGCATCTGAAACACTAAAGTTTATTAGTATTCACTGACCAACACTGTATTGATAAGACATGTCTCCGAGTGACTTCCTTGACACAGACCAGAACAGAAGTGTTGGTGCTACTAAACAAGGTGGAACGTTGCAGACCAGGATGACCTCTGACATGCAACCAGTCTAATGACAAGAGAAGCACAGCTATAGCTCTGTGTCTCCATATGTCACACTTCAATTACAGCTCTAATGACTACCGCCCTCCCTTCACTGACTGCATCCTTACTTCCTGTTTCTCTCCTCCATTCTCCCCTTCCCACTCAATTTGCAATTATACCTGATATATCTCAAAACAACATGGTCTGGAGGAACAATTCACTGACAAGTTGGACAAACACCCTCTAAAGGCTACTGTTCATTGTAAGACTGCTATGCAAATAATATAAACTCAGCAAAAAAAGAAACGTCCTCTCGCTGTCAACTGCGTTTATTTTCAGCAAAATTAACAAGTGTAAATATTTGTATATACTCTTCCATCAAAAAACCTGCAAGTTATCTGATATTTCTGGGGGGAATGGCCCTAGCCCTCACCCTCCGATCCAACAGGTCCCAGACGTGCTCAATGGGATTGAGATCCGGGCTCTTCGCTGGCCATGGCAGAACACTGACATTCCTGTTTTACAGAAAATCACGCACAGAATGAGCAGTATGGCTGGTGGCATTGTCATGCTGGAGGGTCATGTCAGTCCGATGATGCTGTGACACACCACCCCAGACCATGATGGACCCTCCACCTCCAAATCGATCCCACTCCAGAGTACAGGCCTCGGTGTAACGCTCATTCCTTCGACGATAAACGCGAATCCGACCATCATTCCTGGTGAGACAAAACCGCAACTCGTCAGTGAAGAGCACTTTTTGCCAGTCCTGTCTGGTCCGGCGACGGTGGGTTGGTGCCCATAGGCGACGTTGTTGCCGGTGATGTCTGGTGAGGACCTGCCTTACAACAGGCCTACAAGCCCTCAGTCCAGCCTCTCTCAGCCTATTGCGGACAGTCTGAGCACTAATGGAAGGATTGTGCGTTCCTGGTGTAACTCGGGCAGTTGTTGTTGCCATCCTGTACCTGTACCGCAGGTGTGATGTTCGGATGTACCGATCCTGTGCAGGTGTTGTTACACGTGGTCTACCACTGCGAGGACGATCAGCTGTCCGTCCTGTAGCGCTGTTTTAGGCGTCTCACAGTACGGACATTGCAATTTATTGCCCTGGCCACATCTGCAGTCCTCATGCCTCCTTGCAGCATGCCTAAGGCACGTTCACCCAGATGAGCAGGGACCCTGGGCATCTTTCTTTTTGTGTTTCTCTAAGTTAGTAGAAATGAAAACTTAGGACACTAAAGAGGCCTAACTGTGACCTTACTTGCCTACCGTCTGTAAGCTGTTGGTGTCTTAACGATAGTTCCACAGGTGCATGTTCATTAATTGTTTATGGTTCATTGAACAAGCATGGGAAACAGTGTTTAAACCCTTTACAATGAAGATCTGTGAAGTTATTTGGATTTTTACGAATTATCTTTGAAAGACAGGGTCCTGAAAAAGGGACGCTTCTTTTTTTGCTGAGTTTAGATGTGTGACCGTATGTTGACATGCAGTACATTTGAATAAAGGAAATGGCTCCACACTGACAGAGACATTTCTATGTAACATTTAATGAGTCTCTGAGTAACGTATACAAATTATGAATTGAACATTGTACACAAGTAGTGTGATAACTGAACCCCCCTCGGGTGCGTACCGTGGGGGAGATCTTCGTGGGCTATACTCGGCCTTGTCTCAGGATAGTAAGTTGGTGGATGAAGATATCCCTCTAGTGGTGTGGGGGCTGTGCTTTGGCAAAGTGGGTGGGGTTATATCCTGCCTGTTTGGCCCTGTCCGGGGGTATCATCGGACGTGGCCACAGTGTCTCCCGACCCCTCCTGTCTCAGCCTCCAGTATTATGCTGCAATAGTTTGTGTCAGGGGGCTAGGGTCAGTCTGTTATATCTGGAGTATTTATCCTCACATCTGGTGTCCTGTGTGAATTTAAGTATATTCTCTCTCAGCCCTAGGACCATGCCTCAGGACTACCTGGCCTGATGACTCCTTGCTGTCCCCAGTCCACCTGGTCGTGCTGATGCTCGTTTCAACTGTTCTGCCTGCGGCTATGAAACCCTGACCTGTTCACCGGACGTGCTACCTGTCTCAGACCTGCTGTTTTCAACTCTCTAGAGACAGCAGGAGCGGTAGAGACTCTGAATGATCGGCTATGAAAAGCCAACTGACATTTACTCCTGAGGTGCTGACCTGTTGCACCCTCTACAACCAAGGTGATTATTATCATCTGACCCTGCTGGTCATCTATGAACATTTGAACATCTTGGCCATGTTCTGTTATAATCTCCACCCGGCACAGCCAGAAGACATAGCCTGGTTCCTCTCTAGGTTTCTTCCTAGGTTCTGGCCTTTCTAAGGAGTTTTTCCTAGCCACTGTGCTTCTTCACCAGCATTGCTTGCTGTTTGCGGTTTTAGGCTGGGTTTCTGTACAGCACTTTGATATCAGCTGATGTAAGGGCTTTATAAATTATTAATACATTTGATTGATTGCTGACAGCGAATTAAGTACTAAAATCATTGCATAAGGAAGAGTAAATAATTGACATACTGGGTGTATAGTGGGTGGGGTTATATCCTGCCTGTTTGGCCCTGTCCGGGGGTTTCATCGGATGGGGCCACAGTGTCTCCTGATCCCTCCCGTCTCAGCCTCCAGTATTTATGCCGCAGTAGTTTATGTGTCGGGGGGCTAGGGTCAGTCTGTTACATCTGGAGTATTTCTCTTGTCTTATCTGGTGTCCTGTGTGAATTTAAATATGCTCTCTCTAATTCTCTTTCTATCTTTCTCTCGGAGGACCTGAGCCCTAGGACCATGCCTCAGGACTACCTGGCATGATGACTCCTTGCTGTCCCCAGTCCACCTGGCCGTGCTGCTGCTCCAGTTTCAACTGTTCTGCCTGCGGCTATGGAACCCTGACCTGTTCACCGGACGTGCTTGTTGCACCCTCGACAACTACTATGATTATTATTATTTGACCATGCTGGTCATTTATGAACATTTTAACATCTTGACCATGTTTTGTTATAATATCCACCCGGCCCAGCCAGAAGAGGACTGGCCACCCCTCATAGGCTGGTTCCACTCTAGGTTTCTTCCTAGGTTTTTGGCCTTTTCAAGGGAGTTTTTTCCTAGGGAGTTTTTCCTAGCCACCGTGCTTCTTTCACATGCATTGCTTGCTGTTTGGGGTTCTAGGCTGGGTTTCTGTACAGCACTTTGAGATATCAGCTGATGTACGAAGGGCTATATAAATACATTTGATTTGATTTGTGTACTCAGTGAAGTAGCTGACGGTGAAGTAGGTAACAGTGAAGTAGCTGATGGTGAAGTAGCTGACGGTGAAGTAGCTGACGGTGAAGTAGCTGACGGTGATTGTGTTATTGGCTGGACATGTCTGGGTCCAGCCAGAAGTACAATCTCATAGAAAAACACATACAGTACACAAATATTTAATCTCTCAAGTGTCAATTAACAAGTGGATAATTGAGTTTTCATACAAAACCTTAAAATCTAGAATGCTACATAAAAAAAACATTGTTAAACCCTATTGTCTGTTTGACATTCTTCCTATTACATGCATTTTGTATTAGTGTAAAAATAACTACTAAAACTAATTCAACAGATTGTGCTCTTGTTGATTTGTAAACATTTTCCTCTACAAGGAGACAACAAATATATGACATACAAATAAATAACCTATTTACACTATTAGCAGACCTGTGGTTCACTTAGGAGACTTGCTGCTCTATCAGAGCATCTTCTAGTGTCTGGACAGACACCAAGGGAATACACGCTACCTCAAAGAACACTCTGAAATACAAGAGATTCAGAAATAAAATACATGTTTTCTTCCTGGACATAGAATGAATCTAAAAACATGCAAGTCTACGTTGTCACTCTGCCGAACCCTTGTTTTCCTTGTTCTATTTTACATTTTAGTCATTTAGTCGATGCTCTTATCCAGAGCGACTTACAATTTAAGATAGCTAGGTGAGACGGCAACATGTCAATCGTAGCAAGTACATTTTCCTCCGTGAAAGGTATGTCTGTCACCTACAACAGAGCATGGTGCCTTACTTGTGGGAATACTTGGTAGTGACGGCTGTCAGCTTGTCATCAGTAGGACAGGCTAGCATGGTGCGCAGCGTCTTCACCAAGGGGGTTAGCTCCTTCACAGTGTAGCCAGTGTGGTACTCTAGCATGGCTGTCTGGGGTACAAAGATACATCTCATTAATTAGAAATGCGCTTTTAACTATAATTAACAAAAATATAAAAACTCCACATTCAACAATTTCATTGGTTTTACTGAGTTACAGTTCATATAAGGAAACCAGTCAATAGAAATAAATTCATTAGGCCCTAATCTATGGATTTCCCACGACTGGGAATACAGTTGGTATCGGTTGGTCACAGATACCTGGGCCTCAGGATCTAGTCACGGTATATTTGTGCATTCAAATTGACATCAATAAATTGCAATAAGCTACTTATGCCTGCCCATACCATAACCCCACTGCCACCATGGGGCACTTTGTTCACAACGTTTACAATCGGCAAAACGCTCGCCCACACAACGCCATAAACGTGGTCTGCGGTTGTGAGCTCGGTTGGACGGATATACTACCAAATTCTCTAAAAACAAATGTTGGAGGCAGCTTTTGGTAGAGAAATGAATATTAAATTATCTGGCAACAGCCCTGGTGGACATTCCTGCAGTCAGCATGACAATTGAACGCTCCCTCAAAGCTTGAAGCATCTGTGGCATTGTATTGTGTAACTCAAAATTGAAAAGGCACTCGCACATCTGAGCTATCTTCGTTGCAGGTGCATGGTAACAGTTCAATAAGATTGAAACCCACACACTGCTTTTGCTAGCATCACTATAAGCCTTGAGGCCGAGACGTAAAGCTTATTAACTTCTCTAGGGCCAGTGGGCCGATTTCGTCCCACCTACGTAACAGCCAGTGGAATCCCGTGGCGCGTTATTCAAATACCTTAGAAATGCTATTACTTCAATTTCTCAAACATATGACTATTTTACACCATTTTAAAGACAAGACTCTCGTTAATCTAACCACACTGTCCGATTTCAAAAAGGCTTTACAACGAAAGCAAAACATTAGATTATGTCAGGAGAGTACCCAGCCAGAAATAATCAGACACCCATTTTTCAAGCTAGCATATAATGTCACATAAACCCAAACCACAGCTAAATGCAGCACTAACCTTTGATGATCTTCATCAGATGACAATCTTAGGACATTATGTTATACAATACATGCATGTTTTGTTCAATCAGGTTCATATTTATATCAAAAACCAGCTTTTTACATTAGCATGTGACGTTCAGAACTAGCATACCCCCCGCAAACTTCCGGTGAATTTACTAAATTACTCACGATAAACGTTCACAAAAAGCATAACAATTATTTTAAGAATTATAGATACAGAACTCCTCTATGCACTCGCTATGTCCGATTTTAAAATAGCTTTTCGGTGAAAGCACATTTTGCAACATTCTAAGTAGATAGCCCGGCATCACAGGGCTAGCTATTTAGACACCCACCAAGTTTAGCCCTCACCAAAGTCAGATTTACTATAAGAAAAATGTTATTACCTTTGCTGTTCTTCGTCAGAATGCACTCCCAGGACTTCTACTTCAATAACAAATGTTGGTTTGGTTCAAAATAATCCATAGTTATATCCAAATAGCTGCGTTTTGTTCGTGCGTTCATGCATTTTTTAAATATATTTTTTTTATATTGTTGTTCAGTGTAGCTCAAATCCACAGAGCGATATCCAATGTATCTTCCATCTGCCATTCTTCCATGTTTCTTCCATTTAAAACAATCATGTGTGTCTGTGCTGATCAGTCTGTTGTGAAAACCTCTTGATTGCTGTGAATCAAATTGAGATATGACAATCAGAGTAAATGGGAGCCATGTGGTATGGGATTGGTGTTTACAAAAGGAAGAGTTGACGTGACTATAGCAGCTTAAGAAAATGGCACCAGGAGAAGAAGGCAGACGTTTTACGTGTCCCCAACCCGATTGTGTTTTTTTGTACGTTTATTAGCGTTTTTTGTAACTTCTTTTTAAAATTATTTTGTACATAATGTTGCTGCTACCGTCTCTTATGACTGAAAATAACTTCTGGACATCAGGACTGCGATTTCTCACCACGGACTGGCAGAATCATTTTTTTCCTTTAACGAGTCTGACGAGCCCGACACAAACAATATACTGCTTTCTAGGGAACAGGCCCAGATCCCTGTGATTTGTGAGAAGAGGAGGCAGAGAAAAAGGGGCAGGAGGGCGGGCTGCCTTCTGAGAATTTGTAGGCGATCGAATAAACCCCCCACTTCCTTCCATTCTGCTAGCAAATGTGCAATCTTTGGAAAATAAAATCGATGACCTACACGCAAGATTAAACTACCAACAGGACATTCAAAACTGCAATATCTTATGCTATCAACATACAGCTGGCTGGTTATACGCTGCACCGGCAGAATAGAACAGCAGCGTCTGGTAAAACAAGGGGCGGCGGACTATGTATTTTGTAAATAACAGCTGGTGCACAATATCTAAGGAAGTCTTGAGCTTTTGCTCGCCTGAGGTAGAGTATCTCATGATAATCTGTAGACCACACTATCCGTATTTTTCATAGCTGTTTACATACCACCACAGTCAGAGGCTGGGACTAAGATAGCATTGAATGAGCTGTATCCTGCCATAAGCAAACAAGAAAACACTGACCCAGAGGCGGCGCTCGTAATAGCTGGGGACTTTAATGCAGGGAAACTTAAATCCGTTTTACCAAATTTCTATCAGTATGTAAAGTTCAACCAGAGGGAAAAATCAACAACTCCGGACCACCTTTACTCCACACACAGTAACGCATACAAAGCTCTCCCTCGCCCTCCATTTGGCAAATCTGACCATAATTCATCCTCCTGATTCCTGCTTACAAGGAAAAATTAAAGCAGGAAGCACCAGTGACTAGATCAATAAAAAAAGTTGTCAGATGAAGCAGATGCTGTTTTGCTAGCACAGACTGGAATATTTTCCGGGATTCCTCCGATGGCATTGAGGAGTACACCACATCAGTCTTTGGCTTCATCAATAAGGGCATCGACGACGTCTTCCCCACAGTGACAGTACGTACATACCCCAAGCAGAAGCCAAGGATTACAGGCAACATCCGCACTGAGCTAAAGGCTAGAGCTGCCGCTTTCAAGGAGCAGGACTCTAACCCGGAAGCTTACAAGAAATCCCACTATGCCCTCAGAAAAACCATCAAACAGGCAAAGCATCAATACAGGACTAAGATTGAAACATACTGCACCGGCTCTGACGCTCTTCAGATGTGGCAGGGCTTGCAAACAATTACAGACTACAAAGGGAAGCACAGCCAAGAGCTGCCCAGTGACACAAGCCTATCAGATGAGCTAAACTACTTCTATGCTCGCTTCGAGGTAAATAACACTAAAACATGCATGAGAGCATCAGCTGTTCCAGAAGACTATGTGATCACACTCTCCGCAGCCGATGTGAGTAAGACCTTTAAACAGGTGAACATTCACAAGGCCACGGGGCCAGACTGATTACCAGGACGTGTACCGCAAGCATGCGCTGACCAACTGGCAAGTGTCTTCACTAACATTTTCAAGCTCTCCCTGTCCAAGTCTGTAATACCTACATGTTTTAAGCAGACAACCATAGTTCCTGTGCCCAAGAACACTAAGGTAACCTTCCTAAATTACTACCGAACCATAGCACTCACGTCTATAGCCATGGAGTGCTTAGAAAGGCTGGTCATGGCTCACATCAACACCATTAACCCAGAAACCCTAGACCCACTCCAATTTGCATACCGCCTTCACAGATCCACAGATCACTATGGCACTCCACACTTTCCCTCATGGACAAAAGGAACACCTATGTGAGAATGCTATTCATTGACTACAGCTCAGCTTTCAACACCATAGTGCCCTCAAAGCTCAGCAATAAGCTAAGGACCCTGGGACTAAACACCTCCCTCTGAAACTGGATCCTGGACTTCCTGACCCGCCGCCCCCAGGTGGTAAGGGTAGGTAACAACACATCCGCCATGCTGATCCTCAACACAGGGGCCCCTCAGGGGTGCGTGCTCAGTCCCCTACTGTACTCCCTGTTCACCCACGACTGCACGGCCAGGCGACGACTCCAACACCATCATTAAGTTTGCCGATGACACAACAGTGGTAGGCCTGATCACCGACAATGACAAGACAGCCTATAGGGAGGTGGTCAGAGACCTGGCTGTGTGGTGCCAGGACAACAACGTCTCCCTCAACGTGATCAAGACAAAGGTGATGATTGTGGACTACAGGAAAAAGAGGACAGAGCACGCCCCCATTCTCATTGACAGGGCTGCAGTGGAGCAGGTTGAGAGCTTCAAGTTCCTTGGTGTCCACATCACCAAACTAACATGGTCCAAGCACACCAAGACACTCGTGAAGAGGGCACAACAAAACCTATTCCCCCTCAGGAGACTGAGGTTCTACAGCTGCACCATCGAGAGCATCCTGACTGGTTGCATCACTGGCTGGTATGGCAACTGCTCGGCCTCCGACCGCAAGTCACTACAGAGGGTAGTGCGAATGGCCCAGTAAATCACTGGGGCCAAGCTTCCTGCCACCCAGGACCTCTATACCAGGCGGTGTCAGAGAAAGGCCCTAAAAATTGTCAAAGACTCCAGCCACCCTAGTCATAGACTGTTCTCTCTGCTACCGCACGGCAAGCGGTACCGGAGAGCTAAGTCTAGGTCCAAGAGGCTTCTAAACAGCTTCTACCACCAAGCCATAAGACTCCTGAACACCTAATCAAATGGCTACCCAGACTATTTTCATTGCCCCCCCTCCCCCTATTTTACACCGCTGCTACTCTCTGTTGTTATCATCTATGCATAGTCACTTGAATAACTACCTATATGAACATATTACCTCAACTAACCGGTGCCCACCGCACACTGACTCTGTATCAGTCTTCCCCTGTATATAATCTCGCTATTGTTATTTTACTGCTGCTCTTTAATTACTTGTTACTTTTATTTCTTATCCGTTTTTTTTTTTAACTGCATTGTTGATTAGGGGCTCGTAAGTAAGTGTTTCACTGGAAGGTCTACAACTGTTGTATTCGGCGCATGTGACTAATAAACTTTGATGTGATTATTGTACACCCACTCACCCATCCTCCCAGGCCTTTAGTGATGAGGGCCAGGAGCAGGCAGGCAGCAGCCAGGCGAGAACCTCTCTCAGGAACCTGCTGCAGCTCCAGAAGGCTCAGCTCACACACATAGCGAGCCAACGTCAGGGTCTCCATGCTGGCGCTCACACACTGGGGAGAGGACGCAGAATCAATCATTTGTCCATCTACTTACTAACGCAGCATATCAACGAATACATCTCCTTAAAAATATGGATGACCTCTGAAGCAGGTTGTTTTCCTCCTGTGGATCCTTGTTTCAAAATACATTCTTGAGTACTGCCCAAGGACAAGGAGGGTCTCACCTTGGCATAGCGTCGGAGAAAGCGGTAAGGGACCGGAATGTTGATATCAAACTGCAGTGCCTGCAAGATGTTTATCTCCATGGCGATAATCTCTTCCCTCGTGTAGGCGTCGTCGCAGATGTACAGGAAATCATCGATACATGGCGGAGTGCGTTCCTAAGGGAGGAAGACAATACTCAATACTTACTTATTGAAGGATAATGTTTAACTTTAATAGCAATTCATGATTAGGACAGAATTGTTAAGCTTCTAAGCAACATGAGATATTCTGATGTTCAGATCTCTAACCAGTCCCGTACCCCTCAGGGTCTCACCTCGAACTTGGAGGCGATGAGCATGGCTGTGGAGCCAATGAGCTGCAGGCTCTCCCTCATGATGACGCTGCAGGCCAGGTAGTGGTCCGTCAGTTTTACCGCCAGGTACAGGGTCTCGTGGTTAAGCTCAAAGTTTTCCTGAAGATGGAGCCGAGGTAAACATTCAGATCTGGAATGTGTTAGGGCAGCAATACCCAAAACACATGTTGTTGTGAAGAGAATCAATAGGCCAACCAAACAAAGTTATCTGTAACCAAAAGTCACCTGAAGTTCAACCATCCAGTCCACCAGAATCCCTCTCATGTCTTTGTTCAAGTCCGGCTGACTGTTCATGTAATCCTTTAAAACAAACTTCTCCTGAAGAAAAATGATAACATTTCATTCAGAGGATGTTATATCATCCACCATATGAACTCCTATATGAAAACGCCCCAAGACAACACCTTACCTCTCTCTCCCTCAGGTAGTCAAATATTTCCTTGGCATACTCGGCGCTCATGGAAACGTCACCATGGAATTCCTTGTCAATGTCAAACTCGTCAGGCACCACCTGGGAATAGGACACAGGCAGAGGAGAATGACTGCCTTGTTGAACCCAGAGGGCTGATAGCATGGATGTGTCTGTCTCTCACCTGTCTCCCTGGACAAAGAGTGGTCTCCTCCTGTGGCCATACCACCAGGTCTTTCTCTGGGGATAGGCCCACCTCCAACGTCATAGATTGCCCATTAGAGCACACAGCTTTAGGTCTACAATGGAGAAAAAAAAATAAAAAAATAAAAAAGTTTTAAAATAAATAAATACAAATATATATGTGTTTTAGCAGTGTTGGGATGAGAGAGAACATATACGAACACAAAATGGAGACATCTGATATACAGTACAGTCGGAAAGTATTCAGACCCCTTCCCTTTGTCCACATTTTGTTACGTTACAGCCCTATTCTAAAATGTTCCCCTCAATCTACACACAATACCCCATAATGACAAAGCGAAAACGGGTTTAGAGAATAAATTTAAACAATAACGTTATTTACATAAGTATTCAGACCCTTTGCTTTGGGACTCAAAATGAAGCTCAGGTACATCCTGTTTCCATTGATCATCCTCGAGTCAACTTGATTAGAGTCCACCTGTGGTAAATTCAATTGATTGGACATGATTTGGAAAGGCACACACCGGTCTATATAAAAGGTCCCACAGTTGACAGTGCATGTTAGAGCAAAAACCAAGCCATGACGTCAAAGGGATTGTCCATAGAGCACCGAGACAGGATTGTGTCGATGCACAGATCTGCAGCATTGTCTGCAGCATTGAAGGTCCCAAAGAACACAATAGCTTCCATCATTCTTAAATGGAAGAAGTTTGGAACCACCAAGACTCTTTCTAGAGCTGGCTGCCTGGCCAAATTGAGCAATCGGGGGAGAAAGGCCTTGGTTAGGGAGGTGAACAAGGACCCTATGGTCACTGAAAGATCCAGAGCTCCACTGTAGAGATGGGAGAACCTTCCAGAAGGACAACCATCTCTGCAGCACTCCACCAATCAGGTCTTTATGGTAGAGTGGCCAGATGGAAGGCACTCCTCAGTAAAAAGGAACACAACAGCACACTTGGAGTTTGCCAAAAGGCACCTGAAGGACTCTGACCATGAGAAAGAAGATTCTCTGGTCGGATGAAACCAAGATTGAACTCTTTGGCCTGAATACCAAGCGTCACATCTGGAGAAATCCTGGCACCATCCATACGGTGAGGCATTCAGGACAAGTCTCTGGATGTCCTTTTTTTAATTTTACCTTTATTTAACCAGGTAGGCCAGTTGAGAACAAGTTCTCATTTACAACTGCGACCTGGCCAAGATAAAGCAAAGCAGTGCGACAAAAACAACACAGAGTTACACATAAACAAACGTAGTCAATAACACAATAGAAAAACATATGTACAGTGTGTGCAAATGCAGAAGAGTAGGGAGGTAAGGCAATAAATAGGCCACAGAGGTGAAATAATTACAATTTAGCATTAACACTGGAGTGATAGATGTGCAGATGATGATGTGCAAGTAGAGATACTGGGGTGCAAAAGAGCAATAGGGTAAGTAATAATATGGGGATGAGGTAGTTGGGTGTGCTATTTACAGATTGGCTGTGTACAGGTACAGTGATCGGCAAGCTGCTCTGACAGCTGACGCTTAAAGTTAGAGGGAGATATAAAACTCCAGCTTCAGTGATTTTTGCAATTCGTTCCAGTCATTGGCAGTAGAGAACGGGAAGGAAAGTGGCCAAAGTAAGTGTTTGCTTTGGGGATGACCAGTGAAATATACCTGCTGGAGCATGTGCTACAGGTGGGTGTTGCTATGGTGACCAGTGAGCTGAGATAAGCCGGGGCTTTAACGTCCTTGAGTGGCCCAGCGAAAGCCCGGACTTGAACCCGATCAAACATCTCTGGAGAGACCTGGAAATAGCTGTGCAGTGACGCTCCCGATTCAACCTGACAGCTTGAGAGGATCTGCAGAGGAGAATGGTAGAAACTCCCCAAATACAGGTCTGCCAAGCTTCTACAAAGCTGTTTTTGCTTTGTCATTATGGAGTATTGTATGTAGATTGAGGGAAAAAACGATTTAATCCATTTTAGAATAAGGCTGTAACGTAACAAAATGTGGAAAAAGTCAAGGGGTCTAAATATATTCCGAATGCACTGTAGCTACAATAGTTTAGGCTGTTATGAACTGAATACATTCATGGGCATTGTAGTTGATGGAAATGTCACAAATGCTGATTAGTCAGCTAATTATCCCATTAGAGTAGACTGATCTAATTCTAACCCTATCGGATAGACCTCCGGTCATTTTCAGTGTGTTCTGACTGCAAGATATCCGAGCTGCCCAAGTCACCTGCTCCATAATGAGATGAACAGAAATGCTCTTTATTACTCAGGCCAAGGGCATTTTGTGTCACCTCATCAGTGACCGTGTCTAACCCATTCTATCCAATCTAGATCTTAAGCTTTTAGTAAATGATGATCAGTGTGGCAAAGAAATGGCTCTGAGGAACATTACTCGTTCAGATTAGCTTCATTCTTGGCAGCTTCTTTGCTCTTAAGTGCCTTCTTGGCAGGCTTCCCAATCTTGGTCTGGTTGTTAATTTGAATCTTGGTGGCCTATTCAAAAGGGGTAAAATGAGAGAGACAAAAGTAAATCTTTATGACCATTCAGATTGTGAAATTTCCTCAGAAGACACATTTACATTTTAAAGGGCCAAATAGGGTACCAACCAGGCAGTACATAGGGTACCAACCAGGCAGTACATAGGGTACCAACCAGGCAATGCTACACCATTCATTACACATAATGGCAACATTTACAGGATCAAAGCTGCTTATTACACAATAATGGAACAGCGGTCTAAGGCACTGCATCTCAGTGCTTGAGGCTTCACTACAGACACCCTGGTTCAAATCCAGGCTGTATCACAACCAGCCGTGATTGCGAGTCCCATAGGGCGGCACACAATTGGCCCAGCGTCGTCCGGGTATGGCCGGTGCAGGCCATCATTGTAAATAAGAATTTGTTCTTAACTGATGTGCCTTAAATATATATAAAAATACACAAAACATTAGGAACACCTGCTCTTTCTATGACAGACTGACCAGGTGAAAGTTATGATCCCTTATGGTTAAATCCATTTCAAATCATTGTAGATGAAGTGGAGGAGACTGGTTAAAGAGGGATTTTTAAGACTCGGGAGAATTGAGGTAGGTGCCAGGCGCATCAGTTTGTGTCAAGAAATGCAACGCTGCTGGGTTTTTCACGCTCAACAGTTTCCCATGTGTATCAAGAATTGTCCACCACCCAAAAGACATCCAGCCAACTTGACACAACTGTGGGAAGCATTGTAGTCAACATGGCCCAGCATCCCTGTTGAACGCTTTCAACATGTTGTAGAGTCCATGCCCCAACAAATTGAGGCTGTTCTGAGGGCAAAAGGGGGGGTGGGGGGTGTGCAAGTCAATATTAGGAAGGGTGGGGATCAAGACAAAAACAAACATCTATGGAAAAAATGTACCACTAACATATTATTGTGATGCAGTGCTTAGTATTGACCAACACCCTCTTACAGTGGCTTTGGGCTCCTTCACAGAAATCAGCGGTTTATTCTAAACTCTAATAATGGGATGATTCGATTATGATAAGCCGTGGGGAACCGGTCTATGGCCCGTGACGTGAACGGGCAAACGCGGCGAGGTAGGAGCGTTCTTCTCAAATCTAACAATAATCTGCAGTGCTCTGCCATGTTGTCAACAAGGCAGCATGGTGCGTTGTCCAGACACATACAACATATCTCTCAACATCTCTCTGGCCTACCCAGGCCAGACTAATCTAATCCCCTCAATGAGTCAGTAAACTGCTTTGAAACAGTGTCACATGTGCAGTGTTTATACGTGATGACACTTCAAGCGCCTCCTCAACTGGTATAACGGAGATCATTTCTGAATTATTTATTTAATATTGTTTGTCCAAGTATGAGTTTGAAAAACACTGTGGATACTGTAGTTATAAATGGGATACTTTGAGATATGTAATATTTATTTGAAAAGTTCCCCTGATGAAAGAGAAATATTGGCAACGGTTTAACCAAAGAGGTTATTCTCAGTATCACTCCACACATACATTCACAAACATCACTGATGAAAAACCTTGGTCAGCTTACATTAGTGATGTCAACAAAGGCAGATCTTTTCTTTACGCCACCCTGTGGAGAAGATGGGGACCTCTTACTGTGAACACCCTCCTGAGGAAGACAAAGACAGGGTCGTGTTTTATTTTGCAGAGAACAAAAATCAACCTTGTTCTAGCTAGCTACTACACTTTTGCCTGATCAGAAAACAGTGCATCATGTTCAATCATTGTAACACTTTTTCAAAAAGGCAGGATTTCATCAAACAGCAGATGTGAGTTTGATAACGTTAACTTCTAGCTAGTTACCTGATTCTCCATCCCACCTATTGATCCTTTTCCAGGAACTTTAATGGAAGAGGGGTTCTTTCCCCTTGAGAAAGGCATCTCTCTGCTCCACCGGTAACGTTATACTTTGTTTTGTAGCTAACAGTCGTTTCTGTGGGAAAAGCCATGTCATTAACTAGTTTGCTGAAGTAGTTGGCACTAGCAAGGCATGGCTATCTAGACTCTGGGGACAGCAGACTACCGTTGCTTTACTGAAGCTAGCTAGCTATAACAACATTAGCTAGCTTGCTAGTATTATATCAGACAATTACCAGTGACGGAACAAAGTAATTTAGGTAGCTATTTACCTTCTGTACAGCAGATTTCCAACTGTTGGCCTCAATGACTCATGCTATGCTTTTGTTGATAATAAAGAGAAAACACGAATGTTTAGCTTGCTAAATAAGAAATTGCTCTCAGGGAAAGAAAGCTTGGACTGGGGATTTGAAAGTTTGATTACACATTTCGGCCGCGTGGATTGGTCCACTCTCACAAAGTTCTACCGAATCACGCGAGATCCTGAGTCACAAGACCATCGTTGATAAGAGGCGGGTCTGTTATCCTCCTTGTTTCATGAACAAAACCATGTCCTTATTATGTTGATTTATTTTCCCTTTTGTACTTTAACTATTTGCACATCGTTATATACACATAATATGACATTTGTAATGTCTTTAATTATTTTGGAACTTCCGTGAGTGTAATGTTCACTGTTCATTTTTATTGTTTATTTCACTGTTGTATATTATCTACTTCACTTGCTTTGGCAATGTTAACATTTGTTTCCCATGCCAATAAAGCCCCTTGAATTGAATTGATACATGTTGGATACATTAGTAACCTACAAGCTGCATACACCAGAGATGAATAGTATTTTTATTTATACTAACGCATTCGCTTCAGTTGCTTGCAAGGGAACTCAATCTAGGTATTAAACACTACACAGTTACATTTTCTTCATCCTCCAGCCAGAGAGGAAGAGAGAGGCCTAACTCGGTAGAAAATCTGTCTCCCTCCAGCAGATTGGGCATTTTTGTATGGAGATCAATGAGAGTGTAGAATTTGGTCAACCAACAAAAATGAATGGCTTATTTGCTATGTGAGGCGTATTTGATCGAATAGAAGTTGTCATGTTTTTATTGCTAAAATTGTACTGATATAAGTAGGACAGGTGACATCCCGGCAACTTTGAGAAAAACACTGTATATCTGAGTTGTCTCGAGATGGCTATGCATATTAATAACGTGAGGCTAGTAGCATAGCATCTCTCTCCATTGAATACAGCCAGTTGACTTCAGCAATACTTATCGAATATTGAAAAAAAAGTATTACAATAATGAGATGTATCCACCCATGCAAAGAAAGAGGAGGCTATGTGGACAACGACTCCCATTGTTAGGGTGGAAAGACATGTACCTTGTCAGTATATCCATTATGGTGTTGGAGGGCCAGCAGGCGGCACCCTTTTCTCTGGTCTAAAAAAATATCCCAATGCCCCCAGGACATTGCCCTGTGTAGGGTGCCGTTTTCCGGATGTGACGTTAAACGGGTGTCCTAAATCTCTGTTGTCACCAAAAAATCCCATGACCCCGTTGTCCTGGCTAAATCCCAATCTGGCTCTCATACCATCATGGTCACATGATAATCCCCAGTTTACAATTGGCTCATTCAACCCCCCTTCAACCTCCCTCCCGTAACTATTCCCCAGGTCGTTGCTGTAAATGGGAATGTGTTCTCAGTCACCTTACCTGGCACCTGGTAAAATAAGGGTTAAATAAAAATATATATATATACAAAAATATATATTTGGTAAATCCTAACCAATGATTTATGGCTACTCTAGATGACTGACAGGGGTCACTGTGTTGAAGCCACTGTGACTCCATCTTGGCAAACAAATATTTTGGAAGCTATAGAAATCCATGTATTAATGTCTACATTTGTTTTTGCCATATTTATGATATTACAGCCACAATTAATACTTTTAAATTATATTATGTGAGCTAAATATACTTAAAAACATTTTCCTTATATTATCGTTTTTACAGATTACTAATGTTAACAACAACACAATACGGAAATACTGTGCATTCAGAAAGTATTCAGACCCCTTGACTTTTTCCACATTTTGTTACGTTACAGCCTTATTCTAAAATGGATTAAAAAAAATGTTTCCCTTCATCAATCTACACACAATACCCCATAATGACAAAGGAGAAATTGTTGCAAATTTATGAAAAACTGAAATATCACATTTACATAAGTAAAAGACCCATTACTCGATGATTACAGCCTTGAGTCTTCTTGGGTATGACTTTACAAGCTTGGCACACCTGTATTTGGGGAGTTTCCCCCATTCTTCTCTGCAGATCCTCCCAAGCTCTGTCAGGTTGGATTGAGGGCATTGCTGCACAGCTATTTTCAGGTCTTTCCAGAGATGTTCGATCGGGTTCAAGTGCGGGCTCTGGCTGGGCCACTAAAGGACATTCAGAGACTTGTTTCCGAAGCCACTCCTTTGTTGTCTTGGCTGTGTGCTTAGGGTTGTTGTCCTGTTGGAAGGTGAACTTTTGCCCCAGTCTGAGGTCCTGAACGCTCTGGAGCAGTTTTTCCATCAAGGATCTGTCTGTACTTTGCTCTGTTTATCTTTCCCTCGATCCTGACTAGTCTCCCACTCCCTGCGGCTGAACATCCCCACAGCATGATGCTGCCACCATCATGCTTCACAGTAGTGATGATATTGGCCAGGTGATGAGCGGTGCCTGGTTTCCTCCAGACGTGACTCTTGGCATTCATGCCAAAGAGTTCAATCTTGGTTTCATTAAACCAGGGAATCTTGTTTCTCATGGTCTGAGAGTCCCTTATGTGCTTTCTTTCTAGGCACTCTACCGTAAAGGCCTGATTGGTGGAGTGCTGTAGAGGTGGTTGTCCTTCTGGAAGGTTCTCTCATCTCCACAGAGGAACTCTGGAGCTCTGTCAGAGTGACCATCAGGTTCTTGGTCACCTCCCTGACCAAGGCCCTTCTCCCCCATTTGCTCAGTTTAGCCAGGTGGCCAGCTCTACGAAGAGTCTTGGTGGTTCCAAACTTCTGTGTTCTTGGGGACCTTCAATGCTCCAGAAATGTGTTGGTACCCTTTCCAAGATCTGTGCCTTGACACAATCCTGTCTTGGAGCTCTATGGACAATTCCGCCGACCTCATGGATTGTTTTTGCTCTGACATAAACTGTCAACTGTGGGACCTTATATAGACAGGTGTGTGCCTTTCCAAATCATGTCCAATCAATTTAATTTACCACAGGTGGACTCCAATCAAGTTTTAGAAACATTTTAAGGATGATCAATGGAAGCAGGATGCACCTGAGCTCAATTTCGAGTCTCATAGCGAAGGGTCTGAATACTTATGTAAATAAGTGTTGTTCTTGATAAGTCCGCGGATCAACTCCCTCCTCTCGTTCTCCATTGCTCTGATCTTCATCTCATAGCTGTGCTCTCTTTCGTTGCTCTTTATGAGGGCATCTCTAGTCTTTTCTATGTTCAGTCTCAGGTGCAACAGGTTCTGTCTTACCTTTCGGTGTTTCTCCAACTCCATCGCTTTTCTTTTCAATATTGCCTTCTCTTTCTCATTCTCCTCCTTCATCCTTTCATTCTCGCCTTCCATTATCTCTCTCTCTGACTCTCTCTCACTCACTCTCTCTCGCTCTCTCACACTCTCTCTCACTCACTCTCTCTCTCCATATGTCTTCCCCTTCTCTTCCACCTCAGTCCTTACCGCCTTCTCTCTCGTTTTCCTTCATTTCACCCCTCACTCTCTCGACCTCCTTCTTCTCCAATTTCACCTTCTCCACCTTCTTCTTAAACATGTTTTCTGTTTCAACTTTTTCATCACTCCTTCCAAATCTTCTCAGACTCTGTCGTTTATCTTTTCTGCCACAATCTTAATACACTCTCTGCATCTTAGGCTTCCATTTCTCCTCTATCACCTCCCTCACCTGATCTACCTCCTTCTATTTTTTCTCCTCCATCTCTGACGTCACCCTCCCTACCTCTATCTTCAGCTTCTCCCCTTCTCTGACGTCACCCTCCCTACCTCTATCTTCAGCTTCTCCCCCTTCTCTGACGTCACCCTCCCTACCTCTATCTTCAGCTTCTCCCCCTTCTCTGACGTCACCCTCCCTACCTCTATCTTCAGCTTCTCCCCCTTCTCTGACGTCACCCTCCCTACCTCTATCTTCAGCTTCTCCCCCTTCTCTGACGTCACCCTCCCTACCTCTATCTTCAGCTTCTCCCCCTTCTCTGACGTCACCCTCCCTACCTCTATCTTCAGCTTCTCCCCCTTCTCTGACGTCACCCTCCCTACCTCTATCTTCAGCTTCTCCCCCTTCTCTTCCTTCCGCTCCTCATACTCCTCCCTCTTTCTCTCTGCTTTTTCCTCCCTCTTTCATCCTCTAATTCAAGCTCTCCAACTCTTCTTTTACTCTTTTCACCTCCTCTTTCGTCTTCTCTTCCACATCTATTTTCATTCTGTCCCATTTCCTTCTCTGTTTTTAATCATCTCTCCTGTTCTTGCTGTCTTCTTCAGTCTTTCATCCACCTCCACTTTCAACTGTTCCACTATCTTATTCTTCCTCTCCAACTTCTCTTTCTCCTTTTCCAACTTTCTCCAACGTTTCCAGCTTCTTACTCTTTTTCTCCAGTTTCTCTTTCTTAGTATTTGGTAGTTTATTCAGGCGCCTTATTACTATTATAAACTGGTTACCAACGTAATTACAGCAGTAAAAATACATGTTTTGTCATACCTGTGGTATACGGTCTGATATACCACGGCTTTCAGCCAATCAGCATTCAGGGCTCGAACCACCCAGTTTATAATATCCCATATATTGCATCCTTTGCTACTAGTGTTACAGTTGCTTTGTCGAAGCAGGTCCAGATATCCTAATCCTGACAGCATTCTTGAATCCTGATATCCTAATCCTGACAGCATTCTTGAATCCTGATATCCTATTCTTGACAGCATTCTTGAATCCTGATATCCTAATCCTGACAGCATTCTTGAATCCTGATATCCTAATCCTGACAGCATTCTTGAATCCTGATATCCTAACCCTGACAGCATTCTTGAATCCTGGTATCCTAACCCTGACAGCATTCTTGAATCCTGGTATCCTAACCCTGACAGCATTCTTGAATCCTGATATCCTAATCTCACAGCACCAATTGTTCTGTAAACACCAGAGAGAATCTCACAACATCAGGAACCATCTGTGTCATTGGTTGATAATCATGTGACTCATAGATGCTGCTGAAAGCAAGTGAAATGCAATAATCATGTGGAGTTTCACCCAAGTCGTTAACTCATGCTCATCTCCGCTGGCATGAACAGAGCCACATATCATATTGTATGGAGTTGCACCTAAGTTTCACCCCTGCTATGTTCCCCTGACATTTATGCAGCAACCTTGAATCATGTGGAGTTGCACCTATCCAGACCCTCGTGTTTCATCTCTACCTCCTCCCGCTTCTTCACTTCTTTGTCTTCCTTGTTCACCCTCTGGATCTCCTCCACCACCACATCTCTCTCCCTTGCCACCTCCTTCTCCTTTATCTCTACCCCCTCCCTCTTCTTCACTTCTTTGTCTTCCTTCCTCACCCTCTGGATCTCCTCCACCACCACATCTCTCTCCCTTGCCACCTCCTTCATCTCTACCTCCTCCCTCTTCTTCACTTCTTTGTCTTCCTTCTTCACCCTCTGGATCTCCTCCACCACCACATCTCTCTGCCTTGCCACCTCCTTCATCTCTACCTCCTCCCTCTTCTTCACTTCTTTGTCTTCCTTCTTCACCCTCTGGATCTCATCTCTCTGCCTTGCCACCTCCTTCTCCTTCCTCTCTACCTCCTTCCTCTTCTTCACTTCTTTGTCTTCCTTCCTCACCCTCTGGATCTCATCTCTCTGCCTTGCCACCTCCTTCTCCTTCCTCTCTACCTCCTTCCTCTTCTTCACTTCTTTGTCTTCCTTCCTCACCCTCTGGATCTCATCTCTCTGCCTTGCCACCTCCTTCTCCTTCCTCTCTACCTCCTTCCTCTTCTTCACTTCTTTGTCTTCCTTCCTCACCCTCTGGATCTCATCTCTCTGCCTTGCCACCTCCTTCTCCTTCCTCTCTACCTCCTCCATCCTTGTCTTAATTTCTTCCTTTGCACTCTCATCACCTTTCTCCTTTATTTTCACCATCTCTCCCTCCTTTTGTATTTTCTCCAGCAGTTTATAGAGAATATTCACAGTGTCTTCATGCATTTCTGCATTTACACTCTCCTTTACTCTCTATCTCCCTTTCCATTTCTCTCCTCTAGCCCTCTCTCTCTCTCCATCTGAGGAGCAGGCTGGGAGAGAAAAGACATCTAGTGAAATGTGAGCTGCTCACCAGGGTTGCTGGCAGACGGCACCACCTGCTGTTGTCCACACTGAACCCCTACACTGTTCCAGGAGCACTGTACTGAGGATGGGTGTGTTAGATACTGGGAAAGCCCCCCCCGTCCCCAATTTTTTTTTAAAATATATATTTATGAATCAATAAGTCAATCAATAAGTCAAACTATTCAACCCAAACAACCAATCAGTCAGTCAATTAACCCAACCAATTAATCAGTCAGTCAATTAACCCAACCAATTAATCAGTCAGTCAATTAACCCAACCAATTAATCAGTCTGTCAATTAACCCAACCAATTAATCAGTCAGTCAATTAACCCAACCAATTAATCAGTCAGTCAATTAACCCAACCAATTAATCAGTCAGTCAATTAACCCAACCAATTAATCAGTCAGTCAATTAACCCAACCAATTAATCAGTCAGTCAATTAACCCAACCAATTAATCTCTGTTTGTGAGAGACACAAACACATGCTGCCGGTTGCTATTCTATTCTTTTATATGATATTCAGCCCACATCAGTCTAGTCCAGTCTAGCCCAGTCTAGTCCACTTCAGTCTAGTCCAGTCTAGGCAGTTAAAATGAATCCCCATTATTGACTAACAGTAAAACAGATCTAGTCAGATTTAATCACACTTGCTAACAGAGGGGGCATTGTATAACTTTATAACAGGTAGCCAGATTGTTTAAGAAAATAGCCCACACATGGCCACTTGATTAGCACAAAAAATAAAATAAAAAGTATGAAAATGTATGGATTCACTATTGTAAGTCGCTGCGGATAAGAGTATCTGCTAAAATGACTAAAAAAATGTTTTAAGATTAGGCTACAGATTATTTTTCAGAGCACAAGGATCGTCTGTTGTTCTCTCTCTGGGTTTTCAGGTCACTGGGGAAAAAAATAGATGGGGAAAAAAAGGAAAGAAATTAAATATCTATACATTTCCAACTAATGAGGTCAAGTATCTAGACTTGGGTGTCACTCAGGCCAATAGGTTGCTGATAGGTTTGTGTTTTGCTCTTCATCAAGTGTTCAGCGGAAGTGACTGAGAAATCAAATTATGATGCTCCAGAATGATGGCCACAGAGTGCTGGTCACAGCTAGATTGAGATTATATTTCTATGGTTCTGGTACTGTCACATTGCCTAGGCCTGTGCTACACCAGTAATTCACCTATGCTTTGCCAAATGTGTCATTACTTTACTTACATGATTTGTGAAGTGTTTATGTAGGCCTTATAAAGGGCCGATGAACCATATAAAGGGTTTATGAACCGTAACATCACGTTACCATCGCTGGTGACCAACACCCCAGCCAGCGGCAGCATTATGCTGCTGTAGTAGGCTATGTAATGAGATTTCTGACAGTAGAGGACACTCTATGCATTTGAATCCTTATGCCATTGACTGCTTGAGACATGGAAGCCCGCTTGAAACATTATATCTGGAAAAATAGGCGTAAATCCCTCAAATCATTTAACACCAGGAATGTGTGTGTGTGTATTAAATCTGCAGTCTGATGCACAGCTGCAAGGTCCATAAGGCCTCTGCATACACACAATCCAGCTGTGTTGGAATAGACAGTGCCAAAGAAGGCAGTGAGGACACAGGGAGGACTGAGAATGCAGTGAAAATGCAGATTATGTTGAAAAGTCCCCGCTCAACAGCCAGCACAAGTTTGAGTAGGCCTATATGATGTCTAGGGACACATTGCTCTGATTACAGTTAAGCCCCACATCTCAGCTGTGACCAGACCATTGGGTCCAGCTGCAGACCTCATCTCTCAGGCCCCCTCTCTATACTGCCACCTACTGAAGACCTCATCTCTCAGGCCCCCTCTCTATACTGCCACCTACTGAAGACCTCATCTCTCAGGCCCCCTCTCTATACTGCCACCTACTGAAGACCTCATCTCTCAGGCCCCCTCTCTATACTGCCACCTACTGAAGACCTCATCTCTCAGGCCCCCTCTCTATACTGCCACCTACTGAAGACCTCATCTCTCAGGCCCCCTCTCTATACTGCCACCTACTGAAGACCTCATCTCTCAGGCCCCCTCTCTATACTGCCACCTACTGAAGACCTCATCTCTCAGGCCCCCTCTCTATACTGCCACCTACTGAAGACCTCATCTCTCAGGCCCCCTCTCTATACTGCCACCTACTGAAGACCTCATCTCTCAGGCCCCCTCTCTATACTGCCACCTACTGAAGACCTCATCTCTCAGGCCCCCTCTCTATACTGCCACCTACTGAAGACCTCATCTCTCAGGCCCCCTCTCTATATTGCCACCCACTGGACACCTCATCTCTTAGGCCCCCTCTCATCTCTCAGGCCCCTCTCATCTCTCATGCCCCTCTCATCTCTCAGGCCCCTCTCTATACTGCCACTTACTGGAGACCTTACCCCTCAGGCCCCTCTCATCTCTTAGGCACCTCTCTATACTGCCACCCACAGGACACCTCATCTCTCAGGTCCCCTCTCATCTCTCAGGCCCCTCTCATCTCTTAGGTCCCCTCTCATCTCTTAGGCACCTCTCTATACTGCCACCCACAGGACACCTCATCTCTCAGGTCCCCTCTCATCTCTCAGGCCCCTCTCATCTCTTAGGTCCCCTCTCATCTCTCGGTCCCCTCTCATCTCTTAGGTCCCCTCTCATCTCTCAGGCCCCTCTCATCTCTTCGGTCCCCTCTCATCTCTTAGGTCCCCTCTCATCTCTTAGGTCCCCTCTCATCTCTTAGGTCCCCTCTCATCTCTTAGGTCCTCTCATCTCTTAGGTCCCCTCTCATCTCTTAGGTCCCCTCTCATCTCTTAGGTCCTCTCTCATCTCTTAGGTCCTCTCTCATCTCTCAGCCCCTCCCATCTCTCAGGCCCATCTCATCTCCCAGGCCCCTCCCCCCCTCTCCAACGCCAGAGTAAACGTCACTTTCAGGCATGGCACATGAGACGGTAGCGGAAGACTTCTTTCTGTTTAAAGGAAAACTCCACCGACAAACTATCTTTTGTTTGTTTCATTAGTCCATATGATGCAAAATCCATCATACCGGCTGTATTTCTGTATTTTGAAAGTTATATATCTTGAAAACTTCATTGCTAACACGCAAAACATTTTGGGACAATATCAACAATGGACTAATGAAACAAATACCAAAAGATAGTTTTCGGGTGGATTCATGAAATGAAATATATGCATTCACTACTGTAAGTTGCTCTGGATAAGAGCGTCTGCTAAATGACTAAAATGTAAATGTGATAAACGCAATGGTTCATTGGATCAATCTAAAATTTTGAACATACACTGCTGCCATCTAGTGGCCAAAATCTACATTGGGCTGGTATAATACATGGCCTTTCTCTTGTGTTTCAAAAATGATGTTACAAAAAAAGCATTTTTTTCTTTGTATTATCTTTTACCAGATCTAATGTGTTGTATTCTCCTACATTCATTTCACATTTCCACAAACTACAAAGTGTTTCCTTTCAAATGGTATCAAGAATATGCATATCCTTGCTTCAGGTCCTGAGCTACAGGCAGTTAGATTTGGGTATGTCATTTTAGGCAAAAATTTGAAAAAAAGGACTGGATCCTTAATTAAAAGGGGTTATTTGAAAAATAACTTATAGGGGTTCCCCCACAGTTTCAATTTGAAGAACCCCTAAAGGATACTCCAGGAACCTTTTATTTTTAGATTGTAGTAGAGCGCAGGCAGTTTTTGATTAGTTTGAGTTTGGAAAAGGGGCGCTCTCCACTTGCCACTATCACAGGGTGTGTGAGGCAAACTCTCAGGGCAACCAAGGCATTGGGGTACAAGGAGGCCATTTGGTTTCTGGAGATGTGCTCCAATGCGTCGATTGGTTCAGCCTCAAGACTTTGAGCTAATCGCAGAAATATTTTGTGTCGATGTCCTTGGAAGCTATTTCCAGTTTTGCGCAGTCCCTGGTAAGCGTCGCAATGACCATGCCTTTGATGGTAGGGATGTACAGGATGCTGAAAACACTTCTGTGCTCCTCAAACTGCATAAAGCGCTTGTTGATGGACTGGATAGCAGAATCAAGAATCTGATTTAAAAAAATGCACTTTAGGGTCAGTCACATGCTCATCCTCTACCTCGTAGCCAAACAGACTCCGCTTCTTCCTTGGACAAACCGTGGGCTGCGAAGGGAAACAGGGCTGAATACCCACTCTTTTGCGCTTGCTACATCGAAGCGTTAGTCTGGGAGAAATACCTTAGTTGAGTTGAATTGAGCCACTGCTTGTGACAGGTTAAAACACTGCAGAGGTAGGCCTATGGATGCGCAGTGTAATAAAATCTGAGCCGTCTATGTCCAATATGAACTGGGTGAGGGGAGCTGTCAGCCTTTTCATATTTCCAATCTATGCTACGCACCAGCCTCTATGACCAGAACCATGTCATGTGCACGAGAGGAGAGATTCTTTCGGCAGTCAGTCAGAAATGTTGACATAGAACCTACTGTCTTGAAGAGAAAGGTAGGCTTAGTTAAAATATATAATTCCCGGCAGGAGTAATCTCGAACCCATCTTCATCTTCCAGGATTGCCATAGGACTGAAGTCTCTGTTAGACAGGATTATTGTCATCATCCAACATAATTCATAATATTTCAATAATGCAAAATATGTTTAAATTCATTGTCTCCCAAGTAGAATGAAATAAACAAGTAAATTAAACAAATTGGGATAGTGACCTGAGCAGCATTCCATGAACTAAAATGCATAAATAATCATATGAAGCAGCAACAATAGACTATTTCTATTCAGGTAGACAAATCAAAATGAAGTTTAAAAAAATGGCTGCTACTGTGACCCATAGAAAAAGGAAGTAGTCAGGAGCCAATAAAATGATAAGCATTCAGGAGCCAATTGAAAGAGGGGGTTTGTTTTCCCTGGGCGGTTCATCAGAGGGGCCTGCGAGATGATGGGAAGGGCCTGAGAGATGAGGTCTCCAGTAGGTGGCAGTATAGAGAGGGGCTTGAGAGATGAGGGTCCTGAAAGATGAGGTCTGCAGCTAGAGTCTACTGGACCAGTGAGGAAACTGGGGGCTGCCAGTTTGGCTTGTGGACAGACAACATGTCTTCTTCTCACGCTATCTGAGGGAATGTGAGCCTTTGAGTGTTACAAATAAAGCTCAATATCAATAACCTACTGAACACGTAGGACCACAAAAACAGGCTACATTTTAGATGAACACAAATCAAGCATCAATAAACCAACCAAGTCAAACTTAGCTTACCTATTTGCAAAAAGCAGATCCAAACATATAGCATTAGAGCCAACTAAAATAGTGAGGTTGACTGTTCAAATTAGAAAAGCGAATACTTGTAGCAGGCTATAGGCTACAGAATCTTCCCACGGGAGATTAGTATAAAAACGCTCAGGGAAAAAAAGCGCCTTTGTTCGGGCAACAATGACACGTGGGCGATGTTGAATTTGGACAGTTTAGCCCTTGCAGCCCTCCCACTCAATAGTGAAAATATTGACAGTGTTATGGATGACGAAGTGGGTGGCCCCCCTCATCCACCAATTGTATTTTATGGCAACTCGAGATCAATTCAGACCTGTCGTTGAACAAAGACATATCATGGCCGCATCAAACAGCCGACGAGACGTCCAGTCAAAGTTATGGGTCCCAATGATTGTTATTGTCGTGGTTGTACTGCAAGTCGCTTCGACAACTGGACTCCTCATCTTCTTGAACATGTCAGTTGCTCAGGTAAGGCGTTTTCTTTTACAAAACAGCTGATGTTCGCATGATAACCAGAAAACTTCTGTTTAGGCTCTCTTTTTCCAGCTCACAGTTGGTTCTCCAGTCAGAAAAGTTATGCCAACACATTCAGAGTACATGCATAAAAACATGTATTAAGTATGTAGTTGCCTATATAGTCTTCTTGAGGTGATGCAACTCAGTCTGCCAATAAAATAACATTAATTAAGAGTATATGAACTAACTACCCTATATAAACCTGTTTCAAATACTCTAAAAAGCAGTATTCTAGCTACAGATAATACATACACATACAGTAGGCTACATTATTCTTCACCTCCTAATCAGAACTATAATGAGTACTTATCCAGACAGTACACTTTCCCATTTAGATTGTATGATACCTGCTGATTAAAAGTGGAATCTGTCTACATAAGGTATCAGTGAAGACGTTGGAATTGGATGTAGATTAATATGACTGTAATAATCAATGTAGTCTGCAGCTGTCAGGTCTAATCAGTGTACTAGTTACATGGGTCAAATTCTCCTCTTTCTGTACTGGCATGGGATTGTTTGTTACAATGATGGCAGAGCCTGTTAGCAGCACAAACAAAGAGCCAGTGAGTCACTAATATGAGTATGGGGTCGAAGAAACAAACCCAAATTAACCACATCCCTTAGGAAATAAAACACTCACATTGGAAGTAACAATTAAAGTTTATCAAACTGGTAGTCACCAGGCAAATACTAGTTGAGAGGGAAGGGATTTGTAGCTTACTGCAACTCAATGCTATGTCAAACTTTATCATAAGGCCTGACTAACAATGCATTAAGTATTGTACAAAGTTACAAAAGCTGCCAAGTTTAGAGTCAGCAAAGTTCTGTAGCGGTGTTGGCAATGGGGGCATGGAAAGGTGTCGTTTCACTTGCACCCAAGCAGAGCGATCAAATCATGTACATGACTGATCTTGTACTGCATTACTTATAATAACAAAAACAAGTTTCTGGGAATGTTTGCCATTTGTTGTTATCGTGTTGGAAAAAGTACAACTGCAGCAGTGTGACTAACAGCACACGTCAATACAGTTGAAGTCGGAAGTTCACATACACTTAGGTTGGATTCATTAAAACTCGTTTTTCAACCACTCCACACATTTCTTGTTAACAAACTATAGTTTTGGCAAGTTGGTTAGGACATCTACTTTGTGCATGACACGGGTCATTTGTCCAACAATTGTTTACAGACAGATTATTTCACTTATAATTCACTGTATCACAATTCCGGTGGGTCAGAAGTTTACATACACTAAGTTGACTGTGCCTTTAAACAGCTTGGAAAATTCCAGGAAATGATGTCAAGGCTTTAGAAGCTTCTGATAGGCTAATTAACATAATTTGAGTCAATTGGAGCTGTACCTGTGGATGTATTTCAAGGCCTACTTTCAAACTCAGTGCCTCTTTGCTTGACATCATGGGAAAATCAAAAGAAATCAGCCAAGACCTCAGAAAAAAGTCATCCTTGAGAGCAATTTCCAAATGCCTGAAGGCACCACGTTCATCTGTACAAACAATAGTACGCAAGTATAAACACCCTGGGACCACGCAGCCGTCATACCGCTCAGGAAGGAGACGCGTTCTCTCTCCTAGAGATGAACATACTTTGGTGCGAAAAGTGCAAATCAATCCCAGAACAACCGCAAAGGCCCTTGTGAAGATGCTGGAGGAAAAAGGTACAAAAGTATCTATATCCACAGTAAAACGAGTCCTATATCGACATAACCTGAAAGGCCGCTCAGCAAGGAAGAAGCCACTGCTCCAAAACCGCCATAAAAAAGCCAGACTACGGTTTGCAACTGCACATGGGGACAAAGATCATACTTTTTGGAGAAATATCCTCTGGTCTGATGAAACAAAAATAGAACTGTTTGGCCATAATGACCATTATTATGTTTGGAGGGAAAAGGGGGAGGCTTGTAAGCTAAAGAACACCATCCCAACCGTGAAGCACGGGGTGGCAGCATCATGATGTGGGGGTGCTTTGCTGCAGGAGGGACTGGTGCACTTCACAAAATAGATAATTTTCCTTCCTCATGATGCTATGTGGATATATTGAAGCAAAATCTCAACACATCAGTCAGGAAGTATTTATATATAGTATTTATATAGTATATATAGTATTTATGAAAAGCAGCACGCTCTTTCTGGTCTGTGCCATCAAGCCTGTTAGTTAATCCTTTGAAAATAGAACAATAATATTTCAAAGAATTCCATCACAGATGTTATGGTGATACTAGGTCTATGTTTTTATGGGGGAAACCCAAAACAAAGTAGTTGCATCCTTGTCCTCTAATACAGATACAGACAAAGATACCTACTTATCCCTGTCCTGTGTGGGTTGTGCTGTGCAGGTGAGGAGTCAAGGGGTGGCTGAGGAGTTACGGTGCCTGGGGCTCCTTAATGCTCTGGAGAAAGACCAGGAGATACCGGAGTCTCTGGTTGAACTGTTTGGGGAGCCCTGCATCAAACTGGCCCAGGGAATAAGGGCCTATGTTACCAAGGTGGGTACCACCGGCTGTTTGATGCCGCCATGATGTATGTCTTTGTTCAACGACAGGTTTGAATTGATCTGAGACGTCAATTCAACATCTGTTCCACGTTGGTTCAGCGTAATTCCATTGAAATGACGAGGAAACATTGATTCAACCCATGGGTAATCTAATTCTTGGATGAGGAGGGGAACACCCACTCCGTCATCCATAATGTGTTTGAGTGGGAGGGCTTCAGGAGCTTAACTGTCAATGTCTCAGTTACACAGTCATCGATTTTTACATGAACGTTTGTTCATTTCAAACTATTGAAATACCGACCGATGTTTGTGGAAATACTACATACACATGGTTATGGAATTGTTAACAAGGGAGAGAGTTATTATAGCGTTCACTTTTGCCTTAGTCATAACATGCTGTATTGACGTTTCTGAACTCCGAGCTTAGTCCAGTGATGGAATTCTTCAGAACCTTACGTACAACAACTTCTGATGCATCACCCTCATCAGCATGGTTGTTTAACCTCAGCTTAAATCCAAATATCAGACAGAGCTCCTCTCCAGATATGAGCTTTCCTCTTTCCATGGTCCACATTGCATCATACTCAATTCTCTAGTTTACTCTTACGGAAAAACCACATGAATTTCACGTGATCTTTAAAAAAAAAAAAAAAAAGTTGTATTTATTTAACCTTTCTAGGCAAGTCAGTTAAGAACAAATTCTTGCAGCACTAATTAGGTAAGGCTGTGAGAATCATCCGTCATGGTCTCTTTCTGACATACACGTAAAAAATCGAATCAAATCAAACTTTATTTGTCACACGTGCCAAATACAAGTATAGACTTTACCGTGAAATGCTTACTTACAAGCCCTTAACCAACAGTGCATATTTACAGAGTAGACTAAAATAAAAAGTAACACAATAAGAATAACAATAACGAGGCTATATACAGGAGGCACCGGTACCAAGTCAGTGTGCAGGGGTACAGACTAGTTGAGGTAATCTGTACATGTAGGTGGGGGTGAAGTGACTATACATAGATAACAAACAAACAGCGAGTAGCAGGAGTGTACAAAAGGGAGGGGAGTCAGTCAATGTAAATTGTCCGGTTGCGATTTTATTAATTGTTCAGCAGTCTTATGGCTCGGGGGTAGAAGCTGTTGAGGATCCTTTTGGTCCTAGACTTGGCGCTCCGGTACCGCTTGCCGTGCAGTAGCAGAGAAAACCGTCTATAACTTGGGTGACTGGAGTCTCTGACAATTTTATGGGCTTTCCTCTGACACCACCTATTATATAGGTCCTGGATGGCAGGAAGCTACCATTCAAAGGTATGGAGTCACTTAGAAATGTCTGTTTTTGAAAAAAAAAAAAAAAGTCCATTAAAATAACATCAAATTGAATAGAAATGCATTGTAGACATTGTTAATGTTGTAAATTACTATTGTAGCTGGAAACGACAGATTTATTATTGAATATCTACATAGGCATACAGAGGCCCATTATCAGTAACCATCACTCCTGTGTTCAGATGGCACGTTGTGTTAGCTAATCCAAGTTTATAATTTTAAAAGGCTAATTGATCATTAGAAAATCCTTTTGCAATTATGTTAACACAGCTGAAAATTGGTGTTCTTATTAAAGAAGCAATAATACTGTCCTTCTTTAGACTAGTTGAGTATCTGGAGCATCAGCACTTATGGGTTCGATTACAGGCTCAAAATGGCCCGAAACAAAGAACTTTCTTCTGAAACTCGTCAGTCTATTCTTGTTCTGAGAAATGAAGACTATTCCATGCGAGAAATTGCCAAGAAACTGAAGATCTTGTACAATGCTGTGTACTACTCCCTTCACAGAACAGCACAAACTGGCTCTAACCAGAATAGAAAGAGAAGTGGGAGGCCCCGGTGCACAATTGAGCAATAGGACAAGTACATTTCATTGTCTAGTTTGAGAAACAGACGCCTTACAAGTCCTCAACTGGCAGCTTCATTAAATAGTACCCGCAAAACACCAGTCTCAACGTCAACAGTGAAGGGTCGACTCTGGGATGCTGGCCTTCTAGGCAGGGTTGCAAAGAAAACGCCATATCTCAGACTGGCCAATAAAAAGAGAAGATTAAGATGGGCAAAAGAACACAGACACTGGACAGAGGAAGATTGGAAAAAAAGTGTTATGGACAGGTTAATCTAAGTTTGAGTTGTTCGGATCACAAAGAAGAACATTCGTGAGACGCAGAAAAAAATTAAAGATGCTGGTGGAGTGCTTGACGCCATCTGTCAAGCATGGTGGAGGCAATGTGATGGTCTGGGGTGCTTTGGTGGTGGTAAAGTGGGAGATTTGTACAGGGTAAAAGGGATCTTGAAGAAGGAAGGCTATCACTTCATTTTGCAACGTTATGCCATACCCTGTGGTCGGCCCTTAATTGGAGCCAATTTCCTCATACAACAGGACAATGACCCAAAGCACAGCTCCAAACTATGCAATAACTATTTAGGGAAGAAGCAGTCAGCTGGTATTCTGTCTATAATGGAGTGGCCAGCACGGTCACCGGATCTCAACCCTATTGAGCTGTTGTGGGAGCAGCTTGACCGTATGGTATGTAAGAAGTGCCCATCAAGCCAATCCAACTTGTGGGAGGTGCTTCAGGAAGCATGGGGTGAAATCTCTTCAGATTACCTCAACAAATTGACAATTAGAATGCCAAAGGTCTGCAAGGCTGTAATTTCTGCAAATGGAGGATTCTTTGATGAAAGCAAAGTTTGAAGGACACAATTATTATTTCAATTAAAAATCATTATTTATAACCTTGTCAACGTCTTGACTATATTTCTTATTCATTTTGCAACTAATTTCTTGTATGTTTTCATGGAAAACAAGGACATTTCTAAGTGACCCCAAACTTTTGAACGGTAGCGTAGATCCTGATCAAGGGGTGGGTGGGAGAAGCATTTGAGAGTGCATGGTGATTCATCTTCAAAGAGCACAGCTGTTTTTCATTATTTCAGTTGAAAAACCAATTGAGGCAGTCGCATATCTGGTCTGTCTCCTTGTGTTTTTCCATGAAATCTAGGGAGTGAGATAATTTACTGGGATGTGTCCAGGTCCCAATAAAATGTGTACCCTCTCGACTTTGTCAAAAGAGCTTGTAAATAAAAAATTGTGTTCAGCATGAAATTGGAATTACAAAGAATTGGATTGCTCAAGAAGAATGCTGCACTGCATGTCATAGATAGGTGGTACTATACTCAATCCTACACTGTGTGTTCACTATTGAGATCTATGCCACATCTTAAAAATAGTTTTTGTCTTTCAGGTGACAGAAAATATTATTTCAAAACACGCCGTTCCAGGTAATCATTCAGTCATCATCATCTTATCTATCTAATATCCACTCCTGGTGCTACTGTTCTCTCACTGCTATGCTCCTTTTCAGAGCCCAGTGCCCAGCCCAGAACCAAGCCAGTCAGTTCTGCAGGGCATCAGAAGCCCTCTGCTCACCTCACACTCCGAGACAGTAGCTTACAGGGTATGGGAGACTAGTATGTTTGTGCTTGCTTGTTCTTTTGGTGGGACATTCACTTTTGTCAGTTGTTTTGATTTTGTTTAATCTAATGTAATCTAATGTTTTTATGCTGGGATAAAATTGCAGAATGTCAGTCAATTTCAACAATATAGCTTTAAAAACACACTACTAATATCAAACATCTGCAGGGTCAGATCTATACTTTTGGGGGCCCTAAGCAATTTGATTGGGGGGCACCCCAACTCACTGCAAATATTTTGGTGGCACCCCTCTTGACAGTGTAGTGAAATATTTAAGTTTTAGTTAATTTCATGCAAATCTACACATTTTTCCATGGAACATAGGGAAAATATTGCAGTTTTAAATACGTTTTCTGCAATTCTACACATTTTGCCATGGATCGGAAAGAAAACCTTGCAATTCTACACATTCTTTAATGACTTATGCCATGTTAATATGATTAATGAGTGAGAATGACTTAGAAAATCAATGTGGGCCCGGTCGGTATTTGGCCGATTACTACAAGTTTTGATAGCTGGCTAGACTAACTACCAGTCTCAACATTGTTAGCTGACATGGCTAATTGAGTGACTGACATAACAAGAGAAACTGCTGATGCACAACCAAATGTAAAAAAATTACACATTGTGTATTCTACTATTCTTACTCTCAATTGTAAGTTGAGACCCTGACAAATTTCTTAAAAATATATTTTTTTTTACGTTCGGGGGTCCGAAGCGACCGCTTATGCCGCTTATGCCTGGAACCGAACCTGAACATCTTCAAAGACCATCTGGGCAAATAAAGGCATGGCATCGCTCATCTTTGAAACCAATTCACTGAAACTATGTCACAATTTCACATATAAACCTCAGGCTTCACATACAAGGTGCTGTTTTCACATTCAGATCACCAGCAATCTCTCTGATCATGTATCCAGGAACGCAGTAATGTTGTCCTCATTAACAAATACATAAGAATATGTTTTTAAAACGGAATATTTTTAAAACGGAAAAGTGGTGCGTGTATATGTATTCACCCCCTTTGCTATGAAGTCCCTAAATAAGATCTGGAAGCAACCAATTACCTTCAGAAGTCATATAATTAGTTAGATTGCACACAGGTGGACTTTATTTAAGTGTCACATGATCTGTCACATGATCTCAGTATATATGCACCTGTTCTGAAAGGCCCCAGATTCTGCAACACCACTAAGCAAGGGGCACCACCAAGCAAGCGGCACCATGAAGACCAAGGAGCTCACCAAACAGGTCAGGGACAAAGTTGTGGAGAAGTACAGATCAGGGTTGGGTTATAAAAAAACTTTTAACATCCCACGGAGCACCATTAAATCCATTATTAAAAAATGGAAAGAATATGGTACCACAACAAACCTGCCAAGAGAGGGCCGTCCACCAAAACTCCATAGACCAGGCAAGGAGGGCATTAATCAGAGAGGCAACAAAGATACCAAAGATAACCCTGAAGGAGCTGCAAAGCTCCACAGCGGAGATTGGAGTATCTGTCTATAGAACCACTTTAAGCTGTACACTCCACAGAGCTGGGCTTTACGGAAGAGTGGCCAGAAAAAAAACACTGCTTAAAGAAAAAAATAAGCAAACACATTTGGTGTTAACCAAAAGGCATGTGGGAGACTCCCCAAGCATATGGAAGAAGCTACTCTGATTTTTATTTTCATCAAGGAAAACGCTGTCTGGCGCAAACCCAACACCTCATCACCCCAAGAACACCATCCCCACAGTAAAGAATGGTGGTGGCAGCATCATGCTGTGGGGATGTTTTTCATCGGCAGGGACTGGGAAACTGGTCAGAATTGAAGGAATGATGGGGCTAAATAGAGGGAATTTCTTGAGGGAAACCTGTTTCAGTCTTCCAAAGATTTGAGACTGGGACGGAGGTTCACCTTCCAGCAGGACAACGACCCTAAGCATACTGCTAAAGCAACATTTGAGTGGTTTAAGGGGAAACATTTAAATGTCTTGGAATGGCCTAGTCAAAGCCCAGACATCAATCCAATTGAGAATCTGTGGTATGACTTAAAGATTGCTGTACACCAGCGGAACCCATCCGACTTGAAGGAACTGAATAGGGGGTGAATAGTTATGCATGCTCAAGTTTTCAGTTTCTTTGTCTTATTTGTTTCACAAGATGCAAAATATTTTGCATCTTCAAAGTGATAGGCATGTTGTGTAAATCAAATGATACAACCCCCCAAAAATCTATTTTAATTCCAGGTTGTAAGGCAACAAAATATGAAAAATGCCAAGGTGTGTGAATACTTTCGCACGCCACTGTATAGGCCGACTGATCTTTGAGTCTACAGTAGTAATGCTTTGAATGGACTGTCTGTATTGAAATATCTTCCTTTGTCCTCCTTATAGGCCCTATATCCCTGGCCTCTCAGAAAGACCTACATCAGTCCTGCCGCCACCCGGTTCGGTCCTGGGGCAACCAGAGTTTCGGCTCCCATCTCCACAACATGACCCTGTCTCATGGACGCCTCCGCATTCCCCGGTCCGGACGTTATTACTTGTATGCCCAGGTGTACTTCCGCTACCCCTCCCTCACCCACGAGGGGGGTAACCACCATGGGGGCACCTCCAGCTACCAGCTGGTCCAGTGTGTTTACAAGAAGACGTCATACGCTAGGCCCCTTCAGTTGCTGAAGGGGGTGGGCACCAAGTGCTGGGCGCCTGACACTGAGTATGCCCTCCTCTCTGTCTACCAGGGAGGCCTGTTTGAGCTGAGGGCCGGGGATGAGATATTTGTTTCTGTGTCGTCGCCTACAGCCGTGCACGCAGAGGACTCATCCAGCTATTTTGGGGCATTCCGATTTGACCCATGAGCATGGAGGTTAAAGGAGGCAAAAAGCTCTCTCACACAAGAGAATACTAAACATGTACTGTACATAGACTACAAATCACCATGGTTCTGACATAGCCAGCCACAGACTGGTGCACAGGCCATTAATAAAACTGGCTCACAGATGGCTACATTAGAACTATATTTTTGAATAGAGTGGTGCGGACTAATTGACATCCCGCTTTGGTACTGTAGCACAATCACAAATAAGAATCTAAAGCACTGAGAGGGATAGTGGAAATGCATAAGACTAAGGAATGTGTGAATTCTTCCATATACAGTATGGCATGCAGCACTACCAACTACAACTATAGCTCTGGTGTCCATATGTAACCACTCTTCAGCCCTGATCTCTCTAGAGATACCGGTTGCTTCCCACAATGTACATGTTGCCCTAGGTCTGGGATTTCCAAGACTAGCTCTGATCTGACCTGTAACTTGCACTAAATTTGATTTCAATTTTAACATTTGTTTTTGATTTAAACAAGCACTCTTGCATAAGGGCGTAATTTTAGTGTTGAATGTACCTATTGAGAATATCATTACAAGCTCTGAGTGGCTGTAGTTTCATAACTATAGCTAATTATGGATGATTAACAAACAATGGGCTCCAGGGGTAAAAACAATGAATGGTGAAAGTTCTTCTTGATCCTGGCGTAATCTTCTAATTTGTACAAAATCTTATTTAATGGGCATCGGTAAGGCTCGAAGGGATTTTGGTAATGGCCCTTTTGGGATTCCTTCATTATACTGAGAATTCTGTTATTTATTCCGTTTAGCATAGGGCGACTCACAATTGGCCCAGCGTCGTCCAAGTTAGGGGAGGGTTTGGCTGGGGGGGCTTTACAAGTAGTCCATCATTGTAAATAAGAATTCTTAACCGACGTGCCTAGTTAAATAGTTAAATAAAATGGCAATGAACTGCTTTTTTCAGCAACAACTTTTGTTTGATCTATGCTGTGGGTGGAGGTATTACTGATTACTACAGTTAACCAGATACCAGTACTAGTCTTCAGTCATACTCCACTGAGCATATGCATCAATTTAACGTCTGTTTGATTCAACCAGTGGACAGATTCAGCACTGGACAGTAACTTAGTACTACTGTAGACAACTAGCTAATAATATTATAATAATAAGTATAACGCAAACATCTAGCAACCCAAAGGTTGCTTGTTTGAATCTCATCACTGACAACTTTAGCATTTTGGCTAATTAGTAACTTTGCAACTACTTACTTTTTTTGTGCATCTTTGCAACTACTTAGCATGTTGCCTAACTCTAACCCTAACCCGTTTAGCTAACCTTTCCCCTAACCTTAACCCAATAACATAATTCCTAACCTTAACCCCTAGAGCTAATGTTAGCCAACTAGCTAACATTAGCGGAAGCCACCTAGCCAACTAGCTAACGTTAGCCACAACAAAAAATTGCAATTCCTAACATGTTATACGAAATGGATGATGGACATCCCACTAATTAACACACCATACAAAACATAACATATCATACAAAATGCTCTGAGACCATGTTGGCGACAAAGCCTCTACAATTAGACTGTTATCATGTTAGCCAAGTTACTCTCAATGTAAGACCCTACGTCTGCTCCCTAACAAAGCGGAGTGATGGTAAGAAAGAGCTGAAACATGGATAAAAAAAAAGATCTTGCCTTGGGCTGTTTTCAAAATATCACTTGTTTTATGACAGTGGTTCCACACGTTCTGTGGCAAAAATATTATTTGTATTTTATTCTATTGTATTTCATTATATTCTTAGCCTACTATAAAATGCGTGTTGATTGTGATCAAGGTAGCCTACATGTGTTTTGTCTGTTTAATGAACAAAATAACTATGGATTTCATGTGCATGGCGTAGCCATGTAGCCCATAGCCTACACAGACCAGTCACATAATTAAACTCAATATATGCCATTCTATTCTTTTGAAAATACATTTTATTAGTCTTATGTTTTTTAGGATTTGCCTAAAAACGAATTAATAATGGATTTCTATGTGACGGTGGAGTCTATATTCAATGGGTTTATTAAAATACTGTAGACGCCCACCCACATCTACTCCCACTCCTGAACTACTGCCCACCCACATCTACTCCTTCCCTGTGGCTCAGTTGGTAGAGCATGGTGTTTGCAATGCCAGCATGGTGTGTGCAACGCCAGGGTTGTGGGTTCGATTCCCACGGGGGGCCAGTACAAAAAAATGCATGAAATGAAATGTATGCATTCACTACTGTAAGTTGCTCTGGATAAGAGCGTCTGCTAAATGACGTAAATGTAAACTTGCCGGCATATGCACAGGCGATTTAAAAAAAAGGCCTATCTCGGGTAGAATGTGGTAAAAATGGGATTGTATGAATTGGGTTTTAAAAAACATTGCCTGTTTTATTTTTACAGGCAACATACCTGTGAAAAAAGAATGCAAAGGATATAAAGTATTGTCAGAGCCAATTTTGAACTTCCTGTTAAGCACTGTTCAGGGCCACATCCAAATGGACAATGTGTTATTCGTTTGTTTGGGTTTGATGTAAAACTGTTTGCAATGTCTAAAACGAGTGACTCTTTGACTGTGTATTTGACCATTGTTTGAAACTATAAACATTTACTGTCTAGACATCTTCCTGTCACTTTCTCATGAAAGGCATGACAGGCCACCCACACACAGCCCACAGCCCACAGCAGTGAGTCATAATGGTTAGATCCTCAGGGAGGGGTTCATGATGTTGGAGTGAGAATGACGCTAAACGTGTATGTATAACACTTATTGCTGAGTAACTGGGCACAAGGAGCACAAATGTACTCATGTGGAACTCAACGTTGTTTTAATTCAAGGCAAATATGAAATGACGGGGAATAAATTGATATTTCAAGGTTTTGGAATCTCAGTTGCATGTTTACATAAGACGGTAGTGATACAAACCCATTGCAGTTTACAGAAATACAAATAGACATGGCTTGATGATGTTAAATACGATTACTGTAGCTGCATCTCCAAAAACAACTGATAAGCATGTTATTTTGAAATGGAGTGCTTTCTAAGTGATAATGTGTTTACCTTTGAGACCCCAAAGTCAAACCTTTTACTGATGTAATGAACTACGGTATACAATACAAAAAAAAATGGTTGAACTTGGTTGAAGTCACACTTGTCCTTAAAGGATAAGACATGACTGACAAGAATACATGAATCTAGTTTAAGAATGTCCACCATCAACCTCCAAGGGTATCTGCTCTAGATAAAAGGGAGATTTGAGGTTCCTCTGCTTTGTTCATGTATAAGAGACAGTATATGCTACATTTCAAATGCTCATTCTTAGTGTGAACTTTGATGTTGTAGGGAGGGTAAGAGCATGAGGGTCTCATGAGACAGCAAGAGCATGAGGTAAAAGGGAGAAGAGATCCAGAGTTATTTACTAGACTGTTGACAGGCCCGTCCTGTCTCTAGATCCCCTGCTTGGCCAGCAGGTAAGGCCATGCAGATCCATAGACATTGCGAAAGGAGAGGTAATAGCTGGAGGATGAAAAGAGATGCGACACACTGGAGTCCTCTCCCTCAATCACCTCATCCAACACTACTCTTCTCTTTGACCTCGTACTCAGACTGCCTGTTAGGCTGTTCATCACTGAGGATTCTAGAGTGTGCTGGATAAAGTGATCCATAAACTTATACAATACATAATATTCATTGAAAAGGTAATACAAACCAGAAATATATATAGATGCATATTCTAAATGAGTAATAGAATTCATCTTTTGAGTGTTTGTTACTGATGACCTGGTAATAAAGTATAGTAATGTGACTAACCACAGCAGCGCCTCCCTGTGGTCAAAGAGAACCACAGCATGCAGGTTTCAGAGGAGGGTTATTTACGGAGCTTATTTTATCCTGGTAAATAAGAAATCCATGCTGCCTTACAGTGTCCCTGTACGAAGAGGACATCATCTCCAGGTCTGTGTTAAACCACAACCAATTACATGAAAAAAACTGTGAGGAATATGACATTTCCAAGGAAAGAAACACCAGAGAAAATACATTAGTCTTGACAGCCATATGCAAGTGCTCATTCTTGACAAATATTTCAGGCAGACATCACATTTTAAACGGTGCATTTCTTCATGATACTTTGATAGGTAGGAGCTGATCATTTGCACTCCTAGCTTAGTGATTGTATGGGTTAAGATGTCTTTGTGGAGGAGGGAGGATAGAGTGTCTTGGCAGTGGTGTGGTTTATATCAGACTCCAGACTTGGTTTCTGCTCCTTTACAATCCTTGGTCTCTCCAGAGACACATGCCCTACCCAGCATGCCTGCTCTCATCTGTCAACTGAAAAGGAAGACCACTCCTGCCAACAGAGCCAAGAAAAAATATTCTCCCAGTTACTGACACTCATTTAAGAAGTCAAACACCTTTTCTAAATCCAACTCATCTTTTGGGCCAATCCTGGAAAGCCAGCTTGCTGTTGAATAACAACGAATCCACTACTTCTCCAGTTCTAATGGAGTGGTCTGTTGTCACAGTAGGGAGGAATCCACTACTTCTCCAGTTCTAATGGAGTGGCCTGTTGTCACAGCAGGGAGGAATCCACTACTTCTCCAGTTCTAATGGAGTGGTCTGTTGTCACAGCAGGGAGGAATCCACTACTTCTCCAGTTCTAATGGAGTGGCCTGTTGTCACAGCAGGGAGGAATCCACTAGAGTTCTAATGGAGTGGCCTGTTGTCACAGTAGGGAGGAATCCACTAGAGTTCTAATGGAGTGGCCTGTTGTCACAGCAGGGAGGAATCCACTAGAGTTCTAATGGAGTGGCCTGTTGTCACAGCAGGGAGGAATCCACTAGAGTTCTAATGGAGTGGTCTGTTGTCACAGCAGGGAGGAATCCAGTAGAGTTCTAATGGAGTGGCCTGTTGTCACAGTAGGGAGGAATCCACTACTTCTCCAGTTCTAATGGAGTGGCCTGTTGTCACAGTAGGGAGGAATCCACTACTTCTCCAGTTCTAATGGAGTGGCCTGTTGTCACAGTAGGGAGGAATCCACTAGAGTTCTAATGGAGTGGCCTGTTGTCACAGCAGGGAGGAATCCACTAGAGTTCTAATGGAGTGGCCTGTTGTCACAGCAGGGAGGAATCCACTACTTCTCCAGTTCTAATGGAGTGGCCTGTTGTCACAGTAGGGAGGAATCCACTACTTCTCCAGTTCTAATGGAGTGGCCTGTTGTCACAGTAGGGAGGAATCCACTACTTCTCCAGTTCTAATGGAGTGGCCTGTTGTCACAGTAGGGAGGAATCCACTACTTCTCCAGTTCTAATGGAGTGGACAGTTGTCACAGCAGGGAGGAATCCACTACTTCTCCAGTTCTAATGGAGTGGCCTGTTGTCACAGTAGGGAGGAATCCACTACTTCTCCAGTTCTAATGGAGTGGACAGTTGTCACAGCAGGGAGGAATCCACTACTTCTCCAGTTCTAATGGAGTGGCCTGTTGTCACAGCAGGGAGGAATCCACTAGAGTTCTAATGGAGTGGCCTGTTGTCACAGCAGGGAGGAATCCACTACTTCTCCAGTTCTAATGGAGTGGCCTGTTGTCACAGCAGGGAGGAATCCACTACTTCTCCAGTTCTAATGGAGTGGCCTGTTGTCACAGTAGGGAGGAATCCACTAGAGTTCTAATGGAGTGGCCTGTTGTCACAGCAGGGAGGAATCCACTAGAGTTCTAATGGAGTGGCCTGTTGTCACAGCAGGGAGGAATCCACTAGAGTTCTAATGGAGTGGCCTGTTGTCACAGCAGGGAGGAATCCACTACTTCTCCAGTTCTAATGGAGTGGCCTGTTGTCACAGTAGGGAGGAATCCACTACTTCTCCAGTTCTAATGGAGTGGCCTGTTGTCACAGCAGGGAGGAATCCACTACTTCTCCAGTTCTAATGGAGTGGCCTGTTGTCACAGCAGGGAGGAATCCACTAGAGTTCTAATGGAGTGGCCTGTTGTCACAGCAGGGAGGAATCCACTACTTCTCCAGTTCTAATGGAGTGGCCTGTTGTCACAGCAGGGAGGAATCCACTACTTCTCCAGTTCTAATGGAGTGGCCTGTTGTCACAGCAGGGAGGAATCCACTAGAGTTCTAATGGAGTGGCCTGTTGTCACAGCAGGGAGGAATCCACTAGAGTTCTAATGGAGTGGCCTGTTGTCACAGCAGGGAGGAATCCACTAGAGTTCTAATGGAGTGGCCTGTTGTCACAGCAGGGAGGAATCCACTAGAGTTCTAATGGAGTGGCCTGTTGTCACAGCAGGGAGGAATCCACTACTTCTCCAGTTCTAATGGAGTGGCCTGTTGTCACAGTAGGGAGGAATCCACTACTTGTCACAGCAGGGAGGAATCCACTACTTCTCCAGTTCTAATGGAGTGGCCTGTTGTCACAGCAGGGAGGAATCCACTAGAGTTCTAATGGAGTGGCCTGTTGTCACAGCAGGGAGGAATCCACTACTTCTCCAGTTCTAATGGAGTGGCCTGTTGTCACAGCAGGGAGGAATCCACTACTTCTCCAGTTCTAATGGAGTGGCCTGTTGTCACAGCAGGGAGGAATCCACTAGAGTTCTAATGGAGTGGCCTGTTGTCACAGCAGGGAGGAATCCACTAGAGTTCTAATGGAGTGGCCTGTTGTCACAGTAGGGAGGAATCCACTAGAGTTCTAATGGAGTGGCCTGTTGTCACAGCAGGGAGGAATCCACTACTTCTCCAGTTCTAATGGAGTGGCCTGTTGTCACAGCAGGGAGGAATCCACTAGAGTTCTAATGGAGTGGCCTGTTGTCACAGTAGGGAGGAATCCACTAGAGTTCTAATGGAGTGGCCTGTTGTCACAGTAGGGAGGAATCCACTAGAGTTCTAATGGAGTGGCCTGTTGTCACAGTAGGGAGGAATCCACTAGAGTTCTAATGGAGTGGCCTGTTGTCACAGTAGGGAGGAATCCACTAGAGTTCTAATGGAGTGGCCTGTTGTCACAGTAGGGAGGAATCCACTAGAGTTCTAATGGAGTGGCCTGTTGTCACAGTAGGGAGGAATCCACTAGAGTTCTAATGGAGTGGCCAGTTGTCACAGCAGGGAGGAATCCACTAGAGTTCTAATGGAGTGGCCTGTTGTCACAGTAGGGAGGAATCCACTAGAGTTCTAATGGAGTGGCCTGTTGTCACAGTAGGGAGGAATCCACTACTTCTCCAGTTCTAATGGAGTGGCCTGTTGTCACAGTAGGGAGGAATCCACTACTTCTCCAGTTCTAATGGAGTGGCCTGTTGTCACAGCAGGGAGGAATCCACTACTTCTCCAGTTCTAATGGAGTGGCCTGTTGTCACAGTAGGGAGGAATCCACTAGAGTTCTAATGGAGTGGCCTGTTGTCACAGTAGGGAGGAATCCACTAGAGTTCTAATGGAGTGGCCTGTTGTCACAGTAGGGAGGAATCCACTAGAGTTCTAATGGAGTGGCCTGTTGTCACAGTAGGGAGGAATCCACTAGAGTTCTAATGGAGTGGCCTGTTGTCACAGTAGGGAGGAATCCACTAGAGTTCTAATGGAGTGGCCTGTTGTCACAGTAGGGAGGAATCCACTAGAGTTCTAATGGAGTGGCCTGTTGTCACAGTAGGGAGGAATCCACTAGAGTTCTAATGGAGTGGCCTGTTGTCACAGTAGGGAGGAATCCACTAGAGTTCTAATGGAGTGGCCTGTTGTCACAGTAGGGAGGAATCCACTAGAGTTCTAATGGAGTGGCCTGTTGTCACAGTAGGGAGGAATCCACTAGAGTTCTAATGGAGTGGCCTGTTGTCACAGTAGGGAGGAATCCACTAGAGTTCTAATGGAGTGGCCTGTTGTCACAGTAGGGAGGAATCCACTAGAGTTCTAATGGAGTGGACAGTTGTCACAGCAGGGAGGAATCCACTAGAGTTCTAATGGAGTGGACAGTTGTCACAGCAGGGAGGAATCCACTAGAGTTCTAATGGAGTGGACAGTTGTCACAGCAGGGAGGAATCCACTAGAGTTCTAATGGAGTGGACAGTTGTCACAGCAGGGAGGAATCCACTAGAGTTCTAATGGAGTGGACAGTTGTCACAGCAGGGAGGAATCCACTAGAGTTCTAATGGAGTGGACAGTTGTCACAGCAGGGAGGAATCCACTAGAGTTCTAATGGAGTGGACAGTTGTCACAGCAGGGAGGAATCCACTAGAGTTCTAATGGAGTGGACAGTTGTCACAGCAGGGAGGAATCCACTAGAGTTCTAATGGAGTGGACAGTTGTCACAGCAGGGAAGAGTCCACTAGACATGAACATAGTGCAGTGTAGAGAGGCCTGGGTGAAAGCGGTGGTTCCACAGTGGTGTCTGGCCCACGGTGCTGCAGCTGGTACTATAGCATCAGTTGAAGAGGATCGAGTCTGGGTCCCGGTTGGCTATCTGAGCCACGTGCTTCAGAATGTCCTTCTTTGTGATAATACCCAGCAAGCGGCTGTAAAAAAGAGGGACAAAAAGTCAAAGAGGTCTGGACTTCTTACCATAAACAAAACTTTAGGAAGGATAAAAATAAATAAAAAATGTATAAGCCAATTGAAGTAATTTTTTTGTGTCTGTCTTGGGGGGGGAGGGCTGCTCTATTCTACTGATGAAATCAGTCCACTATAGATGAAAGTAGAGGTCCCTAATTACATAGCTAGTTCTCAGTAGCAGGTGTGTTACCCATTGTGTGTGATGAGGCACTGGCGCAGGCCCAGCTTCCTGAAGATGTCCACCACAATGTCCATGGCGGTGTGGTCTGTGACGGTGAAGGGGCTAAGGTCCATGATGCCTCTGAGCTTCAGAGGAGGGGGGCTGTTGGGGGGCTGAGGGGGTGTGTACTCTGTAAAGAAGACCCTCGATGTGCTCACTATCCCATCCTGACGCTGTCTGGCATTATCTGAGAGGAGAGGGAGGGGTTACTGAGGGCTGGCAGTGGGATAAAACCAAATAAGAAGTGACTTTGGGTCCTTGAAAAGCGCTATATAAATATAATGTATTATTGTTATTATTAAGAATACATGACATTGTTTTGACAAAGGTGACAAAGCATGTGGGTCAAAAGACAGCACCTCAGCATGATGATGATCTGTCATCCCTACCTATGGAGATGGTAAGGTCCCTTCGCAGCACGAATCCCACTAGGCGTTGGGACTCATGGGAGACCACCACGGGGAAGCCGCTGTAGGTGGTGTCAGTGATCATGGTCTCCACGTCCTCCACCGTCATGCCGTCCTGGGTCACTACGGAGAGCGGCAGGTCACTGCGACGCGGCCGCATCACGTCCATGGCCAGGGTCTTATGGCTGAACTCCTCCTTTGCCTCCAGGAAGGGGTAACCGTTGAGGCGGATGTGAGCCTCGTAGATCCCCTCGCGCCCGATGGCGTCCGCCACCCACTTACTGGTCATGGCCGCAGCCATCAGAGGCACGATGTACTCCAGCCCTCCGGTCAGCTCGAACATGATGACCACCAGGGACACGGTCATACGGGTCACCCCACCTGTGGGCACAAAGCCAGTGGGGAGGGAGTGGGTGGCACAGAGAGAGGGGCGGAGGCAGAAAACATTAGGCATACCCACAAGTAGAGGTCGACCGATTAATCGACATGGCCGATTTCAAGTTTTCATTACAATCGGTAATCTGCATATTGCAATCCACGAGGAAACTGTGTGGCAGGCTGGCTACCTGTTATGCGAGTGCAGCAAGGAGCCAAGGTAAGGTGCTAGCTAGCATTAAACTTACATTATAAAAAACAATCAATCTTAACATAATCACTAGTTAACTACACATGGCTGATGATATTACTAGTTTAACTAGCTTGTCCTGCGTTGCATATAATCAATGCTGTGCCTGTTCATTTATCATTGAATCACAGCCTACTTCGCCAAACGGGTGATTTAACAAGCGCATTCGCGAAAAAAGCACAATCGTTGCACGACTGTACCTAACCATAAACATCAATGCCTTTCTTAAAATCAATACACAGAAGTATATTTTTTTAAACCTGCATATTTAGTTAAAAGAAATTCATGTAAGCAGGCGATATTAATTAGGGAAATTGTGTCATTTCTCTTGCGTTCATTGCACGCAGAGTCAGGGTATATGCAACAGTTTGGGCCGCCTTGCTCGTTACAAACTAATTTGCCAGAATTGTACATAATTATGACACAACATTGGAGGTTGTACAATGTAACAGCAATATTTAGACTTAGGGATGCCACCCGTTAGATAAAATACGGAACGGTTCCGTATTTCACTGAAATAATAAACATTTTGTTTCCAGATTTTACCATATTAATGACCAAAGGCTCGTATTTCTGTGTTTATTAGAATATAATTAAGTCTATGATTTGATATTTGATAGAGCAGTCTGAGCGGTGGTAGGCAGCACCAGGCTCGTAAGCGTTCATTCAAACTTTACTGTGTTTGCCAGCAGCTCTTAGCAATGCTTGAAGCACAGCGCTGTTTATGACTTCAAGCCTATCAACTCCCGAGATTAGGCTGGCAATACTAAAGTGCCTATTAGAACATCCAATAGTCAAAGGTATATGAAATACAAATGGTATAGAGAGAAATAGTCCTATAATAACTACAACCTAAAACTTCTTACCTGGGAATATTGAACCACCAGCTTTCATATGTTCTGAGCAAGGAACTTAAACGTTAGCTTTTTTATTGCACTTTTACTTTCTTCTCCAACACTGTGTTTTTGCATTATTTAAACCAAGCTGAGCATGTTTCATTATTTATTTGAGACTAAATAGATTTTCTTTATGTATTATATTAAGTTAAAATAAAAGTGTTCATTGAGTATTGTTGTAATTGTCATTATAACACATATACATAAAAATCGCCCGATTAATCGGTATCGGCTTTTTTTGGTCCTCCAATAAATCGGTATCGGCGTTGAAAAATCATAATCGGTCAACCTCTAACCACAAGACAACATTTAACCAGGAAAAAGGAGCCTAGAGTAAAGACAAAACAAGTGAAGGAAAAGCTGTTAAACATGCAAGGTGCCAACATACAGTAGCCACGCAGGCCTTACCTAAGCAGGCAGCAGCCCCAACCATGGCATAGAGGCCTGGGGTGATGCAGTCAGCACCAGGAGAACACCAGCCCCTGAAGATCGCCCAGTCATGGTGGTAGTAGGCCAGCTGTTCCATGCCTATACCCAGCAGCCTGCCTGCGATCGCCCCCACCGCCATGCTGGGTATGAACAGCCCAGAGGGAACCTGGAGGAACGACATCCTTATATTAAACGCTCAAATCACAGATGTGCCATACAGATGTGACGGAGGTTCTCCAGTACCTTCATGCCAAAGGTAACCACTGTGATGAGCATCTTAAAGACCAGGGCCAGGGACAGCTGCCACATGGCCGTGTAAACGTCCTTTCCAGCCGGGCGGTCCGGCAGCTCATTGCTGCTCTTGGTGACGTTGGCGTTGTCATAGTTACACAGCTTGGAGGAGTCAAGCAGGCCACAGTCGTTGAAGAGCTCAGAGATGAGCTCACTGGTGCTGGTGCGGGTGTAGCTGTTAGGGAAAGCCACCACCGCCGTCACTGCGGTGACAACCAGAACCTCCAGGACCGGGTAGTGGCCCAGCCACGTGGTCTTGCGCCTCCGGCACCACGCGATGTTGGCGCGGATGAAGAAGGCGCCCCAGATGCCCCCAAAGATGCCCAGGAGGATGAAGGGTATGAGCTCCAGGAGGTGCCAGGGGGTGTGGAACTCCACGTAGAACAGCACCAGGCGGCTGTTTCCAAACGGGTTGATGGAGCGCAGGGTGAAGGCTGCCACCAGGGCCGCGAAGAACGACCGCCACAGGGTCTTCAGAGGGAAGTAATAGCTCACCTGACGGGGCCATGAGAAGACAGACAGTTACACAGTGATTATAGTCAACTTTACTACATTCAATAGTTACCTTTAGGAGTGTTTCAACTTGACAGTCATAGAGCCCATAGATTTGCACAAGGAGGAAGCTAAGGCACTTGTTACCTCCTCCAGACTGAAGAGCACTCCTCCTATGGGGGCCCCAAAAGCCACAGACACACCAACTGCTGCAGCGGCAGACAGAACCTGCCACACAAACCACCAAGCAAAGGAAGGAAGAAGGTGATCGGTGTCAGTACATTAATGCTTTACAACACAGCTCAGCAACACGGCTAAATAACAAATAATATAACACGATGATTCATGACTCAATGCAAAAATATCTCTGTGTTGGAAAATAAATCTCAGGCACAATGTTTACAGAAGGGAGACAGAGTCACCGCATGTTTGTGGCATTGTACTTCCATTAATACCATCTCACTGTAGCAGAGGAGCAAAAACATCACCTTGGGGTATGTGTTTGTTGAAATCATGAAACCAGCCACAGGCTATTTATAGATGAATGGGGTTTTCCTGCTGAATCTGAGTTGAGGCTCTCACTCTTGATACAGCTTGATTTGCGTCAAAACAACATCAGTGGTCCTAGCTTTTGCAATTTGTGCCAGTTCCTTAAAGAAATACTTAAAAGGTTAACCAGTATTGTATCCATCCATTTAAAACAGGGTTCAGATGTTTGTGAATAGCCCAGTGCAGCATAAAATTAACACCCGTCAAATGCAGGTAGATTTAGGTATTAGCGGGTAAGAATGTCTATTTCCCCAGCCATGCTGGTGGGTGGTCAATTTGCAAGGCTCTACAATGCGAGCGCTACAGTCACAAATAAAAATTGTGAAAAGTATGAAAAATGCTGCAGTAGCTTTTTTCAAAGTATTTCTTCTGTTTTATTGCACAAATAAATACTAAACTATATCCCACCTCGCACAGCAACAGTGCCTGCTGTCTGGGATGCTTTGTGCATTGTGCTGATAGATTCATTTTTGGAGGCAAAGCGCACAGGCATAAAAATTGGTCTAATTTACTCAAAAGTCTACAAAGTGGGACTTTGTCCTCGTGTTTCTTGGCTATTTGCATTGTTTTGTTCACAGGGACAGTTGTTTTTCAATGTTAGTTTGAGTCTGCTGCTTCAACTGATAGCGAAGATATGCTGTCTACTACAAGTCAGATCCCAAAATCTCACACACAGACACACGACTCAGTGGTCCCATTACCACGGTATCCTCCCACCATTAAAGGGGCAGCTTAACATTTTGTCTCATCTGATATTTTGGTTAAAAGAAATGAAATGAAATTGAGCAATAGATCACAATATATATCACAATGCTTCTTACTAATACATTTCTTGTTTTAGAAACAGTAAGCATGGTCATCTTGTTTTTTTAGGTAATTATGGAATAAAATCAAAAAATATTTTGTCTGGTAAAAAAATCTGAGTGGCTGGTATATTTTTCCATCTACCTGCCAGTGGACAAAAAAGTGAATTTTAGGCCTCATTTCTCACCTCTCTGCGCTTGGCCTCATTCTTGCGGTACTTGGTGAAGAGGTGGCAGAGGATGTTGCCACAGCAGCAGGCCACGTGGACCAGGGGCCCCTCCTTCCCCAGGCTGAGCCCCGATGACACAGCCAGGACCAGGGTGATGGTCTTAATCACCAGGGTCCACTTCCCCAGGTACCCTCGGATGATGAAACCACTCAATATGGTTTTGATCTGGGAGAGAAAATAAATGGCATGGGAAAATAAACCACATCCATTGACCTCATTCAAAAGAAGACATATCAAATAAGGGTAAAGGAATGAAGTAATCTTACCTCTGGGATTCCAGAACCACAGGCATAGGGAGCGAAGGCCCTGACCAGTGTCACGGCCAGGAAGGAGAATAGCAGAGCCCAGCACACGTACATTAGGTAGTTCATAATGTACGCAAAGGGACCCTGCAGACAGACATTTCACAATCAGACTGTGACCAAAATAATCACATACAATAAACACAATGGGTCAAGTAGTAATATTTTAGCACACCTCTGTTGCGCCGATGATGAGCTCAGCCCAGCTTTTCCACTGTGGACACTTGTCCCTCTCTTGGAAGGTGGTCTCGTTGGAGGTCCAACAGCAGTGTTCATGGTTGAACCAGAACCCGTTCAGACAAACCCCTTCCTTCAGGTCTGTCATCCAGTGGGCTGATATGTCAATCCCACCTGCCAACGCGCCTGGAATAGACCACAAGGTAAATTACTAACACTACCAATGGCTTCCAGGTGCATTGCTGTGTGGGTCTTAGTAGAGGGAATCAAATGAAAAAGCATTTATGTATCATCAATCTGTATACAATTAGACTGACCTGACATGAGTCCAATCAGCAGCATGAGCAACCATCCAGAGAAAGCATCACAGACACTGTTCACCAGTGCCCATGTAGACTCTTTGCTTTTACTGGTAATCTACACATCAGACAGGTGACATAAATATTGTTGTTATAATACTATGATGCTTCTGATTCAGACAGTAATGCCATGTAACTTATACAGGTGTTGCTACTACACCTAATAATGATGACAAGTATACATAGATAGTGATCTTAAGCCTGTTTGAGACACGAGTTTTGTTATGGGTTGGGAAGTGGGTTAAGACTAAGAATTAAAAGGACAAGGAGATAAATAGGATGTGGGTCACCTCTCTGTGCCGGTCACGGTCTTTGGACTTCTCCCGCACCCAGTCTATGGTGTTAAAGTCCTCATAGGTGCCCACCCCAGGCACAGGCTCATCAAGCAGGTCCATCAGTTTAGGAACCCCGTTCACCTCCTCCATACCTGGGTTATCCCCTGGAGGACATGGAAGGAAGGAAGGAGAGATGTGAGGAATTGAAGAGATTCAAAGGACCGAGGTAAAACACATTCTAGAGCTGGCATTGCTTGAAGGGCAGTTTCCCCAGACCCAGATTAGGCTGAAACCTAGTCTTCGACTAATAATATATATATATATTTTTAAATGGAGATTATCCATTGGTCCAGGACTAGGCTTAATCAGTGTCTGGGAAACTACCCCTTAGCGTTTATCTAATAACAAAGGTTTTACATTCATATCAATGACACATACCTAAAGGGAACAATGTGTTACAGATAAAATTGCTGGAAAATATTGATGAAAAACAGTGGCACCTCACTGAGTGTGAGGTTTGGGATGTGATCAGAATAGTTTAGGCCTTATAACTGCATATTCCAAATTCAATTGGTGTCAAATGAAACCAAATCTAAACAAAGTAAGGAAGAAATGCAAAGAGGACTTTGTTGTCACCTATATTAAATCCCAGCAATGTAGGCTGGCCTAGATTAATGTGTTACCGTTTACTCATAACTAATAGACATTTGATCAGACAAGACACACATGAACAAATCCATGATTTGTGTGTGTGCGCGTAAACATTACAACAGAGACATGGGCCTTGGTCTTACCAGAACCATAGTCTCGGTCCAAGGGTGGTACATCCTCCGTGTTAGAGAAGTCTAATGTCGACCCTGCTATCTCCACCATGTCCTCGTCACTTGTGCTACTTCGTATGCTATTGAAGCTATCGTTGCAATATCCGGTGTTATCCATCGATAATACTGAACACACACACACACACACACACACACACACACACACACACACACACACAGAGAGAGAGTGAGGTCATGGTCCAAAAGGAAAGCGTTCAAAGCAAAGGAATCATCCACCTAACGTTAACTGGATAGCTACACTAATGTTCTCGGGGCCCTAGCTATGTGAGCTAACGTTAGTTAGCTAATACATCGGGCTAACATTGGCTAGTTAGCTAGCTCTGTTTGTTTTAAAATGTGTTATCATATTCGACTGGCTTTTGTGGTTAGCTAACGTTAGCTATGGACTGACATCGACAACAGTGTCTCCAACCAAGGCAGCTAACTAACAAGTTAGCACAAACAGCAGCCACACTCACATAACACTTGCAAGCAAGATTAACATTAGCCAGAGAAACCCGAGAGGTTCATATGCAAGCACATATTACTGACATCATATTAATATAAGTCGTTATTACTTTGTCGGATGGACTTCGACTGAGAACTCTGCTGTTCTGCTAATGTTGTTGTTGTTGTTGTTGTTGTCTGATCCGAATGCCAACAACTTCCTGTTACGACATACATTGAGAGCTGATCCCAGGTGATCATCTTCTTCTTCACGAAAATAAATAAATTAAAGCACACTACTACCTTGTAACGAACCCTCACCATCTCCCAAAACCCTTCCACACCCCCTCCCCAACCAGATGCTAAACAAGTAAAATATTTTTTTATTTGTCACATGCGCAGAATACAGACTTTTACTGCAGACTTTTACTGTGAAATGCTTGCCTACGAGCCTCATAACAATGCAGAATATATTAATGATAACAAAAATAGGAATAGAAAGAGGAATAAAATACACAATTAATCTACATAGCGGGAGTACCAGTACCAATTTGCAAGGGCATCAGATAGATACTAATAAGAGTAAGAGAACAGAACAGAGTAGCAGCAGCAATGATGAATGTGAAAGTGTGTATATGTATGTGTGTGTGTATGTGTGTGTGTATGTGTGATTTTGTGTGTCAGTGTAGTGTGTGTGAAGGCTTATACAGTGTTTATATATAGTCTCGTGACTGCATAGAGTCAGTGCAAGATAAGGTCAATGCAGATAGTCCAGGCAACCATTTAATTTACTATTTAGCAGTCTTATGGCTAATTAGCAGGCTAGTTGCTTGTAGGTAGAAGCTGTCTCGGAGCCTGTTGATCCGAAAGCCGATGCTCCGGTACCGTTTGACGGATGGTATCAGAGTGAACAGTCCATGGCTTGGCTTCCACCGAAACCGCCTGATATAGAGGTCCTGGATGAATGGGAGCTCAGCCCCAGTGATGTACTGGGTTGTCCGCACCAACCTCTGTAGCGCTTTGAGGTTGAGGGCTGTGCATTTGCCATACCAAGCGGTGATGCAGCTAGTCAAGACACTCTTGATGGTGCAGCTGAAGAACTTTGAGGATCCGAGGGCTTACCCATGCCAAATCTTTTCAGCCTCTTGAGAGGGAAGAAAGGCGCTGTCGTTCCCTCTTCATAATTTCTTGTTAAGTCCTTAGTGATGTGGACGCCAAGGAAACCCAACCTCTTCAAAGAGTATCTTAAATAATCCCCTTCCTCACCCAAAATACAAAATAAAATCCTGATCCAACACTTGCCCTCCCCCCTTCTAGCTCTGACTTTGCTGATAGCTACTTTATTGAGGAAAAGTGTACTTACTGTGCCTGTGAAATGTGACTGTCCCACCTAGCTATCTTAAGATGAATGCACAAACTGTAAGTTGCTCTGGATGAGAGGGTCTGCTAAATTACTAAAATGTAACGAACTTAAACCCCTCACCCACTCATCTACAGCCCTGTCGATGTGGATGGGGATGTGCTGTCCTCTCTTTCTCCTGTAGTCCACGGTCAGCTTCTTTGTCTTACTGACATTGAGGGAGAGGTTTTTGTCATGGCACCACACTGCCAGGTCTCGGATCTCCTCCGTGTAGGCGGTCTCATCATCGTCGGTGATCAGGCCTACCACCGTCGTCAGCAAACTTGACGATGGTGTTGGAGTCGTGCGTGGCCACATAGTCGTGGTTCAACAGGGAGTACAGAAGGGGGCTAAGCATGCACCCGCGGGACTAAACCCTCAACACCAGAGGCCGGCCGGTCAGCAAATCCAGGATCCAGAAGGAGGTGTTCAGTCCAAGGGTCCCGAGCTTGGGGATGATCTTGGAAGGGACTATGATGTTGAACGCTGAGCTATGTAGTCTATGCACATCATTCTCACATAGTTATTTCCGCTTTTGTCCAGGTGGGAGAGGGCAGTGTGAAGTGGAACTGAGTCTCCTGTACATCTGTTGGGGCAGTATATGAATTGGACTGGGTCCAGGATGTCTGGGATGATGGTGTTGATGTGTGTCATGACTAGCCTTTTAAAGCACTTCATAATTACAGATCTGAGTGCTACAGGGTGGTAGTCCTTTAGACAGGTTACCTTGGAGTTCTTTGGAACAGGGACAATGGGGGTCAGCTCGAAACATGTTGGGATTACAGACTGGGACAAGAAGAGATTAAAAATGTCAGTGAAGACACTTGCCAGCTGGTCTGCGTAATGCTGATCAGTTAATTGGTGATTGATTATTCTTTCATTTTCCCAAAGACTCTGGTTAATACTTTGGTAACCCGTCAAAATGGAGATACTAGTTTTAAAGTAATTATTTAACCCATCAGTGTAGCAAACAAGGATGTTAAAAAAAAGATGTTAAAATATTGACATTTGTTCTGTGTTTCCAGCAGATGTAGAGGTGTAGCTAAATTAGACAAGGTTACCCTCTGGTGGCTATGACATGCTACTGCTCGTCCCCAAACATGTACAGTTGAAGTCGGAAGTTTACATACACTTAGGTTGGAGTCATTAAAACTCATTTTTCAACCACTCCACAGATGTCTTGTTAACAAACTATAGTTTTGGCAAGTCGGTTAGGACATCTACTTTGTGCATGACACAAGTAATTTTTCCAACAATTGTTTAAAGACAGATTATTTCACTTATAATTCACTGTATCACAATTCCAGTGGGTCAGAAGTTTACACTAAGATGACTGTAACTTTAAACAGCTTGGAAATTCCAGAAAATGATGTCATGGCTTTAGAAGCTTCTGATAGGCTAATTGACATCATTTGAGTCAATTGGAGGTGTACCTGTGGATGTATGTCAAGGCCGACCTTCAAACTCTGTGTCTCTTTGCTTGACATCATGGGAAAATCAAAAGACATCAGTCAAGAACTCAGATTCTTTTTTTTAGACCTCCACATGTCTGGTTCATCCTTGGGAGCAATTTCCAAACGCCTGAAGGTACCACGTTCATCTGTACAAACAATAGAAAGCAAGTATAAACACCATGGGACCACGCAGCCGTCATACCGCTCAGGAAGGAGACGCGTTCTGTCTCTTAGAGATGAACGTACTTTGGTGTGAAAAGTGCAAATCAATCCCAGAACAACCGCAAAGGACCTTGTGAAGATGCTGGAGGAAACAGATAAAAAGTATATATATCCACAGTAAAACGAGTCCTATATCGACATAACCGAAAGGCCGCTCAGCAAGGAAGAAGCCTCTGCTCCAAAACCACCATAAAAAAGCCAGACTACGGTTTGCAACTGCAGATGGGGACAAAGATCGTACTTTTTGGAGAAATGTCCTCTGGTCTGATGAAAAAAAAATACAACTGTTTGGCCATAATGACCATCGTTATGTTTGGAGGAAAAAGGGGGAGGCTTGCAAGCTGAAGAACACCATCCCAACCATGAAGCACTGGGGTGGCAGCACCATGTTGTGGGGTGCTTTGCTGCAGGAGGGACTGGTGCACTTCACAAAATAGATGGCATGATGAGGCGGGAAAATTATGTGAATATATTGAAGCAACATCTCAAGACATCAGTCAGGAAGTTAAAGCTTGGTCGCAAATGGGTCTTCCAAATGGACAATGACCCCAAGCATACTTCCAAAGTTGTGGCAAAATGACATAAGGACAACAAAGTCAAGGTATTGGAGTGGCCATCACAAAGCCCTGACCTCAATCCTATCGAAAATTTGTGGGCAGAACTGAAAAAGCGTGTGTGAGCAAGGAGGCCTACAATCCTGACTCAGTTACACCAGCTCTGTCAGGAGGAAAGGGCCAAAATTCACCCAACTTATTGTGGGAAGCTTGTGGAAGGCTACCCATAACATTTGACCCAAGTTAAACAATTTAAAGGCAATGCTACCAAATACTAATTGAGTGTATGTAAACGTCTGACCCACTGGGAATGTGATGAAAGAAATACAAGCTGAAATAAATCATTCTCTCTACTATTATTCTGACATTTCACATTCTTAAAATAAAGTGGTGATCCTAACTGACCTAAGACAGGGACATTTTACTCTGATTAAATGTCAGGAATTGTGAAAAACGGAGTTTAAATGTATTTGGCTAAGGTGTATGTAAACCTCCGACTTCAACTGTATGTTTGAAAACTGGGTTATAATGGAATGAGTCCATGTATGCAGATGACAATGTATCAAATTACACTCTCAAAAAAGTTCAGCAATGGCAGTAAGTTTTTGGGTATATGTTGAAATCACTATTGAAATCAAGCATTATTTCTTCAAACATGTTCTCTCAGCAAGCATAGAGGGTTCAGTGACTCCTCAAAACCAACAACCTATTTTTAGAGCCCTTGTTTGCTCAAAGAGAAACCCTGAACAGACAATGGTGAGAGTTACAATCCTAGTGTACCCTATTTCTCAGCAGAACAAGTCAGACTTTGTCCACAGTGCATCAGTATTCTAGTGACCTCTCATTGGCTGTTTCATCTGAACCAATGAGGTCAAAGGGTGAAGTGAAAACAATACGATAAGTGAATTCATCTTTACCGGTTCAATACTTGCACAGCTACATGGAGAGATAGCCACTTAAGTCAATTGACATAGGCTGGTCTACAGAATTGGTCTGGGGTACTGTGTATGATCAAGCCTGATATGAAAGCCTATTGTTAGCATGATGACCTAAAAACATCCCAAAAATATAATGGACCCAGTTTGTGAGACAAAACATGGTTCATGAATTACATCCTCTTTATAAGTCCCACTGTGGATAGTTTTCATTCCCTTTGGTTACATTGTTTTGGGTCCTGAGGCTATTATGAATATTTATGACTATTTAATGGGTGGAAACTGCATGACACAACCCATATTCTTAGTTCACATTGACTGGTACTCCCTGTACTGTATATAGCCATGTCATTTTTACTCTTTATTGTTATTCGTTATTCAATGTGTATTTGTTCCTTGTGTCGCTAATATATCTAAATACATTTTTATTTATTTATTTGTATTTATTTCACCTTTATTTAACCAGGTAGGCTAGTTGAGAACAAGTTCTCATTTACAACTGCGATCTGGCCAAGATAAAGCAAAGCAGTGCGACACAAACAACACAGAGTTACACATGGAATAAACAAACGTACAGTCAATAACACAATAGAAAAGTCTATATACAGTGTGTGCAAATGAAGTAAGATTAGGGAGGTAAGGCAATAAATAGGCCATAGTGGCGAAATAATTACAATTTAGCAATTAAGCACTGGAGTGATAGATGTGCAGAAGATGAATGTGCAAGTGGAGATACTGGGGTGCAAAGGAGCAAAAAAAATAAATAACAATATGGGGATGAGGTATTTGGGTGGGCTATTTACAGATGGGCTATGTACAGGTGCAATGATCTGTAAGCTGCTTATCTTTATATTTAACTCTGCATTGTTGGAAAGGACCCGTAAGTAATCATTTCACTGTTAGTCTACACCTGTTGTTTACGAAGCATGTGACAAATAAAATTTGATTAGATTTTTTTTTCAAGTAAACACCTCCCCCGCCAGTGCTCCACCAAAAGATTATGTGAAGATTTATAGCAAAATGAAGGAACACAATATGTGGTTGCTGTTTATATCTTTCGTTTTTGTGTTGAATGCATGATTCCGCTGAGACAAGATCTCCTTTGATTGAGCATTTCCTATCAGGGGCCAGTAGAAAAAAGGAACAGTCAAGTGATTTGGACTTGTGGGCAAAACAATGCCAGGATGGCCCAAAGATATTTATGATGTTTTGGATCCTCTGGAAATAAAAACCATAGAAAGGTCCTTTGAGGGAAGGATGTTAGCCCACTCTGGAAATGTGATGTACATGAGTATATTGTTTAAAAGAATATGTAAAAAAATAAAATAATTAAAAAGCAATAATTACAAAAGCAAAAAGTGTACTTTTTAGATATTTATGTTTATTTTTGTAATTATCCATAGATTGATGTAAAGAATTTGTATTCTTAATCTAAACACTACTCATATTTCAGAGCACATAGACGGTAGCAGAGTGAACAGTCTATGGCTTGAGTGGCTGAAGTCTTTGGTCATTTATTGGGCCTTCCTCTGATATAGAGGTCCTGGATGACAGGGAGCTCGGCACCAGTCATCCTCACCACCCTCTGTAGCACTTTGTGTTCGAGGGCTGTGCATTTGCCATAACAAGCAGTGGTGCAGCTAGTCAAGATGCTCTGGATAGTGCAGCTGGATAACTTTGAGGATCTGAGGGCCCACCCATGCCAAATCTTTTCATACTCCTGAAGGGGAAGAGGCGCTTTCGTTATCTCTTCATGACTTCATGTTATGTCTTTAGATTGGCTTACGACAGTATTCACACCCCTTGGCATTTTTCCTATTTTGTTGCCTTACAACTTGGAATTAAAATTGCTTTTTTGGGGGGGTGTATCATTTGATTTACACAACATGCCTACCACTTTGAAGATGCAAAATATGTTTTATTGTGAAATAAACAAGAAATAAGACAAAAAACAGAGCTTGAGCGTGCATAACTATTCACCCCCCCAAAGTCAATACTTCGTAGAGCCACATTTTGCAGTAATTTCGCTGCAAGTCTCTTGGGGTATGTCTCTATAAGCTTGGCACATCTAGCCACTGGGATTTTTGCCCATTCTTCAAGGCAAAACTGCTCCAGCTCCTTCAAGTTGGATGGGTTCCACTGGTGTACAGCAATCTTTAAGTCACACCACAGATTCTCAATTGGATTGACTAGGCCATTCCAAGACATTTAAATGTTTCCCCTTAAACCACTCAAATGTTGCTTTAGCAGTAGACTTAGGGTCATTGTCCTGCTGGAAGGTGAACATCCGTCTCAGTCTCAAATTTCTGAAAAACTGAAACAGATTACCCTCAAGAATTTCCCTGTATTTAGCGCCATCCATCATTCCTTCAATTCTGACCAGTTTCCCAGTCCCTGCCGATGAAAAACATCCCCACAGCATGATGCTGCCACCACCATGCTTCACTGTGGGGATGGTGTTCTCGGGGTGTTGGGTTTGCGCCAGACATAGCGTTTTCTTTGATGGCATAAAAACTCAATTTTAGTCTCATCTGACCAAAGTAGCTTCTTCCATATGCTTGGGGAGTCTCCCACATGCCTTTTGGCGAACACCAAACGTTTGCATATTTTTTTCTTTAAGCAATGGCTTTTTTTCTGGCCACTCTTCCATAAAGCCCAGCTGGTCAGCAGGTAGCCTAGTGGTTAGAGTGTTGGACTAGTAACTGAAAGGTTGCAAGATCAAATCCCCAAGCTGACAAGGTAAAAATCTGTCGTTCTGCTCCTAATCAATTTCGTGGTATCCAATTGGTAGTAGTTACAGTCTTGTCTCATCGCTGCAACTCCTGTACGGACTCGGGAGAGGTGAAGGTCGAGAGCCATGCGTCCTCCGAAACACAACCCAACCAAGCCGCACTGCTTCTTGACCAAGCCGCACTGCTTCTTGACACAATGCGCATCCAACCCAGAAGCCAGCCACACCAATGTGTCGGAGGAAACACCGTACACCTGGTGACCTGGTCAGCGTGCACTGCTCCCGGCCTGCCACAGGAGTTGCTAGTGCGCGATGAGACAAGGATATCCCTGCCGGCCAAACCCTCCCTAACCCGGACGACGCTGGGCCAATTGTGCGGCCGCCCCATGAGTCTCTCGGTCGTGGCCGGCTGCGACAGAGTGTGGGCTCGAACCCAGAATCTCTGGTGGCACAGCCTTAGACCGCTGCGCCACCCGGGAGGCCCTAATTCTTTCTATTTTTTAATAATGGATTTAATGGTGCTCTGTGGGATGTTCAAAGTTTCAGATATTTTTTTATAACCCAACCCTGATCTGTACTTCTCCACAACTTTGTCCCTGACCTGTTTGGAGAGCTTCTTGGTCTTCATGGTGCCGCTTGCTTGGTGGTGTTGCAGATTCTGGGGTCTTTCAGAACAGGTGTATATATACTGAGATCATGTGACACTCAGGTGGACTTTATTTAACAGATTATGTGACTTCTGAAGGTAATTGGTTGCACCAGATCTTATTTAGGGGCTTTATAGCAAAGGGGGTGAATACATATACACGCACCACTTTTCCGTTTAACATTTATTTATTTTGCAACATGTTATTTTTTTCATTTCACTTCACCAATTTGGACTATTTTGGGTATGTCCATTACATGAAATCCAAATAAAAATCTATTTAAATTGCAGGTTGTAATGCAACAAAATAGGAAAAAACGGCAAGGGGGATGAATACTTTTGAAAGGCACTGTAGTGATGTGGACGCCAAGGAAACCGTACCTCTTCAAAGAGTGTCTTATATAATCCCTCACCTCAACCCCCCCAACAACAAAAATAATTATAAAACAATAATCAGATCAACACTTGACCCCCCCCTTCAAGCACTGACTTTACTGATAGCTCCTGACTATATATTTTTTGTTACTTCAAGGGGTCTTAAAATTATCCTTGGTATGACCTTAAAACTATTTCACATATCTTAGTAGTACCCCCCCCCCCCCCCCGGCTTAGACAGGGCTTAGACTCTTATGGGTTTTAAAGAAGGCATGGGTAAGGCCAAAATGTCACAAATTTACCAAATGTTATTAGTTATTTTGAAATAATCGTTTTGGATACAGATTTGTAAGGGGTGCCAAACATCCTTCCCCAAAATGACCCTTTATTTCAGGAAGATCCCAAAAAATCACACTGATAATATCTTTGGGCCATCCTGGTGTGTTAAATGCCCTCATGGCACGTGGGCTGGCTTACGTGAGGGCTCAATGTGCATGTACTTTTCAGTGCACTTTGTCAGCCTCAATGGTTTCTGTCTTTATCTTGCAATTTGATGTCAGACAGCCAAGACTTGCAAACAAACAGTGAAGTGCTAGCAAAGGTCACCACCCATGGTTCCATAGAGACGACAGAGACCTTGACTGCTATCAAATCAAATCAAATCAAATTTATTTATATAGCCCTTCTTACATCAGCTGATATCACAAAGTGCTGTACAGAAACCCTGCCTAAAACTCCAAACAGCAAGCAATGCAGGTGTAGAAGCACGGTGGCTAGGAAAAACTCCCTAGAAAGGCCAAAACCTAGGAAGAAATCTAGAGAGCAACCAGGCTATGAGGGGTGGCCAGTTCTCTTCTGGCTATACTGTAGGATGGATCAACCTTTAAAGGAATAGTTCAAGATTTTGCCAATGAAGCCCTTTTTTCTTCTACTTACCAGAGGCGATTAACTGTGTGCAATATGAAGGAAGTTGAAGGTAGTTTCTGGAGCCATTGCTAACTAGTGTTAATGTAATGACTGGAAGTCAACAGGAGCAGCTAGCATGCAACTAGACCACGTGTCAAACTCATTCCACGGAGGGCTCTGCAGGTTTTTGCTACACCGTTATACTTGATGGATGAATTAAGGTCACTAATTAGTAAGGAACTCCCCTCACCTGGTTATCTAGGTCTTAATTAAAAGAAAAAAACTAAAACCTGCACAAACTCGGCCCTCCGTGAAATGAGTTTGACACACCTGAGCTAGACAGACAACTAGACCGCTACTTCTTTAGCATCAGAATGTCACTCTGCCCTGCTATCCACATGAAACTGAAAGGATCCAAAAGATTGTTGCTCTGCCTTGCATCATCTGAAAATTGAGTAATTTACAGTGAAAATGAAGACATTTACAGTGAAAGTTTACCCAATCAATATTGGAATAGAAGATAACAAACTCTCCAGGTTAGATAGATAAGAGTTGGGGAGAGAACTATTTCGAAATACTGACCGTGGGATGACTTGGGTGTGATGTTGCATACAGAGCAAAGAACTAACCAAAGACCATCCACAGAGGGAAAACTTCAAGCTCAGTGTTTATGTGTAATCCACACCTGATTTTTGATCATGCTGTCATATAATGAACACGTGACAGTTAAGTGATCTCCAACTATCTCATTCAATGTAACAGGATGCTGTGGATTTCAAAACTATCCCACCAATGCAGAACAAAGACCAGGATAACAATATTTTTTTTATGAATAACAAACAGAATTTTGAAGGTTCAATATCCAGGTCCAGAGTTTGTAAGCTCTAAAACTCTATAACATATCATGTAAAATAATGTGTTTTAGTCCCCTTGTGGGAGCTTGTTTTTATGACTAGTGTCTTGTTAAAATGTATGAAAGGGAAACATTTTGTCCAGACACTGAGAACATCATGTTTTATTTGTTTTGTCATTTTTGTCAGGGGGGGGGGGGGGTTACAAGTACATTATTCATTTAAATGTATAAGTTTATAAAACATATACCCGTAGGCTGCCACTCAAAAGGAAAATAACATACGGAGTTGAAGTACAAAAAATAAAAAAAAGTGGGCCTCCACCCAACCTCCAATCTCATTCCCCCAAACCCCCTCCCGGCGACCAGAGAAAACCCTCCCCATCAAATTGTATTGGTCACATACATGTGATTAGCAGATGTTATTGTGGGTGTAGTGAAATGCTTGTGCTTCTAGCTCCTACCGTGCAGTAATATCTAACCATTACACAACATATACCCCATACACACAAATCTAAGTAGGAATGAATGAAGACTATATACATATGGACAAGCGATGTCAGAACGGAACGGACTAAGATACAGTAGAATAGTATAGAATACAGTACTGTATATACATGTGAGATGAGTATTGCAAGATATGTAAACATTATTAAGTGAATGAGATACCGTAGAATAGTATAGAAAACAGTATATACATATGAGATGAGTAATGCCACATATGTAAACATTAAGTGACCAAGATACTGTAGAATAGTATAGAATACAGTATATACATATGAGATGAGCAACGCCAGATATGTAAACATTATTAAAGTGACTAGTGTTCCATTCCTTAAAGTGGCCAGTGACTTCTAGTCTGTGCCTCAACACAAACCTGTCTCGGCGCTCTACGGACAATTCCTTGAACCGCATAGCTTGCTTTTTGCTCTGACATGCACTGTCAACTGTGGGACCTTATATAGACAGGTGTGTGCCTTTCCAAATCATGTCCAATCAATTTAATTTACCACAGGTTGTTACGTACCTCCTAGTAGGAGGGAGGTGCAGAAATCAGGAGCAGGAGAGCAAGGAAGTCCCAGTGGCACAATCGTTTATTCAAGGAGTCCCAAAATAAACAACAACATGTGGGAAAACACGCGAAAACGAAGTCGCCACACACAGGGAAGAAACGCAACACACAGAGGAGAAACTTCTACACGATGAATAAATCAAAATGGTAACATTACCGTGAGCAAAGAAAACCCCTTGGTGCATACACGCACCCCTAACAAATTAACACTGAACAATCCCGCACAAAGACTAGCAGGCAGCAGGGTGTAAATAAACCCATCGAAGTCAACTAAATGAACACAGACAGACACAAACGAAAAGGAAAAATGGATCGGTGGCAGCTAGTAGGCCGGCGATGACGACTGCCAAGCGCCGCCCGAACAGGGAGAGGAGCCACCTTCGGTGGAAGTCGTGACAGTACCCACACCCCCGACTCACTCAGCAGAGATGGGTCCAAGACGTCCTCCACCGGCACCCAGCATCTCTCCTCCGGACCGTACCCCACCCAATCCATGAGGTACTGCAGGCCCCTCACCCGACGCCTGGAATCCAGTATGGATCACACTGTGAACGCCGGAGCCCCCTCGATGTCCAGGGGGGACGGAGGGACCTCCCGCATCTCAGCTTCTTGAAGCGGACCAGCGACCACCGGCCTGAGGAGAGACACATGAAACGAGGGGTTAATACGGTAATAAGGGGGGAGCTGTAACCTATAAAACACCTTGTTTATTCTCCTCAGGACTTTAAATGGCCCCACAAACTGTGGACCCAGCTTCCGGCAGGGCAGGTGGAGGGGCAGGTGGAGGGGCAGGTTTCGGGTCGAGAGCCAGACCCGATCCCCTGGTGCGAACACTGAGGCCTCACTGCGGTGGCGGTCAGCTCAAATTTTCTGCCGGCCTTCGGCTCGTTTTAGGTGCCCCTGGACGGCCTCCCAGGTCTCCCTCGAGCGCTTCACCCAATCCTCCACCACAGGAGCCTCGGTCTGGCTCGGATGCCATGGTACCAGGACCGGCTGATACCCCAACACGCCCTGAAAGGGCGAAATGATCATCGAGGAGTGGCGGAGCAAGTTCTGGGCCATCTCTGCCCATGGAACGTACCTCGCCCACTCCCCTGGCCGGTCCTGGCAATAAGACCGCAGGAACCTACCCACATCCTGGTTTACTCTCTCTACCAGCCCATTACTCTCGGGGTGAAAACCAGAGGTCAGGCTGACCAAGACCCCCAGACGCTCCATGAACGCCCTCCAAACCCGGGACGTGAACTGGGGACCCCGATCAGAAACTATGTCCTCAGGCATCCCGTAGTGCCGGAAGACGTGTGTAAACAGGGCCTCCGCAGTCTGTAGGGCCGTAGGGAGACCGGGCAAAGGGAGGAGATGACAGGACTTAGAAAACCAATCCACAACGACCAGGATCGTGGTGTTCCCCTGGGACGGAGGAAGATCAGTCAGGAAGTCTACCGATAGGTGTGACCAAGGCCGCTGTGGAACTGGGAGGGGTTGCAACTTCCCACTGGGCAGGTGTCTAGGAGCCTTGCACTGAGCGCACACCGAACAGGAGGAAAAGTAAACCCTCACGTCCTTAGCTAAAGTGGGCCACTAGTACTTCCCCCTAAAGCTTCGCACCGTCCTATCGATACCCGGACGACCAGAGGGGGGTAACGTGTGCGCCTACCGAATCAATCTATCGCAGACACCAAGCGGGACATACCTCTGTCCAGCAGGACACTGAGGCGGAGTAGGCTCCGATCGAGATGCCCGCTCGATGTCCGCGTCCACCTCCCACACCCCCGGCGCCACCAGACAAGAGGCCGGCAGTATGGGGGTGGGATCGATGGACCGCTCCTCTGTATCATACAGACGGGACAGTGCGTCTGCCTTAGCGTTCTGGGGACCTGGTCTATACGATATCGTAAATCTGAATCTGGTGAAAAACATGGCCCACCTTGCCTGGCGAGGGTTCAGTCTCCTCGCCGCCCGGATGCACTCCAGATTACGGTGGTCAGTCCAGATGAGGAAAGGGTGTAGAGCCCCCTCAAGCCAATGTCTCCACACTTTCAGAGCCTTTATGACAGCCAGCAACTCCCGGTCCCCCACGTCATAGTTTCGCTCCGCCGGGCTGAGCTTCCTCGAAAAGAAAGCGCAGGGGCGGAGCTTCAGTGGCGCGCCCGAGCGCTGTGAGAGCACAGCTCCAATCCCAGCCTCGGATGCGTCCACCTCCACTACGAATGCCAAAGAGGGATCTGGATGAGCCAACACGGGAGCCTCGGTAAACAGAGTCTTCAAGCGACCAAAAGCTCTGTCCGCCTCAGCCGACCACCGCAGACGCACCGGCCCCCCCTTCAGCAGTGAGGTAAAGGGAGCAGCCACCTGCCCAAAACCCCGGATAAACCTCTGGTAGTAATTGGCAAACCCTAAAAACCGCTGCACCTGGTGGGAGTCAGCCAATTACGCACGGCTGCAATGCGGTCACACTCCATCACCACCCCTGATGTGGAAATGCGATACCCCAGGAAGGAGACGGACTGTTTGAAGAACACGCATTTCTCAGCCTTGACATATAAGTCATGCTCCAACTGTCGCCCAAGTACTCTGCGCACGAGAGACACATGCGCGGTGCGTGTAGTGGAATATATCAGAATGTCATCGATATAAGCCACCACACCCTGCCCGTGCAGGTCACTGAGAATCTCGTCTACAAAGGATTGGAAGACGGCTGGAGCATTCTTTAACCCATACGGCATGAAAAGGTACTCATAATGGCCGGATGTGGTACTAAATGCTGTCTTCCACTCATCTCCCTCGCAGATACGCACCAAGTTATACGCGCTCCTGAGATCCAGTTTTGTGAAGAAGCGTGCTCCGTGAAATGACTCAGTTGCCGTAACGATGAGAGGTAGCGGGTAACTATACCTCACCGTAATCGAATTTAGACCTCTATAGTCAATGCACGGAAGCAGACCTCTCTCCTTCTTCTTCACAAAAAAACTAACTCGAGGAGGCGGGTGACGTGGAGGGCCGAATGTACCCCTGCCTCAGAAATTCAGAGACATATGTTTCCATAGCCAACGTCTCTTCCTGTGACAGGGGATACATGTGACTCCTGGGAAGTGTGGCGTTTACCTGGAGGTTTATCGCACAATCCACTCGTCGATGAGGTGGTAATTGGGTCGCCCTCTTTTTACAGAAGGCGATAGCCAAATCGGCATATTCGGGGGGAATGCACACGGTGGATATTTGGTCTGGACTCTCCACCGTCGTTGCACCGATGGAAACTCCCACACACCTACCTGAGCACTCCTCTGACCACCCCTTTAGAGCCCTCTGTTGCCACGAAATAGTGGGGTTGTGAAAGGCCAACCAGGGAATCCCCAGCACCACCGGAAACGCAGGAGAATCAATGAGGAAGAAACTAATTCTCTTCTCATGACCCCCCTGCGTAACCATGTCCAGTGGAGCCGTGGCCTCCCTGACCACCCCTGACCCTAATGGTCGACTATCTAGGGAGTGCACATGGAAGGGTTTGTCCATCTGAACCCGGGGAATCCCTAACCTATGCGCGAAACCGCCGAGCGCCTCTCGAACAGGGAGAGGAGCCACCTTCGGTAGAAGTCGTGACACAGGTGGACTCCAATCAAGTTGTAGCAACAGCTCAAGGATGATCAATGGAAACAGGATGCACCTGAGCTCAATTTTGGGTCTCATAGCAAAGGATCTGAATACTTAAGTAAATAAGGTATTTCCATTTTTTTATTTTTAAGAAATGTGCAACAATTTCTAAAAACCTGTTTTCACTTTGTCATTATGGGGTATTGTGTGTAGATTGAAGAGGACAAAAAACTATTGAATCCATTTTAGAACAAGGCTGTAACCTAACAAAATGTGGAAAACGTCAACAGTCTGAATACTTTCCAAAGGCACTCTATATACACACAATACCTTCAGAAAGTATTCACACCCCTTGACTTTTTCCACATTTTGTTGTGTTAAAGCCTGAATGTAAAATGTATTGAATCCGGATTTTGGCTCATTGGCCTACACACAATGCCCCATAATGTCAAAGTGAAATTATGTTTTGGGGAATTTTTACAAAGGAATAAAAAATGACAAGCTGAAATGTCTTGTGCCAGTTAGTATCCAACCCCTTTGTTATGGCAAGCATAAATACATTCAGGAGTAAAAATGTGCAAGTCACATAAAAAGTTGCATGGACAGAATAGTGTTTAACATGATTTTTGAATGACTACCTCATCTCATCTCCCCACACATACCATTATGTGTAAGGTCACTCAGTCGTGCTGTGAATTTCAAACACAGATTCAACCACAAAGACCAAGGAAGTTTTCCAATAACTCGCAAAGAAGGGCACCAATTTGTAGATTGGTAAAAAAATTAAAATAAATTAAAAGCAGACATTGAATATCCCTTTGAGCATGGTGAAGTTATTAATTACACTTTGGATGGTGTATCAATACACCCAGTCACTACAAAGATACAGGTGTCCTAACTCAGTTGCCGGAGAGAAAGGAAACCGCTCAGGGAATTCACAATGAGGCCAGTGGTGACTTTAAAACAATTACAGAGTTTAATGGCTGTGATAGGAGAAAACTGAGGATGGATCAACAACATTGTAGTTACTCCACAATACTAGTCTAAATGATAGCGTGAAAGAAGGAAGCCTAGACATAATACAAATATTCCAAAACATGCATCCTTTTTGCAATGAGGCACTAAAGTAAAACTGCAAAAATGTGGCAAAGAAATACAAAGCATTATGTTTGGGGCAAATTCAACACAACACATCACTGAGTACCACTCTTCATATTTTCAAGCATGGTGGTGGCTGCATCATGTTATGGGTATGCTTGTCATCGGCAAGGAATAGGGATTTTTTTTTATGATAAAAATCAACAGAATAGAACTAAGCATAGGCAAGATCATAGATGCAAAACTGGTACAGTCTGCTTTCCAACAGACACCGGGAGAGAAATTCTCTTTTCAGCAGCACAATAACCTAAAACACAAGGCCAAATATACACTGGAGTGGCTTACCAAGATCACATTGAATGTTCCTGAGTAGCCTAGTTACAGTTTTGACTTTTGTCTTGAAAATCCATGGCAAGACTTGAAAATAGCTGTCTAGCAATGATCAACAACCAACTTGACAGAGCTTGAAGAATAAAAAAAGAATAATGTGCAAATATTGTACAATCCAGGTGTGTAAAGCTCTTAGAGACTTACCCAGAAAGACTCACAGCTGTAATCTCTGCCAAAGGTGATATGATTCTAACATGTATTGAGGTATTTCATTTCCAATACATTAGCAAAAATGTCTAAAAACATGTTTTCACTTTGTCATTATGGGGGTATTGTGTGTAGATGGGTGAGACATTTTTTTTTTAATCCATTTTGAATTCAGGCTGTAACACAACAAATGTAGAATACATTTTTGAAAGCACTGTACATTTAAGAAAAGTGATTCTGCCTTCTTGGTCTTTGCCTTTACACCTTTAGTTTTGTTTGGGGCTGATAAAAAAGCAGACAGTTTGTACAAATGGTTCTCTATTCTATTTGCGTCCTTTTTAAACCATTCATTATTATCAGCAATATAGTTAAAATTGCATAAACATAAATGTATCATCAATTTGTATTAAGCTTTAGGTGCTCTATTACTAAATACAAGAAAAAAAATAAGAGGGTATGTGCAACAAATGCAGTCTATAATCTTCACAATAATTAATCATGACCGCCATACATTATTAAAAAAGAAAATTGAATTGTGTGATAGCCCATATGAGACTGCCTATCTATCCTAAACAGTAGTATAATAGAAAATTGTAGGGGAATAGCTTCCAATTTATATTGCTATATTTAGGCCATATAGGGATGCAATGCATTGTATCCCCACGAGGAAGCAGCCCCAGTCTGTATGACGCTTCAACATAAGTGTCCATTGTTCATGAATTCATGGTTTCATCATTGTCTAAATGTCATGGACCATAGGCAATATAATAATAACAAAGTCCAGTGTTCAATAATAGTAATAACTGTGTTCATTTTACCCCATTGAAGGGTTGTCCTCATCATTGTCTTATGCTGAGAGCAGCATCACAGCCATGGGCTTCGTGATTGTGCATGGATAGCATACCTGAATATTGAGCCAGTCAAATTGGGGTTAGCCTAGATCTGTCGGCTCCTCCCCTTATGTGTTGGGCTTGATGTGTTTCTCGATGAAGCCTCCTTGGCAGTGGAAAACCTGTGTTGTATTCTGGAAGTTCAAGATGAGCTTTGCCGGGTGTATGAAGCCGCATCTCAGGGTTAGCTTGCGTTGCTGGGATCTCACCTCGTTGTAGGTCGCCCTCTGTTTCAGCAGCTCGGCACTCAGATCTGGGTAGATGCTGATCGTTTTCTCAGCACAGGTCAGAGCCTTCGATTCTGCTGCGAGTAGAAGAATTGGCTCTTTGACTTCAAAACTTTAGATTCGTACAATCATACGCCGGGATCCGTTGCAGAGAGGACCCGTGCGGTGCGCAATGTTAATCAGCGGTATGGGATCCAGCTTCTCCTGCCCAAACAGTTACAATGCATTCAGGAAATTATTCAGACGCCTTCACTTTTTCCACATTTTGTTACGTTACAGCCTTATTCTAAAATGGATTCAATCGTTTTTTGTCCCCATCAATCTACACACAATACCCCAAAGCAAAATCAAGTTTTTAGGAAAAAAAACGGAAATATCACATTTACATAAATATTCAGACCCTTTACTCAGTACTTTGCTGAAGCACCTTTGTTCGATCGGATTCAAGTCCGGGCTCTGGCTGGACCACTCAAGGACATTCAAAGACTTTCTTGGCTGTGTGCTTAGGGTCGTTGTCCTGTTGGAAGGTGAACCTTCGCCCCCAGTTTCATTCCCACAGGTGAATTGTGAATGGACAGATTATGCTAGCTGCTGGAGCGAAATTGATTTGCTAGTTGTTCCTTGTAATACAGTGAACATCCCACACCTTAATATGGTGCTATAACTGTATGTTGACAATTATATGGAATAGCCTGCAGACTAAACTTAAACTTCAGACTCTTGTCCCCCTTGCTTATTTAAATATTTATTGGTGGATTTTTATTTTTGTATTGTTTGTAGCTGTATCGGGTAATGCAAGTTCTTGTACTGTTAGGGGAATAACCTGTGTACATGTAATAATCTGCTGCTGTATTTTTTTTTGTGTTATCTGTGATCGTTTTGTTTGTCTTGTTAAGTTTTTTAATCATTGCACCTAAACTGTATGTGTAAACATGTATACGCAGGGACCAGCTGTAAAAGAGACCTTGGTCTCAGTCTGTGTTCCTTGTTGAAATAAAGGTATAATAATAATAATATTTGAAAATAAGCAATGCATGCCTCTGGACCCGGCTTGACAGTTGACCCTTTGTAAGACATGTTTCTTTGAATAAGAACATTTGACTGATTGAATGATTATTCAGAGCGACTTGGTTTCATCATCATTACCCTCACAACACATGTTGGCATAAATGTCAAAAGGTAAGTATTAGAAGAAGTATGCATAACATAAATCATTTGTCTGTACAAAGGTAACACTTGGTACCGAGTGCTGTCACACGTGTAACGTTCATGCATTTATTTCTATGTGCGCTCTAATGAGGTTATTAATGGACTTGTCATTATCAACAGAAGGAGTTTCCTAGAGGTGCCCAAGATATCAGCAGAGTTGATGTCATTCTGGTCATAGCTCCCAGTGCTAGGACAGTTTACAATCAGAGTTACTGGTCCACAGTGGAGATCTTATCTTTACTATTGTCAAATATTTGACATGACATGTGTGTGTGTGTGTGTGTATATATATATGTCTGTGTGTGAGATAGAGAGAGAGTGATAGAGTGAGAGAGCGAGAGCGAGAGAGAGGGATGGTATATAAGCAGGGTTCTCCAAAAGAACGGTTGCTACACTAGTTAGAAACAGACACCTAGCTGCCTGCCATCCAGCACCTTTCACCGAATTTTCCAGGATATATCTCACCATGCACGGTCAAAACTACAGCAAAGCAATGCAAGGTGTGTTTCTGGTGGCTCTGATTCTTATGCATCAGGTAAAGCACTTTTTATCATTATTTTATCATTTTCTTTGCAATAGTGTTGTTAACCATCTTTAACCAGTAGTGAAACTGTAATGCTAAATGTTGTTGACATATACACTTTGTATGGCAGGTGTGTGCTAGTCCAATAGGAAGCCATGATTCAAGGCTGAGTCTCCAGCAGGGCACCAAGCTACTGGAACGGAGAACCCGCATGACCCCTCTGTGGAGGTTCATGGGTACCAAGCCCACTGGGGCCTACTGCCGAGACCATTTTGAGTGCTCCACCCAAATCTGCAGGTCAGATATAGTTAACTGCCTTGGCTTTATATATTAGCTATTCTTTGATCGTTTTGTTTTCCCATTTATATTGAAAGACTGTCACTTCTCTCCTGGTGTAGAAGGGGCCGCTGTGCCCGCAATGGGGCAGTTCATTCCTAGAAGTGGAGGAGCCAGAGGTTTCTTCTCACCAATCAGAGAACATGTTTTATTGGAGTTGATTTACATAACAAGCATGTCAAGAATCTTTCCAGACATGGTGAAACTTATCAGATTGCAAACCGTTTTTTTTTTTAATGTAGGCCAGAGATGAAACATTTGGAAATTAGAGGAATGGTTTTTATCAACTTGGTGTATATTGATCTCACATGTACTTGAAAGCACTTTAACTTACCATTTATATGTATGTACTGTATAATACTACAACTCAAGAGCGTTGAAACTTTTTTTTTTTTTTTGTATTTGATCCCCATTAGCTGTTGCGAAAGCAGCAGCTACTCTTCTTGGGGGTCCACACAATGATCACCATTAAACATTGGTGTAAATGTCCTACATGAAGACTGACATCCTATACAACGGTGTGTAGGTGAAATGTTTAGTATGCACTGTTAACTGAAGTGTGTACTAAAGTGAATATGAACCATTCATCCATGTGCCGTATAATACTGTACTGTAACGATTCTTGCTTACTCATGTCTAATGTCTTTGTAGTGATTTTTATAGAAATAGTATAATGAAGAGGCAAAATGTCAGATGTATTTGAAAAAAAGTAACACACCAAAGATTTGCGCACAAATGAATGCAATGGTGAAATATTTGCATAAGAGCGTACTGTAAAGGAATCAATGTACTGTGCCTGTCTACACATACATTGTTTAACAAAAGAAGACACACTTAAAGTTGCAAAAATAAAAGTACATTTCTGATCATTTTGATATTCTTGTTTATTCATTGACTGCTCATATCTTACTGATGACACAGCACAGATATTTCAACGCTTTGTAGCCTTTTTGTTTATTTTTATGTATAACTTCATAACTTTATATTGAACTTTATTTTATTGTTTATGACAACTATTCATTTGAAGATGCTGTAGTCAATTATACACTGGGGCTAGGCCTAATGCACACAGAAAATACGGACTAACTAGTCTGAGAAGCAGAGTAACAGACAGTGACCAGAATGCACCTCCCTAAACCCTGACATTTACATCCCTTTCATGTTCTCATCCGATGGTGCAACTATAACAAGCTGTAATAAGACTTGTTTTACTGTATCCATTACACAGACCTTAGTAATCAAACTGCTGCTTCCTATACTAGACTATGGTGATATCATCTATCAAAACAAAACACAACCAAGATCTCACTTTGAGATTTAGATGTAATTTATAACAAGCTGATTCAGACAACTACATTGGTTAAGGAAACTCACACTACTCCTTTCGACAACAGCAGCCATTACACATTCCAAAGGTACATCATGAGGTTAGAGTAACATCTTTCAGATACAAAGGCTTGACTTTAATCATTTACCTATAGAAATCAGGGCATTAAAATCACACAGTGAATTTAAAAAAAGGCTTTTTCAAATGTTAAGATCAAACAGTTTTTGTTTTAAACTAATAGAAACATCATCATGTGAAGATATTTGTAAATCTGTAGGCCTATGTATATATTATAGGTACTAAGTTGTATTATTTGTATTAGTAGTTGTAGCAGTAGTTTTTATTATTTGTATTAGTAGTTGTAGCAGTAGTTTTTATTATATGTATTAGTAGTTGTAGCAGTAGTTTTTATTATATGTATTAGTAGTTGTAGCAGTAGTTTATATTAGTTGTATTAGTAGTTGTAGCAGTAGTTTATATTAGTTGTATTAGTAGTTGTAGCAGTAGTTTGTATTAGTTGTATTAGTAGTTGTAGCAGTAGTTTGTATTAGTTGTATTAGTAGTTGTAGCAGTAGTTTATATTAGTTGTATTAGTAGTTGTAACAGTAGTTTTTATTAGTTGTAGGCCTATTAGTAGTTGTACACAACTTTTTATGCTGTTAATATAGGGTTTTATTTATGTATTATTATCATTGTTATTATTATTAGACAGTAGGTGCCATATTATTATTGTTACGAAGCATTGTTTTTTTTCTTCATTTGGACACTTCTGAAAACGAGATGATGCATCTCAAGAGATTTCATCCTGCAAATGTTCAAATTTCAAATAAACATGAGAGAGAATGTCAGCGAGGTTTGAGGGCTGAAATTCACACAAAACCATCAACATCACGAGGAGCTGTAGAATCTCTGGGGCAGGGGTGTCAAACTCATTCCACTGAGGTCCTAGAGCAGGGCTGTCCAACCCTCTTCCTGGAGAGCTTACCGTCCTGTGGGTTTTCAGTCCAACCCTCTTCCTGGAGAGCTACCTTCCTGTGGGTTTTCAGTCCAACCCTCTTCCTGGAGAGCTACCTTCCTGTGGGTTTTCAGTCCAACCCTCTTTCTGGAGAGCTATACCTTCCTGTGGGTTTTCAGTCCAACCCTCTTTCTGGAGAGCTATACCTTCCTGTGGGTTTTCAGTCCAACCCTAATTTAACACACCTGATTCTACTAATTAGCTGCTCAACAAGACCTTAACTAGCTCAATCAGAACTGCTAAATTAGGGTTGGACTGAAAACCTACAGGACAGTAGATCTCCAGGAAGAGGGTTGGGCAGCCCTGGCCTAGAGTATGCAGGGTTTTTGTTTTTTCCTTTCAGTTAAGACCTATACAACCATTTGTGGGGAGTTCCTTACTAATCAGTGACCTTAATTCATCAATCAAGTCCAAGGGTGGAACGAAAACCCGCAGTCACTCACTCTGCCCTCTGTGCTCTGGGGTGAAACTCACAATAACGCACAGATGGTTACGGAAACTATACTCTGTCAACTGGTGAGTGCACTGTGGGCCTATTCATGACAATAGGCTGGCTACCTTTGATGTGATGTGTATCCAATATCTAATGTACATTTATGATTAGTCTAGCCCTACTTAATACCAAAAACAATTACATTTTTTGGAAAGGCAAATATTGTTGATTCTTGTCTGATTTTTAAAGTGCACTGCTTATATGTTGGAATTTATATACTCAATGCTAATATCAGCACCTCCCCTTCTGTCACATTTCTTGCATCAGTCAACATTTACATTTAAGTCATTTAGCAGACGCTCTTTTCCATGGGCGAAATTGTGTGTAAACATGTACAGGTAACTGCCAAAATAAAGTAAGTAACGTGTCTTAATAGGGCGTTGGGGTCACCACGGGGCAGAACAGCTTCAAAGCACCTTGGCATAGATTCTACTAGTGTCCGGAACTCTACTGGAGGGATGCGACACCATTCTTCCACAAGAGATTCCATCATTTGGTGTTTTGTTGATGGCGGTGGAAAGAGCTGCGCTCCAGAATCTCCCATAATTGTTCAATTGGGTTGAGATCTGGTGACTGATATGGCCATGATATATGGTTTACATCGTTTTCATGCTCATCAAACCATTCAGTGACCAGTCGTGCCCTGTGGATGTGGGCATGGTCATCCTATGGGGGCATAGCCATGGTAGACAAAATAATTGCCTGACCAGCATTGTTATGACCCTAGGCATGATGGGATGTTAATTGCTTAATTAAGATGGGTTTTGTCTGTTGACGTGTAACTTTTTGTATGCAGTTTTTCCGCAATGGATTTCTTTTTCTCGTTCAATGTCCTGTCCAGCTGGTGGCTGCAGCGCACCATTAACATTGGATGCCAACCGCTTTTAAACCCCATCATAGAAGAAGAAAAATATTTCAGTGATGACATCACAGCTATCAATCCTTTACCAAGTGCAGCTTGCCACCTGCTGTGAACACAAATCTCAGTTTTTGGACATTATTCCGTTCTAATTAATTTATTCATCACTGTGTGTAAATACCAGAACTGTAAATATGGTATTTGTTTTATCCATATTTCACTGACAGTTGTCAATACTTTAAGAATATTTGCATAATTATTAAAGCATTATGTATCTATTTTTTGATGCTAGCTATCTAACATTAATAGCTACATTTTTGCCTGTCATTGTTTAACTGGCTAGTCTGATGTTGCTATCTACTTGTATTTTGGTTTCAGTCATTGGATTATTATAACAGATGAGGAGCTGTATATCTTGTTTTGTAATTGTTAAATGAATATGTGCCTTGTCTTAGTCTACATGTCATTTTTATCATGTTTATTATTTCCACACCACATCTTGTATGGATAAATGGAAAGTTAATTGTTTAATCACAGCTGAGTGCAGGGCTGGTCCTGGCCTTTCTGCCACAATTGTCGTCCCAGTAAGCAAAATGACGTCTAAAATACATGTTTTCCAGACGTTGAAGTTAGGTTCAATTTAGGTTCTGAATGAAAGGTGAAAAGACGTCATTGATAGATGTCTATGTTTAGACCAAATCAAGGCTGGCCCAGACCGGACAAAATCTGAACCAAAAAAAGATGTCCGGACAGGACCAAAAAATACAGCCTAAAGGCATCAGCCTCAGTCCGTGCTTACTGGGGTACAGCCTACAGTACTGGGGTACAGCCTACAGTACTGGGGTACAGCCTACAGTACTGGGGTACAGCCTACAGTACTGGGGTACAGTCTACAGTACTGGGGTACAGCCTACAGTACTGGGGTACAGCCTACAGTACTGGGGTACAGCCTACAGTGTCGCCTGAAATTACATTTTAGGAATGCCCATCTACGTGATAGGACTACTGTTTCGTAAAACACCAAAAAAAAGACGTCCGGATAGGACCAAAAAAAGACATCCAAAAGACGTTGGTGTTGGTCTGTGGTTACTGGGGTGTAGCCTACCATGTAAACCTGCAATGGAATTTTATGAATGCCAATCCTTATGGTAGTCCCACCATTTGTAAAACATGCCGTTGCATTGGCAAGTCCTGATTTCTGTGACTAATCAATTTGGCTATTTAAGCTCTGAATTTCAGCTACCCAACTTTATCAGTAGGAGTTATCCTGAACCTATTTGCAATGTGTTAACACAGCGAGAAATGCAGAAGTATTTTATTTTTTTGCTATGATCAGCATGTAAAAAAATGTATACAAACTTGAAACAGCTGATCATAACAATTTAGCCTATGGGGTGAAACTCTTGGACAGCAGTTATGTGAGTAGCCTGATTGTCCATTCCATATTGTCCATTTTACTTTGACCTGTCCTGTTTTTAGGATATGTTGTTTGTTAACATGTCAGCGCATTTGTTTATTTGATTGGTCGCCAAGTAGGTTAAGCTATTTGATCGGAGAAACCTGTATAATGTAAAAAGTTCCCGTCTCATTACATTGTCATACATTTTATCCCCAGCCTGTAGGCTACAGAAAAGGCCACATACTCTTTCTACCATGTTATATCTGCTAAATGATTTATGTAAAAAAAAATTGATGGCATGTTGATGGAGCGCCGCAGCAATGCGTCTCTCTAACAACACCCTGGAGAGGTGCACTGGGAATGGACAAGATAAATATATTGCGTCTCTGCCTTTGACAAAATGGACACTGCTTATTACAAGACGGCATCAGCGTGCTCAACTAAAAAGCCCATATAACACTGGTTGAGTGAAATTGTCATTGTTTTGGGGCAGAATTATGAGGTTTTATGTGTTGTTGGAGGTACGTCTTGGTCAGTTTAGCTCAGAAAATGCCGCCCTCGTCAATTTGCCACCACGGACGGCTGCCTAATGAGCGGGCCGGCCATGGCTAAGTGACATGGCACAGAATTGCAAACCTTTTTTTCATCTCCAATCAACATTAAAGAACCATAAACTAAGGAACTCTCTCTAAATCTCCATAAATTCACCTACTCAATTGTTTAAACACCGCCCTCTACTTCAGCAATGTTGGCCTGCCTGTTCGTCTACAGGAGGGAGCTGTTGAGCATGGATAGCTTATTGGTGAGAGTTACCTACTCCATTTGGGGGATATTTGCCATTGCTAAAGCAACTTGAGTAGTCCTAATGGTCCTGTATTGTATTATTTTTTTGCTGCGCCATTGTGGGATATTTAATGTTAAGGCGTTTGTATATTCCTCACGGCCATTAAAGCAATGATTTTAGCCATGTATGGTTAATTAGGCACGTTTCAAAATGCAAATGGCGAAAGTCATTCATGAACACTCAGGCTGAGAAGAATTGGTATTCATCAACACATCTCCTACCAGTGTGCATATGACGCTTGTAGGATTGTTTGATAAATCACACTTTTTCTATGCCTACGAACATTCTAAATTAGTATTTTATATTTTCTATGCAATATTGATCAATGAGGCCCCGGGTGTTTGTTCCTTTTTCTCAGATTAACAAAGTGGAGACATTTAAATACAGCAAGTGCAAGTCTGACTGCATGAACTCCAAGTATAACTCCCAGACAACTGTTACAGTGGTGGGAGACGATGAGTAGGGTCACCTGCAGCCCGGTGGATGCCACCTCAATTTTCTTGCTCTTCCTGGCCCAAATGACCGCATCAGGTACACATATATACCTTACTGTATGCCCTCTCCTCCAGTATTGCTGCAACCTTAAACCTTCAAATGTGGCAACAGTTCTGTTAATCCTGTCTGCTGTCATCGGCTGGCCTTCATATCGTCTACACTCGAGATGATACTCATTCAGGACGTCATGTTCTACATAAAAGCTGCATATAAAGTGGCAGGAAGTTCTCCTTTTGACCTGCTGTTGATGTTCAGTGCATTTGCTGAGCTCTGCGGGTTTTTATTAACAAGGGATGGTCAACTTTGATGGGGGTGGAGGCCACCAAAAAAGCGGAACTCATCATGAGGCCACAGTGGCTCATCGGTCTGCGTACCCCCCATCAGCTAAATGAAAGAAAAAAATCCTGCAATTCTGCACATTTTGCCATGGGGGTGAAAGAAAATGCAGTTTTACAGCTAATTTCTTGCAATTCTCCACATTTTACCATAGGGTGGAGGGAAATGTTAGCAGTTTTTAATGATAATATGATCAATGGGCTCCACCCTGGTTGGTAATTATTTACTACAAGTTTAGATAGCTGGTTGCTAGACTAAAAGTAGCTGACAAGGGCTAATTGAACAACCTAATTTCGAAATTGCACTTATGTATTTTGTTATTATAACTCTCAACAGTAAGTTGAGAACCTGACTTAGTTCCAAAAAATCTATATTTTGTGAAATTGGTCCGCAGGCCTAAAAAAGTTTCCCATCCCTGGTGTAGACGGTCTACGTCTTTTTTTCTAGAAGTGTGAACCAGCAGTCCTTCAGTCCTTTCTCTGGATTTTGGGGGGAATGTGGGGACAAAACAAACCGGGGGATTCCTGAGATCAACGTCAGCGCAATTGGCAAAACTAAGCGTTCTTTCACTCATGCAACTTTCAAAACGTGCACCCGGGGGGCCCCAGGACAGAGTTTAGGAAACCCTGGTCGGTGTCAACCTCCAGCGTTATTAAGAGTGGTGTTAAAATGTCAGCTTGCAGTGCTGTAAAAGAAAATGGGTTTGGATTTGTTAAAATGTCAGCTTCTATTGCAGTGTCCCACCCTCTTTGACAGGTGAGTTTAAAAGGGGTAAAGAAAATTGGTCCAGGGGTTTAAAGCCAGGCTTTAAAATATATACGGGAGTAGAAGTTGATAAATTCACAATCAAAATGCAACCGATATCCACTCTAAAATGGTTTTAAAAGTGATACAATTATTTAAGAAGCACAGAGAGGCCGGTGCTGGATAAAAATCTGTGCGGGTCTGTTTGTTCTTCTTGAATCATTGTCTTCAGTGACGGGTTCCCCACTGACGTCAGGGTAAACTTACACCCCAGAACAGCCATCTTCTCCTGCACTGTTCTCAGTCCTGACATCTGGTGGATGTAGCGGGTATTGTACACGGGGGGAGTCTGTATGCCATCCTGATTGCCAGGGTCTTTTTTGTGTGCATTTTTTTCAGATGAGACCTCCCCACATTGCTCCAGGCTGGACAGGCATATTCATACAGGGCTCTGATATAACTCTCTGATAGACTTGATGACTGTTCCGGGGGTGGCTTCTCCTTTCTTTCTGCAAAGCACCCTCAGCTGGTTCAGTCACTTCCTTCCCTCAATCTCCAAGCACAGGAGATTCCGGTTCACTTGCCTGTTTTTCTTGAGGTGCTTGGAGAAGAGGATGCACTGTGTCTTGAGAGGGCTGAGTTTAACCCGCCACATGTCTCTATTTCAGTTATGCTGTTCTGTAACTTCTTCCCAGCATGTGCAAAGGTCTTTGAGGCCGCCCAGTAGCAGAGGTCATACGCAAACTGGGAGACCTGTCTCTCTCTCTTGGATGGAAGTAATTAATATCACATATATAAATTAAACAGTAGAAGGCTGAGGGTGGAGTCTTGGGTTACTCCTGCCTCTGGAGAGAACCTGGGTGATGTGGTTTCTCCCACCCTCACCACTATCTCCATTCTTTTAATTATTTTTATTTTTTAATTATAAAAAACTGTTTAAGACTGACCAACTGAGTAGGGAGTTTCGTGTTTGTATCCTGTAGGCAGTAGATGAGTCCATTGTGACACATCTTGTCAAAGGCCTTCTCGACGTCAAAGAACATCGCTACTGTGACCTCTTTCTTGTTCTATTCTTATTCTTTTAATTTTTTTATATTCTTTTGTTTTTTTTAACCCTCTTATGTTTGTTGAGTGGTATATATTTCTGTTTATTTTCATGGTTTTTTTTATGTGAAGGGCATTGCATTCATGTCTGAAATGTGCTATATAAATAAAGCTGGATGATTTGATATCGGCCAACCTCAGGATGTTATCGGTGGTGGATCTTCTTACTCAAGCTGGCCTGGTGCACCCAGAGGACCCCATGTTGTCAGTGTCTCTGAAGTCGGTGCACCAGCACCCTCTCCAGGAACTTCCACAAGTTGTTAAGAAGGCTGATGGGCCTATAGTTTCCTGGCTGGTGGGGGTCTTTACCTTGCTTGGGGATCATGGTCACTACTGCTGACTTCCAGGGCTTTGGAAAGTGACCAGCATGGAGGCAGAGCGTGTAGAGGTCATAGAGATGGGAGTGGAACTCGGGGGAGGCCGCTTTGACTTGGTGTCTTCCCATGGTGCCTTGACTTAACTTCTTGATGTGTCTCAGCAGTTATTTTATGGTGACAGGTGTAATGAGGGGTGACTGGTGACCTCTGACCTTGTCTTCATGTACTCTCTCCTCAGCTTCCTCTTCTGCTGTATGAGGTGGAGTACTGGAGGAGGTGCCTGGGGCTGCCCCTGGGCTTCACGGAGACCCTGTCTGGCTTTCAGGAGGACTTGGCCGATCTGGACGGTTCTTTGGGATAGGGGTTCTGGGTCACATGGGGGCAGATCAAGGCTCTGGGTGGTTGTGGTGAGTTTTAAGGTTTCCCAGTCTGCAGTTTTATTGTGATCTTCTCATTACAGACTGGGCTTGGAGGCAGACCTTAACATGTGATGACAATACAAGAGAACAAATTAACAGAAATTACAACATATCTTAAAGCCACGCCCCTACTAAGCCACCTCTTGCTGTAGTTTGACCGTGCATGGTGAGATATATCCTGGAAAATTCGGTGAAAGGTGCTGGATGGCAGGCAGCTAGGTGTCTGTTTCTAACTAGCGTAGCAAATGTTCTTTTGGAGTACTCCGGTTCTCTCTCTCTGAAAAATAATAATTTCTCTCTCCCCTGCATCTATTCCCTCCTCCCTCTCTCTCCCCTCTCTCCCTCTCTCTCCCCTCTATCCCCTCTCTCCTTCTCTCTCCCCTCTCTTCTTCTCTCCCCTCTCTTCTTCTCTCCCCTCTCTTCTTCTCTCCCCCCTCTCTTCTTCTTCTCTCCCCTCTCTTCTTCTCTCCCCTCTCTTCTTCTCTCCCCCCTCTCTTCTTCTCTCTCCCCTCTCTTCTTCTCTCCCCTCTCTTCTTCTCTCCCCTCTCTTCTTCTCTCTCCCCTCTCTTCTTCTCTCTCCCCTCCTCTCTCCCCTCTCTCCCCTCTCTCCTTCTCTCTCCCCTCTATCTCCCTCATTAACAGTGAAAGAGAACCATTAGGGGACCACCTAATTCTACTACATCCTTCCTCTTCTCCTTCCTCTTTTCCTCTCTCCCTCCTAGCCCTGTTTTCCTCTTTATGTAACACCCTTTCATCCCTCTCTCCTCTGATCTGTCCGGTCTGTTTAAGAGGAGTGTGAAACGTGACTGACAGAGAGAGAGGTGTAATGAGTGGTGTGTGTGTATATGTGTGCATCTATTCATGTCAGAGCTGTTTCATAAAGTGTTTCAAATGAACTAGCTACAGTCATTTAGTACAAGTCAAACCAATTACGAGTTAGGCAAATCCTCAATGCCCTAACTATCTACCGTACAGAACAGACACACACACGCTAGTGGATATGAGCGTAACACGGAACTCAAACCGGCTGCACGCGTGCGCCATCGTGCATACATTTATTTTGTTCCCCTACACACAGGTTAAAATATCAAAACAAAACTCTGAACCAATTACATTAATTTGGGGACAGGTCAAAAACTGTTAAACATGTATGGCAATTTAGCTAGTTAGCTTGCACTTGCTAGCTAATTTGTCCTGGGATATAAACATTGAGTTGTTATTTTACCTGAAATGCACAAGGTCCTCTACTCCGACAATTAATCCACACATAAAACGGCCAACCGAATCATTTCTAGTCATCTCTCCTCATTCCAGGCTTTTTCATCTTTCAACTTATATGGTGATTGGCATCTACACTTTCATAGTATTACCAGACAACCGGCAAAACAGTTCGTCTTTCAATCACCCATGTGGGTATAGCCAATGAGGAGATGGCACGTGGATACCTGCTTCTATAAACCAATGAGGAGATGGGAGAGTGTGACGGGCGTCGTATAGAGGGGACCAAGGCGCAGTGTGTTGAGTGCTCAGATTTAAGTTTAATGAAAATGAAACACTTTGACAAAAGAAACAAACGAGAGCCAACAGTTCTGTCAGGTTACCTAAGCGAAACAGAAAACAACTATCCATGAAAACCAAGTGGGAAAAGGTTGCCTAAGTATGGCTTCCAATCAGAGACAACGATAGACAGCTGCCTCTGATTGGAAACCATACCCGGCCAAAACATAGAAACAAAACACATAGAATGCCCACCCCCATCACACCCTGACCTAACTAAACAGAGAAAAAACAGCTCTCTTCGGTCAGGGCGTGACAGAGAGGCAGGACTTGCAGCGCGATTTTATTTTAGCCCTTGGCAACGCAGACGCTCGCGAGCAATAATTGAATAACAGATTTCAAAATGTATTTTGCCGTGCTCGCGCACCGACATGAGTGGTGTAGTCAGGGTATTAGCCAATTACATAACCATATCTGATCAGGGTGACTGATGACTGGCTCAAGGCCCAGTCAACATGACTGTCTGAGTCCCAAATGTTTCATAAATATGACTGAATATTCAAGTAATATTTCCCATATTTCACCCGGAATGATCTGTTCTGCTCTCTCTGTTGGAATGCCTCTTTGTGATGGGATGTGGTAGAAAATAGCCTTACTAGGGAGAGAGGGAGAAGGGAGAGATGGAGGGTTGGGCAGGAGGTAGGGCTGGGCAGGAGATGTGAGATGAGGGGTAGTGTAAAGGCTGTCGTTGAAATGAGACCAAGGTGCAGCGGAGGATGTGTTCATCTTGAAAGGTTTTAATGACCGAATGAACACTATACAAAAAAGAAACCAAAAGAACGACCAGCAACAGTTCTGTCAGGAACAAACTCTAAACAGAAAACATTCACCCACAAACCCCAAAGGAAAATCAGGCTGCCTATGTATGACTCCCAATCAGCAACAACCATCTACACCTGTTCCTGATTGAGAGCCATACACGGCCGAAACAAAGAAAACCACCAACATAGAAAAATAAACCAAGAACGCCCACCCATGTCACACCCTGGCCTAACCAAAAATAGAGAACAAAAAACCCTCTCTATGGCCAGGGCGTTACAGTACCCCCCCCAAAGGTGCGGACTCCGGCCGCAAAACCTGACTCTAAAGGGGAGGGTCCGGGTGGGCCTTCCTGCGGCTCTGGTGCGGGACGTGGACCCCGCTCCACCCTCGGCTTAGCCCACTTCGGTGGCGCCCCTGGCTGCGCCGGAGGACTGGCGGGCGACCCTGGCTGCGCCCGGCTGGCGGGCGGCTCTGGCGGCTCCGGACTGGCGGGCGGCTCTGGCGGCTCCGGACTGGTGGGCGGCTCTGGCGGCTCTGGCCCAGGCTTCACCAGGCTGGGGAGACATGCAGGAGGCCTGGCTCTGGGCGCAGGCACAGGACTCACCAGGCTGGGGGGACCCACAGGAGGCCTGGTCCGAGGAGGAGGCACAGGATGTACCAGGATGGGGAGACCCCCTGGAGGCCTGGTCCTGGGAGGAGGCACAGGATAGACCAGGCTGGAGAGACCCCCTGGAGGCCTGGTCCTGGGAGGAGGCACAGGATAGACCAGGCTGGAGAAACCCACTGGAGGCCTGGTCCGAGGAGGAGGCACAGGATAAACCGGGCTGTGGGGGAGCACTGGAGTTCTGGTGCGTAGGCTTGCCACCCATACTCCAGGCTGAATGCCCACTCTTGCCCGGCACGGGCGGAGCACAGGCATAGGACGAACTGAACCCTCCCAGCACCCCGGAGACACAGTGCGCAGCGCCGGCGCAGGATAGCCTGGACCGAAACAGCGCACTGGAGACCAGACGCGCTGAGCTGGCACAATCCGTCCTGGCTCGATGCCCACACTCTCATGGCACTTGCGGGGGGCTGGTCTATAGCGCACCGGGCTCTGAGTGCGCACTGGAGACACCGTGCGCTTCACAGCATAACACGGTGCCTGACCAGTACCACGCTGCTTCCGGTAAGCACGGGGAGTTGGCCCAGAATTCGATCCTGGCTCTTCCACACTCCCCGTGTGCCCCCCCCAAAAAATGTTTTGGGGCTGCCTCTCGTTCCTGTTGCGCTCCCTTGCCTCATACCACCGCCTCTCAGCTTTCGCTGCCTCGATCTCCCACTGCGGGCGGCGATACTCCCCAGCTTGAGCCCATGGTCCCTTTCCGTCCAGTAATTCCTCCCACTACCAAGAATCCTGAACCTTCTGCTCCTTCCTCCGCTGCTTGGTCCGTTGTTGGTGGGTGAATCTGTAACGGCCGTCGTCAGAATGAGACCAAGGTGCAGCGGAGGATGTGTTCATCTTAAATGATTTTAATGACCGAATGAACACTAGCAAAAGAAACCACGAAAATGACAGCCAAACAGTTCTGTCAGGAATAACAAAATACTAGACAGAAAACATTCACCCACAAACCCCAAAGGAAAAACAGGCTGCCTATGTATGACTCCCAATCAGCAACAACCATCTACACCTGTTCCTGATTGAGAGCCATACACGGCCGAAACAAAAAAAAACACCAACATAGAAAAAGAAACCTAGAACGCCCACCCATGTCACACCCTGGCCTAACCAAAAATAGAGAACAAAAAACCCTCTCTATGGCCAGGGCGTTACAGGTAGTGTCACTCCTCAGGGGTAGAGCGAGGGAGTGTGTGTGTGTACATCAGGATTGGGGTCAATTCCATCAATTTCATTCCAAGGATGGTTCTTGTTCAATTCCATTCCAGGGATGATTTTCTATACAATTCCAATTCAGACAGTCTAAATTCCAATTAAATTCATTTTTTTTTAAAGATTGTGGCAATTTTAATTCCAAGTAAATTCTTCAGACGCTGCAGCTATATTGAACACATTTAAATGCATACTAATATCCCGTTATCAGTGGTGGAAAAAGTACTCAATTGTCAAACTTGAGTAAAAGTAAAGATACTTAATAGAAAATGACTCAAGTAAAAGTGAAAGTCACCCAGTAAAATACTACTTGAGTAAAAGTTTTTGTTTTTAAATATACTTCAGTATCAAAAGTAAAAGTATAAATCATTTCAAATTACTTATTAAGCAAATCAGACGACACATTTTTTTGTTGTTGTTTGTTATCGATAGCCAGGGGACACTAACACTGCCATCACATTTCTGCTTATCATTTCCGACATTTGGTAGGCCAATTGTTTGTCAACTATAGATAGATACGTGCAGCTTCTCTTCTGTCACAACTTTCTGCCCTAGAATACTAAATAAAGTAGACCGAATAATGTCTTACATGGCAGAATGAAAGCATTAGTAATCTAGTTGACATCGGATAAATCTGTTTAACTTCAGCTAGGCCCCCTCTCCCGTGTCAGTGTCCCAAATATGTAATTCGCACTCCGACCTGTGAAGGGCAGCAATACACCACAAATCGTCTAGTCTACCGGAAAGCTTCAAGAAGTTTTTATTTGTCTGGTATTTTTTCTTGTATTACGGTTAGTGACGACATTCGCCGCTCTTTGCTCTACAGTACTGGATTACAACGCCCATTACACTAGGAAAAATGTTGTAATGAACACATGAGTATGGTGGGCTGAATTTTCTTTACTACCTGGACTTTACTACCTTAAATAATACTTTTAAGATCAATTGGATAAAACAATTCCTAAGAAGACCCACTTCTATGTGGAATGTTATTCCTCATCATGTCTTCTCTACTTTTGGTGGCCTTAACTTCATGTTGGTTTGACATAATATTGACAAAGTTCCAGTGAAACTCTCTGCTTTTCATCAGCAGGTTTTCTGATCATGGTCCTTAATTTATAAGCATAATTTTTCTCCACGCAGATATTATATATAGAATAATCGGGACGTATTGTATAAAAGTACTTCTTTGTTTTTAGAATATTGGTTCTGAAATAATATCCTATTGGTGAGCCAACTGGTAAATGCAGAGGGTATTTTACTTAGTTATAAGGAATTCTTATCACTTTACAAGGTCCCTGTAACACCTAAAGATTTTGCAATTGTTTTAGATGCCATTCCCTCAGGTGTTGCTTTATTATTCAGGAATGTGTCAAGACCTGACCCTCAAAGCCTGCCTTCCATTGACCCTGTTGACTCATCAGTAGGAACGATTTGTTTCTCTTTTGGTCCATTCAACAACAGAACCTTGTTTCAGCAGGATGTTGTATCTACACATTATGTCCTGCCTTATTGGAAAGGATTTATTGATAATGTAGCGACCCGCACAGACAGCTGTGTGTTATGTGTTAGGCTATTAGTTGGTTGTGTTGTACTTACAGTACCCAGTGTTCGCGGGATCCGACATGCCAATCAACCTGCTATCTGCCAATCACGGGAATGCCTGGAATGTTCTGATGCCGGGCATGCTGGTGGTTGGCGGAGTGGCGTGGAGGGGGGTTGGGCAGGGGGATCGAGCGTTGGAAGATAAGACCAGGTTTAGCCATTGTTCTCTCTCTTACGTCTGGGCTTCACAAGAGAAGGTCACGGTTGGTTTCTAGTGTACCTTTCATTTATTTGGCGTGGGCTACGGCCAAACAGTAGCCTGTGTTAAGTTGGGTTAATAAACCGTCCATTCGTTAACTCCATCCTCTGTCTGGACAATTGTTCCTTCATGATCTAGTCAGGTCATTACAATATATACTTTAGGTCTACCACCTGCGTGGGCAAAATACTCTTTATTTGCAACTAGTAAGAACGTTTCATTTTGTGAAACCCCGGTTCATGTGAACGTATACAAGTGTAATATTCTTCATATAGTCACTGTGACAGTAGATGTCAATTTCAGTTTTTTTGTATGAATTCCAGGAGAATCCGAAATATTTTTAAAAGGAAATCTTTATTTTTCTATTGTAAGAGTGGCGACTTTTATTTCATTCAAGAAACTCATGCCTGGTCCACCGATGCTGCGTTTTGGAAGTGGCAATGGGGGAATGATATTTGGCTTTAAGAGTAATGTACTGAGTCATGAAGCAGATAATACAGGGAGATGGATTATGTTATAGGTAGATGTCAAGTAACTGTATGTTATTTAGAGACATTCAGAGGAAAATAAGTAAAATGATGAGGTGTAGATTTTAATATGAGGTGTAGATTTTAATACAGTATTACATGATCATCTAGATAGATGGCTTCCTAAGGAGAGCAATTCTGTTTGTGAGATAAGGAATATATGTCTAAGGTTAGGTGTTCCAGATATTTGTCGACATAAGAACCCAGATAAATCATTGCTACTCTATGTAAACATAAATGTATCTACACAATCCCATACTGATTTCTGGCTGATATCTGAGGATATGGCTGACAAGGTTGATAGTCTCAATTGAACCATCGATTTTAACAGACCACAAAGGGATTTCAATAAAGATAAATGTGCATAGTTTGTCAACAAAAAAAGTTAACTGTAAATTTGAATAAGACTTTACTAGAGAATGAAGTATTTAAGAAGGAAGTAGCAGGAATTGTTTAAATATTGGAATCATGTGTGTGTTATGAATACGTTTGGAAGTTACTTGGAGCTAATGAAATTTGATATAAGGCTTTTGGCTATTTCAATGGGGAAAGAAGTTGCTGGTGTCAGGAGAGAAAGAATATGACATCTTAAAGGGAATAATGGATTATACAAAAAAAACGAATATAACTAATCTAGAATTACTGGAGTTATCATCACTGCAAATGCAGTTAGACTGTATCTATGAGGAAAAGGCCGGGGAGAGTAAGATCCGGTTAAGATCAAGACTAAAATGGATGGAAGAGGGAGAGAAAAATACAAAATATTTATTTAATTTAGAAAAAAGGGCGAAATGACTTACATATGTAAATAAATGATTAATAATACTCCCAATGAAAATCCAAAAGAAATCTCTCAGCATGTTGCCCAGTTTTATCAGAATCTGTATACATCAGCCCAGTCAACTTCCAATACGGATCCTTTCTTAGACAATGTAGCAAACAATGCTAACAAGATAGATAATGATTTCAGGGATTTTTGTGATCATGAGTTATCTGAAATTGAGATAAAAGACTGTATTAAAAGCCTTAAAGACAATAGGTCCCCTGGAAATGATGGTTTAATAAGCAATTTCTATAAAACATTAAATGATTCATTGATTCCTTTCATTCTTGCTGTTCCAAGAATCAATAGAAAAAGGGGAGTTACCTGTTTCCTTAAAGCAAGGTGTAATTACTTTGATTCCCAAACCTAATAAGGATACTCTTTATATAGACCACTGGAGACCCGTTAGCCTGTTGAATAATGATGTGAAATTATTTGCCCTTGTATTTGCAAAGAGGTTGAAACAAGGCTTGCATCATATAATTGATGAAGAACAATCTGGTTTTATACATGGTCGACGCATTAGTAATAAAATCAGATTGATCTCAGATATGATTGACTATAATGACCTCTTCCTTGATTATAGTTTTCTTATGTTTGTTGATTTTTATAAAGCTTTTGACACTGTAGAACATTTATTTATGTTCAAAGCGTTTTTTGGGGGTTTGGTGAATTCAACTTTTTTTTCTCTTTTTTTTTTTAAAGCAGTCAACTTTATATAGTGGTTGTACTAGTTCTGTGAAATTAGCTCACAGGACATCCCAAAGATGTTATATTGGGCGTGGCATTAGGCAGGGCTGCCCAATTAGTAAAAAAAAAAAATGTTTTTATTAGTTACTCAAGTTGTGGCTCTTCATATCAAGAAAGGGAATTTAAAGGTGTTTCAGAACTTGGCAATGAATTTAAACTATGTCAACTGGCTGATGATAATACCATATTTTTGAGAGACAGGAATGAGGTTTCTGAAGCAGTTGCCTGTATTGAACACTTTTCCTTAGTTTCAGGTTTGAAAATTAATATCATTAAGTCAGTCTTATTTCCACTCAAGGACTGTGTTTTACGGGAAGTATATGGTGTCCCAATTAAAGATAAGTTACCTTATCTTGGAATTGTTGTATGCAAGGATGAAAAACAAACAAAGGAGTGAATAAAACTTTAACCCCATTATTCAACGCAGTCTCATTAAAACAAAGAAGAAATTGAACCTCTGGTTACTGAGAGATATTTCATTATATGGTCGGGTTGTATTGTCTGAAGCTGAAGGGTTATCCAGATCAGTTTGTCTTGTTATCACTTGACTTACCCCCTAAAATTGTAAAGGACTTTATAATTTTATTTGGAGGAACAAGCCCCACTATCTATGGAAAGATATTCTCAGTTATACCTAAGAACAAGGAGGTCTTGAGGTATTAGATTTCAGTACTGTAAATAATACTTTTAAATAAATTGGATTCTGAACTATGTTAAGAACCAGAACAGTATTTGGAATGTCTTCCCTAAGTATTTATTTCACTCTGTTGGTAGTTTAGGATTTCTGCTTCGGTGTAATTTTGATCATAAAATCCCAGTAAAATTGGACAAATTCCCCAAGCAGGCAAGCTTGGATGTTAGCATATAAACATAATTTTCCCCCTCACAGATAACTTTATATGGAACAACAAAGATACACGATTTAAAAATGTGTCTATTTTTTCGGATCTGGTTTGAGAATACAATTATTTTGGTTGGTCAGTTACTGAATGAGGATGGATATCTAATCTCATATGGGGAATTTCTCGATAAATTTAGAATTCCAATAACCCCGAAAGAATATGCAACTGTTTTTGATGCGATTTCAAGGGGGGGTTGTATTTATTTATTTTTTTATTCCTCTGTGGTTGATGTAAGTAACAGATTTACATTAAAACACATTCATTAACATCCTCAAAGATAAATGTAGTAATAAACAGATTAGGAATATTGTTTGACTAGCGATGCACAGATATTTTTGTCCGATACCGATATTGTCATGTGTGTTCCCTCTCCGCCTCTAGGTCACCAGTCTGCTCGTTATGGCGCACACCTGTCACCATCGTAACATGTAATTGCGCATTATGACACTCACCTGGACTCCATCACCTCTTTGATTACCTGCTCTATAATTGTCACTCCATTTAGTTTCCTTCCCCATTCGTAATTGTATCTGTTCCTGTTTCATGTCGGTGCATTGTTTGTGTGTTTTGTTTTGTTTATTTATTAAATGTATTCACTCCCTGAACTTGCTTCCCGACTTAGCGTACATCGTTACAGATATCCAATATTTTCCTTGCCAAAAAACCCAATACCGATATTAAAAATCTTAGCGGTCTTTTAAGCATTCTAGTACAGTTAAATAGTTAACACACACACATGGACACAGCGGTCTAAGGCACTGCATCTCAGTGCAAGATGCATCACTACAGTCCCTGGTTCGAATCCAGGCTGTATCACATCCGGCTGTGATTGGGAATCCCATAGGGCAGTGCACAATTGGCCCAGCGTCATCCGGGTTTGACCGAGGTAGGCCGTCATTGTAAATAAGAATTTGTTCTTAACTGACTTGCCATACTTTTATTTTGAATGCAAACCGCATATTCACTATTGTGCCTCATTCTTATTGTGGCTAGCTTCACAACACATAACGCAGTCTGGTCAAGCCTCACTAGCCAGATGAAGCTAGCTGGCTGCTTATAACGTTAGCTTTGGGCAACAGGGTTAAGTAGCTGGCTAGCTATTTATTTTCATGAACTGAAGTTCAATTTCAATAGGCGAACAACATGTGGCAACCTAGCTAATACTTACAAGGATTCCTAAATCATTGCTAAGAATAATGAAAATGACTGCAGTTTCTACTGGTCATTGTTTTCAGGCTGGTTGTATTGGTGCTAGCTAGGTACCAAGCTAAAGCTAACTACTCTAGAAGTTGCGGTTTGAACAAATGATGCTTTATTACCAACGCGGTATTGTAAACACATCATTCATGGTCGGTGTTTGCAGACTTTTTTGTACATCTTTGACAGTGCTATTGTATCTTTTCTGACACTCAAAGACCCAAACGGCATTCCGTAGTATGTATATCATGAAGTTAATAGCAGTGACACTATTACTGTGTAACTCCGGTAGGGCAACATCTGAAAAATAGCGCACTTGGTAGTGTGTACCGGAGCTCGACCAGTCGGCGAAAGCCAATATCACCCATGACAGAGAACGGTTGATTGTCAAGGGCAATTAATTCCATTATCTTGGATTTAATGGATTTCACCTTTTGAGTTGTCTCGCTGAAGTTTTGTTACTCTTTCAAATAACTGCTCGACTTGTTGATTGCTCAATCCACTCAGCAGACATTGTGGGCTAGTTGAGGAATGCTGTGTTGCACGTATAGTGCAAGTTTTACGTGGCGTCATTACGTCATCTACCTACGTTAGGTATGCACGTCAGCTTTGACATTGGCTTTGCACATCGGTGTTAAACTAGACATCGGCCGATACCGATGTAGGCATTTTTAGCTAATATCGTCCGATTCCGATATGTTCACCGATCTATCATGCATCCCTATTTGTGATACTACACTTCCCTCAGCATGATGTTTTGGGTCGAACATCTATGGTGACATACAATGGGGGAAAGCATGGACAATGGCTAAAACACATTGTATCAGTAACAAGGTAAAGGATGTTTCCATGGCAACAAGGTAAATTATGTTTTCATGGTAACAAGGTAAAGGAAGTTTCATTTAAAATGTTACATAGAATTTATCCTGTGAAACATTTTGGAAAGATTCAAGCTGAATATTGACTATAACTGTAATTTCTCTGAAATGGAGGAAAACATTTTTTATTAGTTTTTTACCTATAGTAGATATTATAATTTTTTCATACAGAACTTTGTTACAAAGAAAACAGGACTGGTTGTACAATTTAATGGTTTTGATATAATGATTTATTTCAGATATTCTGACACTGATAAAGATGTAGTATATTTTATTCAACTGCTAATAATATTAGGTACATTTTCACTTTGTAAATGAATTTAAACAGTATGGCACTATAACTAAAAGGAAAAACAAAAAGCCAATTAAAACTTGTATTATTAATGAATATGATTTGTTTGTTTTTGATTCTGGCAATGTAAATAGGTTGTATGTATGCTTGTTTGCATGTGACTATTCCTCTTTGTTTGTTGATATTTGTTAATAATTAATATATATATATATATATATATATATTAGAGTTGAAGTCGGCAGTTTACTTAAACTTAGGTTGGAGTCATTAAAACTTGTTTTTCAACCACCCCACAAATTTATTGTGAACAAACTATAGTTTTGGCAAGTCGGTTAGGACATCTACTTTGTGCATGACACAAGTAAATTTTTCCAACAATTGTTTACAGACAGATTATTTCACTTATAATTCACTGTATCACAATTCCAGTGGGTTAGAAATGTACATACACGAAGTTGACTGTGCAACCTCTAGGAGCTAGGGGGCAGTATTTTCACGGCCGGATGAAAAACGTACCCACTAAAAACAGGTTACTACTCTGGCCCAGAACATTGAATATGCATATTATTAGTAGATTTGGATAGAAAACACTCTGAAGTTTATAAAACTGTTTGATTGGTGTCTGTGAGTATAACTGAACTCATATGGCAGGCAAAAAAACGGAGAAAAATTTAATCGGGAAGTGGGAGAATTTAGAAATGTAGTTTTTGTTTAGAATCCCTTGGAAAACTACAGTGACATAGGATTCACGTTACACCTCCTAACTCTTCCATTGGCTGTCAACAATCTTTATCAACAGGTTTCAACCGTCATCTGTTACCGGGCAGATCATTTTGGCTCAGTCAATCATTGGCTAGTCTGAGGAGAGGTGTCTTATGATGCGCGTACACGTGACGTCATCGTTTTTGAATTTTTCCTCTGGGATGAATAGCTATTGCCCGGTTGTAAAATTATCGCAATTTTACGTAAAAAAATACCCTAAAGGATTGATTGTAAACATCGTTTGACGTGTTTCTACAAACGGTAATGGAACTTTGAACATTTCGTCTATGGATTTCCGTCCACGCCACATGGCATTGTAAAGTGTTCTGGATGGGTCAACAAAACGGACGTATTTGGACATAAATTATGGACTTTGCAGAACAAATGAACATTTCTTGTGGAAGTGGGTGCCCATCCGAGTGCATTCCGCTGAAGATCAGCAAAGGTAAGTAAATATTTCGAACATATTGTTAGAGATTTGTCGACGCCGTGGTTGTAGGCTAACTGTATAGCTTAGCATTGAAGGCTAAGTTCTGTACTCAGAATATTGAACAATGTGCTTTTTCCGTAACGTTATTTTGAAATCTGACGAAGTGGTTGCATAAAGGAGAAGATTATCTCTAATTCTTTAAATAATTGTTATAACATTTTTATCAACGTTTATGAGTTGTTCTGTAAATTAAATGTGCCTATTCACCGGCAGTTATGGGGAGAATTTTTTCTGAACGTCACGCGTCAATGTAAAAATTGGATTTTTGGATATAAATATAAACTTGATCGAACAAAAAATGCATGTATTGTCTAACATGATGTCCTAGGAGTGTCATCTGATGAAGATTGTCAAAGGTTAGTGCTTAATTTTAGCTGTATATCTGGTTTTGTGATGGCTATCGTGCTTTGAAAATTGCTTTTTTCTTTTTTTTTTTTTGCTGAGGTGCTATGCTAAAATAATCTAATGTTTTTCTTTCACCGTAAAGCCTTTTTGAAATAAGACAATGTGATTGGATTAACGAGTTGAGTATCTTTAAAATGCCGGATAATACTTGAATTTTAATTTTGAGATTATTTTGTTTTGAATATCGTGCCGTGCTATCTCACTGGTTGTTGTCCAACCAATCCCGTTAGCGTGATTGTATCCTCAAGAGGTTTTAAACAACTTAGAAAATTCCAGAAAATTATGTCATGGCTTTAGAAGCTTCTTTACATAATTTGAGTCAGATGGAGGTGAACCTGTGAATGTATTTCAATGCCTACTTTCAAACTGAGTGCCTCTTTGCGTGACATCATGGGAAAATCAAAAGAAATCAGCTAAGACCTCAGAAAGAAAATTGTAGACCTCCACAAGTCTGGTTCATCCTTGGGAGCAATTTCCAAACGCCTGAAGGTACCACGTTCATCTGTACAAACAATAGTACGCAAGTATAAACACCATGGGACCACGCAGCTGTCATACCTCTCAAGAAGGCGATGCGTTCTGTCTCCTAGAGATGAGCGTACTTTGGTGCGAAAAGTGCAAATCAATCCCAGAACAACAGCAAAGGACCTTGTGAAGATGCTGGAGGAAACGGGTACAAAAGTATCTATATCCACAGTAAAACAAGTCCTATATCGGCATAACCTGAAAGGCCGCTCAGCAAGGAAGAAGCCACTGCTCCAAAACTGCCATAAAAAGCCAGACTACGGTTTGCAACTGCACATGGGTACAAAGATTGTACTTTTTGGAGAAATGTCCTCTGGTCTGATGAAACAAAAATCGAACTGTTTGGCCATAATGACCATTGTTATGTTTGGAGGAAAAAGGGGGAGGCTTGCAAGCCGAAGAACACCATCCCAACAGTGAAGCACGGGAGTGGCAGCATCCAGTTGTGGGGGTGCTTTGCTGCAGGAGGGACTGGTGCACTTCACAAAATAGATAGCATCATGAGGAAAGGAAATTATGTGGATATATTGAAGCAACTTCTCAAGACATCAGTCAGTTAAAGCTTGGTCGCAAATGGGTATTCCAAATGGACAATGACCCCAAGCATACTTCCAAAGTTGTGGCAAAATGGCTTAAGGACAACAAAGTCAAGGTATTGGAGTGGAAATCACAAAGCACTGACCTCAATCCTATAGAACATTTGTGGGCAGAACTGAAAAAGCGTGTACGAGCAAGGAGACCTGCAAACCTGACTCAGTTACACCAGCTCTGTCAGGAGGAAAGGGCCAAAATTCACCCAACTTATTGTGGGAAGCTTTTGGAAGGCTACCCAAAACGTTTGACCCAATTTAAACAATTTAAAGGCAATGCTACCAAATACTAATTCAGTGAATGTAAACTTCTGACCCACTGGGAATGTGATGAAAGAAATAAAAGCTGAAATAAATCATTCTCTATACTATTATTCTGATATTTCACATTCTTAAAATAAAGTGGTAATCCTAACTAACCTAAGACAGGGAATCTTTACTAGGATTGAATGTCAGGAATTGTGAAAAACTGAGTTAAAATGTATTTGGCTAAGGTGTATGTAAACTTACGACTTCAACTGTGTGTGTATATATATTTTTAAACTTGATTACAACGGAAAACTCCGCCTTCGCCACATACGTAGTCCGCTGTCCCCTTGAAAACAAGGCCATTTCGTTTCTCCATATACAAACTCATGTCAAGACAATAGTGTATCTATCAGTTCTATCTACCAACTGAGGACAGGACCTCCATTGAGTGAGTGATTGGTTTGTTGATTGATTGCCTGGTCGGTTGGTTGCACAGCGAACATAATATTATTACTCAGGGATGGAAACTAGTCACCTTTCGGCGAAATTCGCCGTTTTAAATCAAAAATAGGGGACCTAGGTGAATCGTGTAGATCAGATGAGAAAAGTTTGGGGGGGAGCTTTGGATCACTTCTGGCTGTAAACGAACGAAGGATGCGCGTTTGGAGCACTACTGGCTGTATCCAAGGCTCAGCCAATCATTCACATAACAGAATGCAGCACGAGACTGAATAAAAGAGACAACCAATTTGCTAGTTACAGAATCAGCGCACGCTCTGGAAAGACAGCAGTAGAGTGCGAAGGCAGTTTGCCAGTTACAGCAGCGCGTCCCTGAACGATAACGAAGAGGTACGTGAGAAGCCTGACCACTGAAACGGGGGTGAGAAGGTGATGAAGTGTACTTCATGAGCTGTAAACAAAAAACAACTGGCATTTGGAAAGTTTGATGTGAGGGAGAAAGTGTGGTGGAACAAGTATTGTTAGCATTGAAACCTAAGGATCCACCCCTTTTTAAAATTTTCGCCTAAAATGACATACCCAAATCCAACTGCCTGTAGCTCAGGACCTGAAGCAAGTATTTACATATTCTTGATACCATTTGAAAGGAAATACTTTGTAGTTTGTGGAAATGTGAAATGAATGCAGGAGAATACAACACATTAGATCTGGTAAAAGATAATACAAAGAAAAAAACAACTTTTTTTTGGTACCATCTTTGAAATGCAAGAGAAAGGCCATAATATATTAGTCCAGCCTAGGCGCAATTTAGATTTTGGCCACAAGATGGCAGCAGTGTATGTGCAATTTGTTTTAGACTGGTCCAAGGAACTATTGCATTTCTGTTCAAAATTGCCCAAAGACTGCCCAAATGTGCCTAATTGGTTTATTAATAACTTTTGAAGTTCATAACTGTGCACTCTCCTCAAACAATAGCATAGTATTCTTTCACTGTAAAAGCTACTGTAAATTGGTCAGAGCTGTTAGATTAACAAGAATTTAAGCTTTCTGCCAATATCAGATATGTCTATGTCTGGGGAAATGTTCTTGTTACTTACAACCTCATGCTAATCGCATTAGCCTATTTTAGCGCAACCGTCCCACAGGGGACCCACCGATCCTGTAGAGGTTTAAGTATATTGCTATAGTAGCTGGATCAAATTCTCTGTTAGCTAGCCAGAGAAATGTTGAGCAACATTAGCCAACTTAGCTGATCAAATAATTGAGTTTATTATTTTAAAATTTGCTGGCTAATAAAGTCAGACAGCTAGCTAGCTAATGTTACAACATCAGATGAGCTAACGTTAGTAACCTAACCAATTCGCTATAGTATTAACTGGTATACGACTCCTTGCCATTCCTCAAGTTATAATGCGTTAGTTGCTTACTGTACCCTGGCAATCTGTGTGAAATGTTATCTAGCTAACGAACTAACTACTATCTGTGAACTAATGTTTTCCCTTTACAGTATGTGGTTAATTTTCAGAATGAGAGAATTGGGTGAAATTGAGGCGTTGCTTCAAGGGATCAAGTGTAGCTGGAGCTGGGCCTGACTTATGCTGGATGCCAATAGAGGTGAAAGAAACGCCACACACTTTCCCTCTTTCAATACAGTGGCTAAAAAGGGGTATGCCAGGTGTACTCTCTGCCTGAAAGAGATCAATTATGCCAACAAAGTGTATCATGCTCTGCTGGCACATTGTAGAACAGATCATATCCCAAGATGGCGTAGCAGTCAGACGTCTTTGTCCTTCGTCTTGTTGTGTCCCATGTATATATCGTTTTATATATTTTTCTTTGCATATCTTTTTTATATTTTTTTCTAAACCTCAACTTCAAAATACTCTCCTGCAACCCGCCTCACCCAATGTGGTGTGGATCTGTTTTTACTAAAGTATTTTTATTTACCTCGAATCCGGAATCCCCCAACAGAAGCTAGCCAGCTCACTAGCTACTAGCTAGTAGTCAGCTAACCACTACTAGCGGTCATCAGCTAACCTTTAGCTCGGAAAGCTCTCGCCAGTTTGTACAACACGACTCAAACCAGAGCATACCGGACCTTTTTTCTCTCCATATCCCCGGATTCCTACCGCAAGCTCTGGACATTTTAACCTGGATCATCGCAGCTAGCTAGCTGCTATCCGAGTACTACTCCTGGCTAACGTCGGTCCGAAGCAAGCACCAATTAGCCTGGAGCTAGCCCATGCTAAGCCCTTTCTCCTGGCTAGCTAAAGAGGCCCATCAGCCACTCCTGGGCTACAATACCCGGACCCCTTCTACTGCCGGTACGGGGGACGGAACCCCACCGATCCTTCACGACTGGACTACGACGTAATCTGCTTCGAGGGGGTACTCAACTGGCCTCTACATCGCGATGTCCCCTGAATGCCCATCTGTTAGCCGCGGCCCGCTAGCTGCTAGCCGCGGCCCGCTAGCTGTCCAGAGCATATTGGACTGTTAGCTGTATAGATCCATCGGCCAATTTCTTGGGCCACTATACCTATTTTGCCAATTGGACTTGGACCCCTCTGCTGATCGGAACCCTACTAATCCATCACGACTGGTCTATCGACGTCACCGCACAGACTTTCCTCAAACTTTCCTCTGAGACGTCCCTCAAAGGCCCTTCTGCTAGCTTGCTAGCCCCGGCCTTCTAGCTGTCTGAATCGCCGTGTCTCCAGCCAGCCCAACCACTCACTGGACCCCTATTGATCACCCGGCTACGCATGCCTCTCCTTAATATCAATATGCCTTGCCCATTACTGTCCTGGTTAGTGATTATTGTCTTATTTCACTGCAGAGCCTCTAGCCCTGCTCAATATGCCTTAACCTACCATTTCGTTCCACCTCCCACATATGCGGTGACATCACCTGGTTTAAACGTCTCTAGAGACAATATCTCTCTCATCATTACTCAATGCCTAGGTTTACCTCCAATGTACTCACATCCTACCATACCTCTGTCTGTACTTTATGCCTTGAATCTATTCTATTGCGCCCAGAAATCTGCTCCTTTTACTCTCTGCTCCGAACGCAGTAGACAAAGTCCTGATGGCCTTTAGCCGTACCCTTATCCTACTCCTCTGTTCCTCTGGTGATGTAGAGGTTAATCCAGGCCCTGCAGTGCCTAGCTCTACTCCAACTCCCCAGGTGCTCGCATTTGTTGACTTCTGTAACCGTAAAAGCCTTGGTTTCATGCATGTTAAGACCATGGTGCTTGCCTACGGAGCTGTGAGGGGAATGGCACCTCCGTACCTCCAGGCTCTGATCAGGCCCTACACCCAAACAAGGGCACTGCGTTCATCCACCTCTGGCCTGCTGGCCCCCCTACCTCTGCGGAAGCACAGTTCCCACTCAGCCCAGTCAAAACTGTTCACTGCTCTGGAACCCAAATGTTGGAACAAGCTCCCTCACGACGCCAGGACAGCGGAGTCAATCACCACCTTCCGTAGACACCTGAAACCCCACCTCTTTAAGGAATACCTGGGATAGGATATAGTAATCCTTCTAACCCCTCTCCCCCCAAAAATATATAGATGTACTATTGTAAAGTGGTTGTTCCACTGGATATCATAAGGTGAATGCACCAATTTGTAAGTCGCTCTGGATAAGAGCGTCTGCTAAATGACGTAAATGTAAATGTTAACATTAGAAGCCTCCTCCCAAAAGTTGGTTTTATTCACTGCTTTAGCACACTGCCAACCCGGATATCCTAGCTGTGTCTGAATCCTGGTTTAGGAAGACCACCAAAAACCATGACATTTCCATCCCTAACTATAACATTTTCCGACAATATAGAACTGCCAAACAGGGTGGTGTTGCAATCTACTGCAGAGATAGCCTGCAGAGTTCTGTCTTACTATCCAGGTCTGTATCCAAACAATTCGAGCTTCTACTTTAAAAAAAATCCACCTTTCCAGAAACAAGTCTCTCACCTTTGCCGCTTGCTATAGACCACCCTCTGCCCCCAGCTGTGCCCTGGACACCATATGTGAATTGATTGCCCGCCATCTATCTTCAGAGCTCGTGCTGCTAGGTGACCTAAACTGTGACATGCTTAACACCCCGGCCATCCTACAATCCAAGCTTGATGCCCTCAATCTCACACAAATGATCAATGAACCCACCAGGTACAACCCCTAATCCGTAAACACGGGCACCCTCATAGATATCATCCTAACCAACTTGCCCTCCAAATATACCTCTGCTGTTTTCAACCAAGATCTCAGTGATCACACCTTTCTAATCGACCTGGCCCGGGTATCCTGGAAGGATATTGACCTCATCCCGTCAGTAGAGGATGCCTGGTTATTCTTTTAAAAGTGCCTTCCTCACCATCTTAAATAAGCATGTCCCATTCAAAAAATGTAGAACCAGGAACAGATATAGCCCTTGGTTCTCTCCAGACCTGACTGCCCTTGACCAGCACAAAAACATCCTGTGGCGTTCTGCATTCGCATCGAATAGCGCACGTGATATGCAACTTTTCAGGAAAGTTAGGAACAAATATACACAGGCAGTTAGGAAAGCTAAGGCTAGCTTTTTCAAGCAGAAATTTGCATCCTGTAGCACAAACTCAAAAAAGTTCAGGGACACTGTAAAGTCCATGGAGAATAAGAGAACCTCCTCCCAGCTGCCCACCGCACTGAGGCTAGGAAACACTGTCACCACCGATAAATCCACTATAATTGAGAATTTCAACAAGCATTTTTCTATGGCTGGCCATGCTTTCTACCTGGCTACCCCTACCCTGATCAACAGCCCTCCACCCCCCACAGCAACTCGCCCAAGCCTCGCCCATTTCTCCTTCACCAAAATCCAGATAGCTGATGTTCTGGAAGAGCTGCAAAATCTGGACCCCTACAAATCAGCCGGGCTAGACAATCTGGACCCTCTCTTTCTAAAATTATCCACCGAAATTATTGCAACCCCTATTACTAGCCTGTTCAACCTCTCTTTCATATCGTCTGAGATTCCCATTGTCATGACTGTCCTGATCATGTCAGGTTACAGGAGACCACAACCCTACAGATTATCTCTCAACCCCCAACAGAGGAGGAGAGATCTAGGAGTATGAGGATGTGGGGGTTTTATGACCCCTCACGCCCATGATAAAGCTTGGGCCACAGAGAAATTCCTTTGGCCTCACTATGGAGAACTGGCCTCAGGACATTAAACATGCAATAGAGGGACTTTGGAACAATGGTTTCCGTCAGCCACAATGGTGGTCAGGACGATAGATGGAATATGAAAATGTATGTAATTTTTGTACTGTTATTAAAGGTTAAGAGATGACGTTATTATGAAAACATTGTACCTTTAAGAGTTTTCCCAGTATATGCCTGATGTTTATACATTGTACGTTGTGTGGAAAATATCAAAATCAAAGAGAATGTTTTGGTAAGGATGAAATGTGAAGTTAGTGTCTAAAATTGGATTTGAGTAAAATCTAGGCCTTGCTCTTAACTTGGTACGCCCAGAGAATTGCCCTAAAGGCGGTTACGCCCACTTCTGACCCGAGGGTATAAGACAGGAGAGTGAAGAATTAACATGCAGTCTAAAGTGACCCCAGGCTGCAGCCACGGTCAAAATGGTCAACGAACCCCAAAACGAAACACAAGGAAGAAGACAAAGGAATCTTTTTTTACACAAGCTACGGATGAGTAGCTGTGTCTAAGCGGGTCAATTCAAGCCGAACCACCTAGCCTCCACTCTCCATCGAATCGTGGTATCTACGCTGTTTCATTCCTACGCTGTGAGCTCTGAGCTACAGAGCTGCCTCCCTCAGACGTCACTATCAGAGAAAGGGGGAGAAATCAGACCACTAAGCCAAGAGGACACTGACATTGTGAGGACAACCAGAGAGTTGCGCCGGAGAAGTGCGTCGTTGAGACGCCTAAACGACCCACGCGGAGCTTCCCACCTGAGACCTCCAACACGTAATTAAATCATTATATTCTGACCCATAAGAGCAGCAGTTCGGGGCAAGGCTAGGTTTAAATAAGCATAGCTGACAAATGAACCAAAATGTATATTTCTCTCGTGTACTTTCTTTGTTTCTCTCTCTTTTAAATCCCCATTTTGGGTAACACGTGCCATAGTGTGTTGGCCCGTTATACTAAGTCCTAATCAATAGCCTAGACTGTGTTTTGTGTATGTGTATTTTTATCATCATTTTAGCTTGCTAGTAAATAAATAATCAACTAAGATTGGTGTGGTAAACTCATATAATCCGGGTAAAATAATAACCCGTCGCACACCGATACAGAAACAACACGTACATAACAAACAAACAATCACCGACAGAGAAATGAGGGGAAGCAGAGGGTTAAATACACAACATATAATTACTGGGATATGAAACAGGTGTGTAAAGAGACCAGACAAAACCAATGGAAAATGAAAAACTGATCAATGGAGGCTAGAAGGCCGGTGACGTCGATCGCCGAACACCCCCCGAACAAGGAGGGGCATCAACTTCAGTAGAAGTCGTGACACCCTGACTAACCTGTGCCCCCGCACATTGACTCTGTACTGGTACCCCCTGTATATAGCCTCACTATTGTTATTTTACTGCTATTCTTAAATTATTTGTTACTTTTATTTATTTTTTTTAAATTTAAAGTATTTTAAACTGTATTGTTGGATAAGGGCTTGTAAGTAAGCATTTCACTGTAAGGTCTACACCTGTTGTATTCAGCATTTCACTGTAAGGTCTACTACACCTGTTGTATTCAGCATTTCACTGTAAGGTCTACTACACCTGTTGTATTCAGCATTTCACTGTAAGCGTCATGATTTTACGGTGTTCCTCTTAGCACCCAGAGGGCTTTTCAATCGGCTGTAAATGTAGTCTATCCATGCTACCGATTATTAACGCCAAATACGTGGTTTTATCATTCGGCACATGTGACAAATAAAATGTGATTTGATGCTACACATCACAACTGCTGCTACCAGGCTCTTATTATGGTAGATAAATACTGCACAGTTTGAACACTTGCCCCCCAATCTCGCTTCCCCAAAACACATGTACATTTTGGACTATAAATTTAGCCTTCCAGTGTTATAGCCATTTACTTTATGTTCGTATTCTTATATTTGTATTATTTCTTATTGTATTGTCGAAGGAACCTGCAAGTAAGCATTTCCTTTGACGGAGTATACCTTGTGTATCCTGTACATACAACTAATAAAACTTAACTTGATTAATGGGGTGTGTCTGTGGCAGGGCTGTCCAAAAGACAATGCAGGTTATATCATTACCAACCTAGTCAGCTAAAGTCAATGTTTTATCTCATTTGAGATCACACACACAACCATTCACAGGAAATACAAGTTATTAGGGGTTCAAGCAGCAAAGCTGGGTGAAATCCTATTGTATTTGTTGCCATTATACGTCATCTGTAACGTCACATTAAAATGATAATGGTGCAACCTTTCATGGTGGCAAAGGGTCAAGGTTCCCACCCTCTCATGCATTGCCATGCCAATTGGCCACATTTAGTAGCACTATAATAATTGATTTAAGAACCTCTTCGATTTAAAGTCCTTTGTTTAGGAGACCTGTGTGGTTCTGGTACCGGTTCCGACTGACATTTTCCTTATAAATCGATCTGTGGACACCGTAGATTGAAATGGCTTGCATTGAGTGGTAGCCCTGCTTCTCAAGGCCACAGGAGTATATCTCTTCCGCCTGTGTGAAGTAGGATGTGAAATCTAACACCACTTGAAGCTGGGATGGCGCTCCTATCATGTCATTCACTCTGCCGACTGTCCAACTCCTGGCTGAAGGAGTTGCTATTGACAAAGCACATGCCTGCAAACCTTACATTGTAGCACAGTAGGAGAGAGTGGTTTTGTCACTCTAGCACATTCAGAGATCGATTTATAGCCAACTTTATCAAAGTCATCTAAAATAATATATTTTTTATAAAAAACACTCATAGACGGACCTCATTTAATATGAGATGAAAGGAAAGTTCCTAACGAGTTCAGGAAGCGAAGCTAGAGAGCTCTGTGCCGTTCACAGCGGTCGCGGCAGACTTTGTGATCAAGAGAGACCTTTTAAAAAAAATATGCACATTTTCTCTAACACTTAACATATATGTATTTTAAGGAAGGTGAAATCTTAGTCGTTTTTTAATTCGATTATAAATATTTTTAGAAAGCATAGTCATTTCAAGCCTTATTCATACAGTTTTGTTGAATAGGAAATACATCAAAATATTTCATATTTTTGGTATATTTGTACTGTGTAGTTGAGCTTGTGTCATAAAAAATGACTACACTTGAGCAATTTGTAACTCACCAGAAAGGTGAGATTTTACCTTTGTTGGAGTATGGACAATTGTGTACGGCCCTCATGATAAATAATTACTTTTGGGGATTACATAGATTGCATTTTAAATTACATTTAGTTCCATTTAACTGGCTTTAATGCAAACATTGAAAGGTCAAGCCCCTCACCCCATGTGACTTAGAGTCATACAAATAGTTACTTTGAGATGACTACAACTATGAATACAGATCCCCCAAAAATTACTACTTTTAAAACTTGTTGAATACTGATCTCAGAAAGTAATTAAGATTAAGTAAGATCTGAGTAGTGACAACTTTTCAGAAACTACACTTGCCTTCACAATTATTAGGAAAATTGTATTCCTCAGGATTAATTTTATTGTTGAACAAACAAACATGAATGTTTAACAAAGGAAAAGTGAGTTTTGTCTTTCTCAGGGGGAATATACAGTATAAGTATGCACAATTATTAGGCAACTATGTATTTTTATTTCACCTTTATTTAACCAGGTAGGCCAGTTGAGAACAACTAGTGTGCAGAATTATTAGGCAACTAAATTACAAAAATAATTTCTCCCAACTCACTTGGGTATTCTCCATTTTTAGAGTAAGCGCAACAAAGAAGTAACACAAAATGACAATTAAATAATATTTTTGGCCTTTCAAAAATATTCAGTGACCAATATTCAGTGACCCTTCCTTTCAATAACTGCCATGAGCCTTCCATCCATGGAGTCTGTCAGTTTCTTGATCTGTTCACGATCAATTTCCGCTGAAGCAGCAACCACAGCCTCCCAAATGCTGTTCAAAGAGGTGTATTGTCTTCCCTCACTGTAAATCTCACGTTTGAGAAGGGCCCACAAGTTTTCAATAGGATTTAAGTCAGGTGAGGAAGGGGGCCAGGTCATTATTCAGGCATCTTTGAGGCCCTTGCTGGCTAGCCAAGCAGTGGAGTACTTGGATGCATGTGATGGAGCGTTGTCCTGCATTAAGATCAAGGCCTTCCTGAATGCTGAGGACTTCTTCCTGTACCACTGCTTGAAGAAAGTATCTTCCAGAAACTGGCAGTAGGTTTGGGAGTTGAGTTTCAGTCCATCTTCAACCCGAAAAGGTCCAACTTTCTCATCCTTAATGATAGCAGCCCATATCAGTACCCCCTCCTCCACCTTGCTGGTGCCTGACTCGAAGTGGTGCCCTGTGTCCATTACTGATCCAGCCACGGGCCCATCCATCTAGTCCATCAAGAGTCACTCTCATTTCATCTGTCCATAAAACCTTTGAAAAATCTGTCTTCAGGTGTGTCTTTACCCAATCTTGACGCTTCAACTTGTGAATCTTATTCAGTGGTGGTCGTGTTTCAGCCTTCTTGACCTTGGCCATGTCTCTGAGCACTTGACACCTTGTACTTCTGGACACTCAAGGTAGGTTACAGTTCTGGAATATGGTGGCACTGGAGGATAATGGGTTCCTGTTAGCTTGACGTTTAATTCTTCTCAAGTCTTTTGCAGTTAATTTGCGCCTTTTCTTCTCCATGCGTTTTTTTGCGCCCCAGTTGACTATTCACAACAAAACGTTTGATTGTCCGGTGGTCATGCCTCAATAGTTTATCTATTTCAAGAGTGTTGCATCCATCTGAAAGGCATTTTACAATTTGTGACTTTTAAGTGTCATTAAAATCAATTTTTTGTCCCATTTTACCCGAGGTAATGAGGCTGCCTAATAATTATGCACACCTTGATATAAGGTGTTATTCACTTTCGCCACACCCTCCCTCATTACACAAGTACATATCACCTGAAAATTATTGCATCCAATAAGCATTCAAGTTTATATGGTTTGGAGTTGGAAAATGTGCATAGAAATAATGTTAAATAAAAAGATCAGAATACTAATTTGCCTAATAATTGTGCACGCAGTGTATTGGATTGGCAGGGCTGTATCTGCAACTGCATGTTGAAGATAGTAATATAATGAACAGAGCACAATCTCCTATACCTTTCCAATCTATCTGACAGTCATATTTTGATCAACACAATACATATCTATCTGAACATTTTGTCAATTATAAATACATTGGGATGCTCAACTAGTGTTTAAATCACTTTTTCAACCATGTCATGGAAAAAGTTGAAAGCTGCATTTAATACCTGAAAATAGTGCAGATGAATTCAAAGCCATTTGTAAACATTGCAAACAGCAAGTTGGACACTTAATAAAAAGTCTGAACCTCTTTGTCCATCTGAGAGGAAGTGTTCTTGTTTCAAACCAACACTATACCCATCAAACTCAACCCTCGATCTTGAAACCAGTACCGCTGTGTTTTTTCACTGCTCTAATCAGGGACTGATTTAGACCTGGGACACCAGGTGGGTGCAATTAATTATCAGGTAGAACATATAACCAGCACGCTCCTGACCTCGTAGGGTCAGAGTTGAATACCCCTTCACTATACCATCTTTAAAGGTATAGTTTACTCAGAATACAAATTAACATGATTTTCTTTGAACCTTGGCTGTAGATGATTGAAGGCGGCAGTTTTTGGTTAAGTTTCCTTTCGACACTTCATAGCCATATTTTGTTACTGTTATCATTCTCAGTAACATATAACATTAAAGCGTTCTTATGCCTGTGTAATAACATTTGAATTGGTTTTGGAGCAACATTTTCTAAACAAGTGGTTACATAATACTTTGGTAATAGCATTTTCTTTGTAAGAACTAAAGGTTTTCTTAACTACTGTAGATGAGGAATAGTGACTGTTCCTTTTTTCACTCCATTATTATGCAAATACACTCTCAGAAATAAACTTTTAGGTTTGTTCCACTTGCCACTGTGTTGGTACCCTGTAAGGTCCTCATTAGTCATTTTAGTAATTGGTAGATAATTGTATACCAATTCATACCTCAGGACCTTTCTTATATATCATCCACAGGTGCAAATGTGTGCTTTTAGACAATTTTGCACAATGACAAAGCCTTATCTCCCTAGAAAAGAACCACAATTATTCTCTACCATAGACCACTTAAACTGGTACAACACTTCCACTCAAGGGTGACCAAAAATAAATAACTGAAAGCCACAACCACACTTAGTCACACTTCCAATATAATGTCCCAGTGTGCCTTGCCTTTTCAAGTGAATTCTAGAGTTACCACCAATGACAGTATTTGTTACTGACAGAGACATGGGTTGTTGAATTTCTTTATTTTCAGTCCTGTGGCCTTCACCAAATGAGTTCTTGGGTGTATGTTATCATTAAAATGTAATTACTTATCTCATAAGGCCTTATTGTGGTCCCGTGTGGCTCAGTTGGTAGAGCATGGTGTTTGCATCGCCAGGGTTGTGGGTTCGATTCCCACGGGGGACCAGTACGGGGAAAAAATAAAATAAATAAATGTATGAAATGTATGCAGTCACTACTGTAAGTCGCTCTGGATAAGAGCGTCTGCTGAATGACTAAAATGTAAATGTATTTTGATGTTTTATGGGCCACATCAGGCCTGCAAGTAGGGTTGCAAAATCCACGTAACTTTCCCAGTAATCCTGGTTGGTTAAAGCCAAAGTTTGGTTATCCAACTGCTTATCTTAATTGGAGTAAGGTCAATATGAAAGTAAACATATGCCGAATAAAACACCTGTTTTCTTTTTAGCAATCTTTCCAGTTATTAGGACATGTAAATGGCTTAATCAGTGTTCCAGTGGTGTATTTGATCTGGGCAGGTGCTAGCACCAGCTGAGCGAGCCTCCCTTTTTAGCGCAAGTGAAGTCAGTTCAGAACAAATAAAAGTTTGCGAATTAGTAGTAGTTTTTACATACAAACTTTATATGTCCTAACTCCAAGTCAAATAAGCTTCCCAAAAACAACACGGTCACTGTGGTAGAACGTTTATTTTGATTGGTAATTTTCTGCATTTATCAAAAGTCCCATCAGGTAGCCTGATCTCAGACGTGTCCATGTAAACAGGATTATTAGGGAAATCCTTCTTCTTGCAAAGCATGTAAACATTAATTAAACTATTATATTATTCTGACTATCCACAGTAATCACGTTATTGTGTGCATGTATCTGTACTCATTGGCTCATAGCGGCCATATTGTCTGAGCTAGAGTCCTTAAAGTAGTCAACATCATTGAAAATTGTCTAGAATACATCAAAAGCATGTTGCATGGTCTTTTAGACTGAGCTCTGATATTTGGCAAGCGTGGTAATGAGTACAGAAATAGCTCATCCCAGGGTAATGTGAGCAATTTTTAGTGATGGTGGTCTTATGGGGCCAAATTCTGAACCTCGGCATGGATGCTTGCAGCTATATTTAGAGTTGAATTTGAATGAATGTTAATATTTTTGGTGACCGGGTACAGTACTTGTTAGACAGGTTCATTGTGGTAGGAGTGGCTTTTGAATATATTTTGAATATTTGAAACTTCCTTCTTCACTTTCACCTTCACTTTCCCCGATGTGACCGGTCACGGATGGACATGTATTTTTTGAAGCTTTGTTTTTGTAATATATTGATTTAATATTTTAGTGTGTAGATTTCTTTTTGACCATTACCATGGATTTTCTGGAAACATGACCCAACACATTGGCCCCTCTAAGAACGATTACCCATCAAATCTGATCAACTGGTGTTTTGTCCACAAGATGGAAAAAGGTAACTTAATGTTATACTTAATAAGTTCTTTGGATTTATTTTAAGTACTAAACAAAAGTACTTCTTAATTACTGGTTTACAACACATAGCCAACTATTAACAACTTGAAAAAAGAATACAAATTATGATTGAATGATGATGTAAATAATGACAATGCAGAAAAGCTTAGGGAAAAAACCCAGGAATACGTTTTCAACAGCACTAACTTCGTTGAAAAGGTGAAAGAAAACATTTGTTAAATAAAGGTAAAATAAGATTGTACTTCAGAAGTTACATACAACACACAGATGATAAACCATACACACCTTTGAATCCGGACCACAGGTGTCGCTTGTGTGTCACAATAATTATGGATCGACATATCGTGGCTTCTTCCGTTTCCGGATTTGCTCTACGAGTGCACGTGCCATTTTTCAGTCCCGAAGAACTATGGTAATGTTAATTGTACCTAAAATTATTGATATATTTGGCTCACATGCAGACAGAATGATAGGACAGAGCCCTCAAGAATGATTTGCATGATTTGTTTTGGCTCTTGTCAGACGCAAAAATGTTGATTATTGGCTCGGTAAACGTAACGTTCCCGTTGAAGTTATAGGCCGACATTCCTTTAATTTGAGGACAACTGCTATGGAAATGTCCTCCATATAGTATTGTTTGTTTGTTCATGTAGCACTGTTTGGTAGCTTTTTCCTTAACACGCAAGTATGTACAGTATGTTAAACACTAGATCAGTAGATAAAGATTGTTTAGCCTACGCTACTTGTGTTAGCATGCTAGCCATACCTAGATAACATATCCTGTGATTTTTTCGATACAGCATCCAGGGTAGAATATCTTCACTATGTATCTCAGAAGTATGACTTCTTTGTTCTACAGATGAACAATGACAAATGTATATCTGATCGTGTATCAATATAATAGATTGTGTCTTTAAGAAAACAGTAGGTTTTATTTTTTCCATTACGTTATTTGTACCAGGAAGAATGGTTCCTCATTGTCTGTTACATTCCACAGTCTTCCAACAGAAATACAACATTACTTCATGTAAAGTTACAATCTAATTGTTGACTGTTGTTTTGTAGGGTCAATGTCATAGCAAACCCCTGCAGAAACCAAAGGGCAGGGTCAAAGTGAGTACAACCTTCAGTCTTCTGATCTGACCTGCTGGGATATATCTTAATAACCCAGCACCAATAACCAAGCATTAACAACACAACCTTGCTCTTTTTAAGGAAACCAACCCAAATAAGTGACCCAACACCTGCAACCCAGCAGTTAGGTCAACCAAACAAACAGTACTTTTTTTGTGTAGGTTGTTGTTTGAGGAACACTTTCTAGCCTGCAGGTATAATGCTTTATCATGCACTTATAATGCATTGTAAGACTTGTCATGAGTCAAGTTTATTTGTCATGTGTACTTGACTCATGACAAGTCTTACAATGCATTATAAGTGTATCATAAAGTATTATACCTGCAGGCTGTTCATAATGTTTGGCACGTTCATAATGCCCTATTATCATCTCACGGCACAGAAAAGACCCAGAGCTGTGCAGTGCTTCCTGTGTATATACCAAATGATCGCTCATGGTCAAGTGAAATAGTCCATACTCATACGTTTCTTTCCTCAGCATTGACCGTTTTGTGTTGTTTTACAGAGCAGGCATCGTGACCACCCAAGGGCTGATCCTGGAGTCAACGTGGGACCCTCTGAGGAAACACAGCCTCCTGTAAGAAACACATTGTTATTGTTATTATGTTAATTTACCGTGGCCTAGTAATGTAATAATTTTTTATCTACAAAGATTTATTAATCGAGGACCCTCGGCACTCTAAAATATGCTGGGTTAAAAATGACTCAATTTGTTTTTAACACATGTTGGGTTATTTTCACCCAGCATTTGGGTCACAGCCCATTGCCAGAGCCAGAGGATTTTGTTGTTGATGCTGGGTTATTGAGCTACGATCAGAGATGGGCAGTATTTCTGTTACATGTATTTGAAATACGTATTTTAATTACTTCTGAGTATTTTGCATTACACTGGGCTGAACTACACTCCAATGTATTTTGCATTACACTGGGCTGAACTACACTCCAATGTATTTTTGCATTACACTGGGCTGAACTACACTCCAATGTATTTTGCATAACACTGGGCTGAACTACACTCCAATGTATTTTGTAACAAGATACTTTCGAAAGCTGTCATTTGTATATTCAAAATATAAAATACTTTTCTATACCATTTCTTTATAGCAGGTCACAATTTTGTGACCCTCTTTCACCCTATATTGGTATCAAAAGTCTGATGATCCTATGGTGTGATAAGAGCTTCTACTAAATGAACTAAATGTATATGTAAAAATGAACAATTGCAAAGCATGCCGGGTGTTATTCTAATGAACTCCGGCCCAAAACAAGGCCAATTAAAATATGCAGTGTGCTTTGCTGTTGTTAATTTTCACATACATTTACAATTTTGTGAACTTTTTAACTCAGCATTTTTTAGAGTGTGGTTGCTTCTGTAATGGTGGTGTATGATGAACTGACATTTCCCAGAAACATACTGCCTACAGTAAGAAGCAAATGTTTTAATTGTATTTTGAGTTTGTTCAAACATATTTTCTGTCCATTTCCTTGGTCCAAGATTGCACATCTATGCAGTACTGTTGTCAAGGTAAAATAATGCACAGCAAGAATAAAAAACGTACTTACACATTGCGGCTACAAAGGCCTTCATCGGGGTGAAGATTGTGTTTTTTAAATTCTTGCTATGCATAAGCCGTAAATGATAAAGGCTTAAAAAATGTTCACTACATGAGAGTGCCTCGGTTACTTCAGGAATTTTTTGGCCACATTGTTTACAATCCAGCATCAACTACTGTTTATTCCATGTATGTTAACCTATGAAAGAGTACCTTATGGTATACACCTATAACCAAAGAAATCATCCTCTCCTGTGTCTTTAACCTAATGTGGCAGGTAGCCTCAAGGTTAGAGTGTTGGCCAGTAACTGAAAGGCCTCTGGTTTGAATCCCTGAGACGACAAGGTGAAAAATCTGTTGCAGTGCCCTTGAGCAAGACCCTTAACTCTAATTTCTTCAGGGGCGTTGGACAATGGTGGCCCCACTCCTGCAGATGTCTAAAGGGGAGTTGTGATATGCCAGAAACACAAATCCGTTACACACAACTGTGTAACAGGACAAATATAAGCTGCACCTAATTAATATTTTCTTGGTGTGTTGACAACCATCTGGGTGTGCCTGGAGTGATGGTCTACAACAAGTGAACCTGTCCCGTACATATACAGCCTACTGTAAGAAACACATTGTTTCATTATATTTTCCATCCATTCTCCTGCTCTAAGATTTACAAAAAAAAGCATCACACATTCCTATCTTTCCCCACTTCTAGCTTTACTAGGTGGTTCATTCGGATCCCCATTAGCTTTGGCCGAACAGCAGCTTTTGTGTGTCATTTCACAGTCCCTATTGTGCAATGAGATGTTGTTTTCTATGTTTTGTTGAAGGTAATTTGCTTTAGTAATTGGAGATGGAAGGGAGTTCCATGTGATCATGGGCTCTGTATAATACTGTGCGTCTCTGTGACTTCTTGACTGTGTGCAGGTTCAGTGTGTTAACAACCCGCTGGGTAATCCTGGAGAGGTGGTCTACGACCTGTGGACATGTCCCATGAACCAGACACATCTTCATGGAGAGAGGAGGTATGACCATGTTAACACCTCTCTGATTTAGGAGGGAGCTGGGAGAAACCTCTCACTCAGCTGTATGTCTCTACCTATCACAGAAAAACCACATGAATTTTAAGCAATAACATGAAAACGTGATCTTGTGTGATCTCATTTGATCACTTGATTTTATGGGATAACGTGTAAAATAATCCCCCCAACAAAATGAGGGAACTAAGACCCCCCTCCCCCCACCTTCGACAGCACCCCAACCCAAAACATCTTCCCGCGGCCATGATAACGTGAGCGCATGTGATAACAGGTCTCTGAGCATAAAATAGATATGGCTCCAGACTTATTGGCAAGAATAAATTCCTGCATTTTGCTAAAAACTGCCCAGAATCAAGTAAACAGTTGTCCAGTTATTGCCACCAACATTACGTTAATATAAAACTAGCAGTGCTCAAGGATACTTGACACAGAGTATACATGAATGCTTGGGGATTTGAACTTGCAACCTCTTGGTTGAGCGCATCAATGGTTCTGCAGTGCCACCAGGTTCCTACTCATTACTCGGAACATATATTAAGACACTCCAAAAATAAGGGTGTGGTTAGGTTGTTCCCTGGGGTGCAAAAAAGTCAAAGGTACACTTCACAGGTACACATATTTATTTTTATTTAACATTTATTTAACTAGGCAAGTCAGTTAAGAACAAATTCATATGAGTTCAAATGGTACATTTCGGTACCTTGTAGGTATAATGGGACAGTTTTCTACCCAATATTTTGAAAATAAGGTATGGTCATCAGAGCACTTTGTTAGGTGGGGGCAATGTACTGGTGGGGCTCATTAGCATAGTTGGGGGAGTGGTCAAATATATGTGTATTTGTGCCAACAGTCAGTGGAAGTGTTGTAGCAGTTTAAGTGTTTGATGGTTATGCCAATGCAAATTGAGCATCTCCTTTGACACTGTCTGTTCTGCAAATGTATGTGTTACTGATGAGTGACAATGCAAAGAGGTCATTGTACATTTTCCAGTCATTTAATGGCAACTTGTTGCTGTGAATTTGTAATTTCTTAACTGGAAATTATTTGTCAGTAAGTTATTGTACAATTCACAATAACTTACTGGCAAGACATTTGCCATTAACCTACAGGCGTCTTGCTGACTCTAGCAATACATGCAGGTAACCTACTGTGCCTTCCCTGAGTCTTCTGTTGACAGCATGGAACATTACTTGCTAATTAGCAGCATACCGTAGCAGTGGCAGCCTATCAGAATATTGAAGGCGTGGCTTTCAGCTACTTGTAGCTCTTTTTGGTCTCCCAAGAGAGGGGATGCCATCCCAGTGAATGTGCTCAATTGTATTCTGTTCATAAACAATAAGGTTGTAGAGTGTCAGTTCTCCAGCCTTGTTAAAGGCTGACTGACATAAGTGCATGTTATACCAAAGATCCGTTCACTATTTCATTTATAGCTGGTCACTATGTCATTGTAATAGTCACTTCCCTGACAAACCGTCTAGTCAGTGAGTGTGACATATTACATACAATAATTTACTGCCAAATTTACAATAACTAACTTGCAGCTAGTTGACAGTAAGTTATTTAAAATCAAACATTAACTTTCTGTGAACCCGCTGGCATTAAGCTACTGGAAAAAGCACATTAAAACCCCATAACAGTGCAGCTCTTGATTGTCACAAGTTCTTACCAGGGCCGACACCAAATCAAATCAGTAGAAGCTGTTTAGAAGCCTCTTGGACCTAGACTTGGCTCACTGTTCAGTTAAAGTATGACCCCACGTGGGATTTGAACTCACAATCTCTGAAATTGAAGTGCACTGTACTTTCTTCTGCACCACAAAGTCTATAGCGTTCCTATACACATTCATTACATATAATACATCTCTGCACTTAGCAAAAGAGTGGCATTTATATATATTTTTTAATGTAACTAGATACGTCAGCTATGAACAAATTCTTGTTTGCAATGACAGCCTGCACCAGGCACACCCAGATGACATTGGGTCAATTGTGCGCCGCACTATGGGACTCCCAATCATGGCCTGTTGTGATACCGCCTGGAATTGAACCAGTGTGTCTGTAGTGATGCCTCTAGCACTGAGATGCAGTGCCTGAGACCGCTGCGCCACTCAGGAGCCGTCTGTGCTGCTTTTTTAGTGATAAATTAATCTGACTATTCTCTCATCATTGATTTAATTTACTTGTTTCAGCAATTTGAAGGTTTTCTGTATAGTTGTCTAATGATGGTGGGGCATAATATTCTGTATAGTTGTCTAATGATGGTGGGGCATCATATTCTGTATAGTTGTCTAATGATGGTGGGGCATCATATTCTGTATAGTTGTCTAATGATGGTGGGGCATAATATTCTGTATAGTTGTCTAATGATGGTGGGGCATCATATTCTGTATAGTTGTCTAATGATGGTGGGGAATAATATTCTGTATAGTTGTCTAATGATGGTGGGGCATCATATTCTGTATAGTTGTCTAATGATGGTGGGGCATCATATTCTGTATAGTTGTCTAATGATGGTGGGGCATCATATTCTGTATAGTTGTCTAATGATGGTGGGGCATCATATTCTGTATAGTTGTCTAATGATGGTGGGGCATAATATTCTGTATAGTTGTCTAATGATGGTGGGGCATAATATTCTGTTTCAATGTTACGCCTCAATCACTTTGAGAAACTATTATATTTATCTTGAATTTATTTTTCACAAAGCTGAGATTCACTTTGAAGTCCAAAGTGTAGGACTACAGGTGAAGTCTATTATTGACACAAACATGGTGGTGGTGTAGTGGCAAGATTGAAGTGCTTTGAACCAATAGGTTGTGAGTTCAAACCCAGGTGAGGACAGGTTGAATAATAATAACTGTGAAATCATGTGATTTTTCTATAAGGACTGTTTAATTATCTATTGATTTATGTTGCTTGGTTCTCATTTGTGTTTTTCTAGTCAGATTAACGATGAAGATCCAGAGGAACCCATGGAGGTAAACTGACACACACTCTGTGCCTTTATTTTATAATTTAATACAATGCCTGTTTCATATATTTGGGGGGGGGGTTAAAAGGCAATTCCACCAAAGTAATGCAAGTCTATTGACTGTTCAGTGACGAGTAAAATGGGAAACTGAAGCAAAGATCATACACCAAGACATAACCTCTGTGGTTAATGGTAATAGTGAGAGATTAGCATGTCTTGGGGGTATGATCTTTGACCCTCTGTAACATTCTCACTCATCATAATTCACAATTCATTCAGGATTATCCCTAATCTTAAAAAAAAGAAGTGTATATATATATATATATATATATATATATATTTTTTTTTTTTTTATTAACAAAAAATCAATACAGGAAGTACATGTGGGAACACAAGTATATATAAATAATATACAAAGGACAATTGTGCTAGGGGGTACTATATCACATTACTCAAGGACCTTATTAAGGGATATACATACACTTATTATTCTAACAGCTTTTTTGTTAGTAAGAAAATGTGGTGTTTTGTTTGTAAGATATTATTTTGGAACCAATATTCTAAAAACAAAGAAACCAACTAGCTGCAACATGAAGCTAAGGCCACTAAAAGTAGAGAAGACATGTCGAGGAATAAAATTCCACATAGAAGTGGGTCTTCTTAGGAATTGTTTTATCCAATTGATCTTAAAAGTATTATTTAAGGTAGTAAAGTCCAGAAAATTCAGCCCACTTTTCTCATAAGTGTTCATTACAACAGTTTTCCTAATGTAATGGGTACGGTTTCTCCACAGAAAGTTGAAAAGCATCTGGTCTATCTCCTTGATTATTTTGCCATCAAGATATAAAGACAGAGCGCCATGTATTAGCCTAGAGATAGCTCCAGCCTTCGTTAGTAGGACTCTTCCTTTTAAAGAGAAGTCCCTCTGTAGCCATTGATTTAGCTTCTTCTGGGTTTTTTTAATAAGAGGGTTAGTAAGCCTCTAAATCAAATCAAATGTATTTATATAGCCCTTCTTACATCAGCTGATATCTCAAAGGGCTGTACAGAAACCCAGCCTTAATCCCCAAACAGCAAGCAATGCAGGTGTAGAAGCACAGTGGCTAGGAAAAACTCCCTAGAATGGCCAAAACCTAGGAAGAAACCTAGAGAGGATACAGGCTAGAGAGGATCCACCTAGAGAGGATACAGGTGGCCAGTCCTCTTCTGGCTGTGCCAGGTGGAGATTATAACATAACATGGCCAAGATGTTCAAATGTTCAAAATTACCAGCATGGTCAAAGAATAATAATAATCACAGTAGTTGTTGAGGGTGCAACAGGTCAGCACCTCAGGAGTAAATGTCAGTTGGCTTTTCATAGCCGATCATTGAGAGTATCTCTACCACTCCTGCTGTCTCTAGAGAGTTGAAAACAGCAGGTCTGGGATAGGTAGCACATCGGGTGAGCATGTCAGGGTTCCATAGCTGCAGGCAGAACATTTGAAACTGAAGCAGCAGCAAAGCCAGGTGGACTGGGGACAGCAAGGAGTCATCATGCCAGGTAGTCCTGGGGCTCAGGTCCTCCGAGAGAGAGAAAGAAAGAGAGAAAGAGAGAAATAGAAAGAGCATACTTAAATTCACAGAGGACACCGGATAAGACAGGAGAAATACTCCAGATATAACAGACTTACTCTAGCCCCCCGATACAAACTGCTGCAGCATAAATACTGGAGGCTGAGACAGGAGGGGTCAGGAGACATTGTGGCCCCATCCGACGATACCCCCGGACAGGGCCAAACAGGCAGGATATAACCCCACCCACTTTGCTAAAGCACAGCCCCCACACCACTAGGGGGATCTCTTCAACCACCAACTTACCATCCTGAGACAAGGCCGAGTATAGCCCACAAAGATTTCCGCCACGGCACAACCCAAGGGGGGGTGCCAACCCAGACAGGAAGACCACGTCAGTGACTCAACCCACTCAAGTGACGCACCCCTCCTAGGGAAGGCATGGAAGAGCAATAGTAAGCCAGTGACTCATAGGGTTAGAGGCAGAGAATCCCAGTGGAGAGAGGGGAACCAGCCAGGCAGAGACAGCAAGGGCGGTTCGTTGCACCAGTGCCTTTCCGTTCACCTTCACACTCCTGGGCCAGACTACACTCAATCATAGGACCTACTGAAGAGATGAGTCTTCAATAAAGACTTAAAGGTTGAGACCGAGTCTGCGTCTTTCACATGGGTAGGCAGACCATTCCATAAAAATTGAGCTTTATAGGAGAAAGCCCTGCCTCCATCTGTTTGCTTAGAAATTCTAGGGACAATTAGGAGGCCTGCATCTTGTGACCGTAGCGTACGTGTAGGTATGTACGGCAGGAACAAATCGGAAAGATAGGTAGGAGCAAGCCCATGTAATGCTTTGTAGGTTAGCAGTGAAACCTTGAAATCAGCCCTTGCCTTATTAACAGGAAGTTGGTGCAGAGAGGCTAGCACTGGAGTAATATGATCAAATTTTTTGGTTCTAGTCAAGATTCTAGCAGCTGTATTTAGCACTAACTGAAGTTTATTTAGTGCTTTATCCGGGTAGCCGGAAAGTAGAGCATTGCAGTAGTCTAACCTAGAAGTGACAAAAACATGTATTAATTTTTCTGCATCATTTTTGGATAGAATATCTCTGATTTTTGCAATGTTACATCGATGGAAAAAAGCTGTCCTTGAGACAGTCTTGATATGTTCGTCAAAAGAGAGATCAGGGTCCAGAGTAACGCCGAGGTCCTTCACAGGTTTATTTGAGACGACTGTACAACCATCAAGATTAATTGTCAGATTCAACAGAAGATCTCTTTGTTTCTTGGGACCTAGAACAAGCATCTCTGTTTTGTCTGAGTTTAAAAGTAGAAAATGTGCAGCCATCCACTTCCTTATGTCTGAAACACAGGCTTCCAGCGAGGGCAATTTTGGTCCTTCACCATGTTTCATCGAAATGTACAGCTGTGTGTCATCCGCATAGTAGTGAAAGTTAACATTATGTTTTCGAATGACATCCTCAAGAGGTAAAATATATAGTGAAAACAATAGTGGTCCTAAAACGGAACCTTGAGGACCACCGAAATGTACAGTTGATTTGTAAGAGGACAAACCATCCACAGAGACAAACATATCTTTCTGACAGATAAGATCTAAACCAGGCCAGAACTCGTCCGTGTAGACCAATTTGGGTTTCCAATCTCTCCAAAAGAATGTGGTGATCGATGGTATCAAAAGCAGCATTAAGGTCTAGGAGCACGAGGACAGATGCAGAGCCTCGGTCTGACGCCATTAAAAGGTCATTTACCACCTTCACAAGTGCAGTCTCAGTGATATGATAGGGTCTAAAACCAGACTGAAGCATTTCCTATACATTGTTTGTCTTCAGGAAGGCAGTGAGTTGCTGCGCAACAGCTTTTCCTAACATTTTTGAGAGGAATGGGAGATTCAATATAGGCCGATAGTTTTTTATATTTTCTTGGTCAAGGTTTGGCTTTTTCAAGAGAGGCTTTATTACTGCCACTTTTAGTGAGTTTGGTACACATCCGGTGGATAGAGAGATGTTTATTATGTTCAGCATAGGAGGGCCAAGTACAGGAAGCAGCTCTCTCAGTAGTTTAGTTGGAATAGGGTCCAGTATGCAGCTTGAAGGTTTAGAGGCCATGATTATTTTCATCACTGTGTCAAGAGATATAGTACTAAAACACTTGAGTGTCTCCCTTGATCCTAGGTCCTGGCAGAGTTGTGCAGACTCAGGACAACTGAGCTTTGGAGGAATATGCAGATTAAAAGAGGAGTCGTAATTTGCTTTCTAATGATCATGATCTTTTCCTCAAAGAAGTTCATGAATTTATCACTGCTGAAGTGAAAGCCATCCTCTCTTGGGGAATGCTGGTTTTTAGTTAGCTTTGCGACAGTATCAAAAATACATTTTGGATTGTTCTTATTTTCCTCAATTAAGTTGGAAAAATAGGATGATCGAGCAGCAGTGAGGGCTCTTCGGTACTGTCTTTCCAAGCTAGTCGGAAGACTTCCAGTTTGGTGTGGCGCCATTTCCGTTCCAATTTTCTGGAAGCTTGTTTCAGAGCTCGGCTATTTTCTGTATACCAGGGAGCTAGTTTCTTATGACAAATGTTTTTAGGGGTGCGACTGCATCTAGGGTATTGCATCTAAGGTTAAATTGAGTTCCTCAGTTAGGTGGTTAACTGATTTTTGTCATCTTATGTCCTTGGGTAAGCAGAGGGAGTCTGGAAGGGCATCAAGGAATCTTTGGGTTGTCTGAGAATTTATAGCATGACTTTTGATGATCCTTGGTTGGGGTCTGAGCAGATTATTTGTTGCGATTGCAAACGTAATAAAATGGTGGTCCGATTAAATTTACATTTTACATTTTAGTCATTTAGCAGACGCTCTTATCCAGAGCGACTTACAGTAGTGAACGCATACATTTCATACATTTTTTTCCCCGTACTGATAGTCTAAGATTATGAGGAAAAACATTAAGATCCACAACATTTATTCCATGGGACAAAACTAGGTCTAGAGTATGACTGTGGCAGTGAGTAGGTCCGGAGACATGTTGGACAAAACCCACTGAGTTGATGATGGCTCCGAAAGCCTTTTGGAGTGGGTCTGTGGACTTTTCCATGTGAATACTAAAGTCACCAAAAATTAGAATATTATCTGCCATGACTACAAGGTCCGATAGGAATTCAGGGAACTCAGTGAGGAACGCTGTATATGGCCCAGGAGGCCTGTAAACAGTAGCTATAAAAAGTGATTGAGTAGGCTGCATAGATTTCATGACTAGAAGCTCAAAAGACGAAAACATCTGGGGTTTTTTTGTAAATTGAAATTTGCTATCGTAAATGTTAGCAACACCTCCGCCTTTGCGGGATGTGCGGGGGATATGGTCACTAGTGTAACCAGGAGGTGAGGCCTCATTTAACACAGTAAAGCCACAGCTTTATTTGTCAGTAAGTTATTGTACAATTCACAATAACTTACTGGCAAGACGTTTGCCATTAACCTACAGGCGTCTTGCTGACTCTAGCAATACATGCAGGTAACCTACTGTGCCTTCCCTGAGTCTTCTGTTGACAGCATGGAACATGTTTCAGTCAGGCCAATCACATCAAGATTGTGTTCAGTGATTAGTTCATTGACAATAACTGCCTTGGAAGTGAGGGATCTAACATTAAGTAGCCCTATTTTGAGATGTGAGGTATCACAATCTTTTTCAATAATGGCAGGGATGGAGGAGGTCTTTATTCCAGTGAGATTGCTAAGGCGAACACCGCCATGTTTAGTTTTGCCCAACCTAGGTCGAGGCACAGACACGGTCTCAATGGGGATAGCTGAGCTGACTACACTGACTGTGCTAGTGGCAGACTCCACTAAGCTGGCAGGCTGGCTAACAGCCTGCTGCCTGGCCTGCACCTTATCATATTGTGGAGCTATGGGAGTTAGCGCCCTGTCTATGTTCGTAGATAAGATGAGAGCACCCCTCCAGCTAGGATGGAGTCAGTCACTCCTCAGCAGGCCACGCTTGGTCCTGTTTGTGGGTGAGTCCCAGAAAGAGGGCCAATTATCTACAAATTCTATCTTTTGGGAGGGGCAGAAAACAGTTTTCAACCAGCGATTGAGTTGTGAGACTCTGCTGTAGAGCTCATCACTCCCCCTAACTGGGAGGGGGCCAGAGACAATTACTCGATGCCGACACATCTTTCTAGCAGATTTACACACTGAAGCTATGTTGCGCTTGTTGACCTCTGACTGTTTCATCCTAACATCGTTGGTGCCGACGTGGATAACAATATCCCTATACTCTCTACACTCGCCAGTTTTAGCCTTAGCCAGCACCATCTTCAGATTAGCCTTAACGTCGATAGCCCTGCCCCCTGGTAAACAGTGTACGATCGCTGGATGATTCGTTTTAAGTCTAATACTATGGGTAATGGAGTCGCCAATGACTAGGGTTTTCAATTTTTCAGAGCTAATGGTGGGAGGCTTCGGCGTCTCAGACCCCGTAACCGGAGGAGGTGAGACCAGAGAAGGCTCGGCCTCTGACTCTGACTCGTTGCTTAATGGGGAGAACCGGTTGAAAGTTTCTGTCGGCTGAATGAGCGACACCGGTTGAGCATTCCTACAGCATTTCCTCCAGAAGCCATGAGAAAGTTGTCCGGCTGCGGGGACCGTGCGAGGGGCTTTATACTACTAACGTTATCTGTACTTACTGGTGGCACAGACGCTGTTTCATCCTTTCCTACACTGAAATTACCCTTGCCTAACGATTGCATCTGAAGCTGGGCTTGCAGCACAGCTATCCTCGCCATAAGGCAATCATTCTCCTGTATATTATGAGTACAGCGACTGCAATTAGAAGGCATCATGTTAATGTTACTACTTAGCTTCGGCTGGTGGAGGTCCTGACGTACCACGTCCAGATTTGTGCCAACAGTCAGTGGAAGTGTTGTAGCAGTTTAAGTTTTTGATGGTTATGCCAATGCAAATTGAGCATCTCCTTTGACACTGTCTGTACTGCAAATGTATGTGTTACTGATGAGTGGCAATGCAAAGAGGTCATTGTACATTTTCCAGTAATTTAATGGCAACTTGTTGCTGTGAATTTGTAATTTCTTAACTGGAAATTATTTGTCAGTAAGTTATTGTACAATTCACAATAACTTACTGGCAAGACGTTTGCCATTAACCTACAGGCGTCTTGCTGACTCTAGCAATACATGCAGGTAACCTACTGTGCCTTCCCTGAGTCTTCTGTTGACAGCATGGAACATTACTTGCTAATTAGCAGCATACCGTAGCAGTGGCAGCCTATCAGAATATTGAAGGCGTGGCTTTCATCTACTTATAGCTCTTTTTGGTCTCCCAAGAGAGGGGATGCCATCCCAGTGAATGTGCTCAATTGTATTCTGTTCATAAACAATAAGGTTGTAGAGTGTCAGTTCTCCAGCCTTGTTAAAGGCTGACTGACATAAGTGCATGTTATACCAAAGATCCGTTCACTATTTCATTTATAGCTGGTCACTATGTCATTGTAATAGTCACTTCCTTGACAAACCGTCTAGTCAGTGAGTGTGACATATTACATACAATAATATACTGCCAAATTTACAATAACTGACTTGCAGCTGTTATTGAAAATCAAACATTAACTTTCTGTGAACCCGCTGGCATTAAGCTACTGGAAAAAGCACATTAAAACCCCATAACAGTGCAGCTCTTGATTGTCGCCGACGCCAAAACAAATCAGTAGAAGCTGTTTAGAAGCCTCTTGGACCTAGACTTGGCGCTCCGGTACCGCTTGCCGTGCGGTAGCAGAGAGAACAGTCTATGACTAGGGTGGCTGGAGTCTGACAATTTTTAGGGCCTTATTCTGACACCGCCTGGTATAGAGGTCTTGGATGGCAGGAAGCTTGGCCCTGGTGATGTACTGGGCCGTACGCCCTCTTTAGTGCCTTGCGGTTGTCATACTATTATACTAAATTATTCGCACATGTACCCTAAAACGGTACTGACCAGTACCATGTGAATACCTTTCTGTACCTCTGAAGGTACCTTATGTTATTGAGATTTTTGTAAACCAGGGAACAACACTGTACTGTAACCGTACTCTTATTTTTGAGAGTGTGTGGATATATGTTCTTGGTATCAAATAATTATCTGGTGGCACTTCTGAGACATTAATGCAATCCAGACCAAAAGGTTGCAAGTTCAAATCCAGAGAGCATTTGTGCACACTTAATGTCAAGTGTACTGAGCACTGCTACCTTTTTGTTGGTGTTTTCAGATGTTCGCATAATTATTGACCTGATTCTGGGCAACTTTTAGAAATGTATTCTTGACAATAAATTTGTGGCTGATCTCTGTCATGGCCACAGACCAGGTGCTGTAGCAGGAAATTCAGATCGCTGGCATCCCCCCTTACGGAAAAACCACATGATTTTACATGTGGAAAATCACATGATTTGGTTTCAGAACACATCATGTGACATTTCAGATGTGAAAACAGGTTTTTGGAGCACATCACGTGACATTTCACATGTGAAAAACATTTGATTGCATGAAATTCATGTGGTTTTTCCATAAGGGTGAGGACCATGTTAGGATGTTTAAGAATTTCTCAAAACATTGGTTCTACCAGTCGTCAGGACGTAATGGGATGGTTCTTAATGGTCTCAATCCATCCCAAACCATTATAAGTAAAATAATGAAATGGTTGTTTTAAAGTTAGAGGTTCACTGTTCAGCTAAAGTATGACCCCATCTGGGATTTGAACTCACAATCTCTAAAATTGAAGTGCACTGTACTTTCTTCTGCACCACAAAATCTATAGCATTCCTATACACATTCATTACATATCTGCACTTAGCAAAAGAGTGGAATTAAGACATATTTGTAATTTATTTAGGTAAGTCAGTTAAGAAAAAATTCTTATTAACAATGACGGCCTGCACTGGCCACACCCAGACGACATTGGGCCAATTGTGCGCCGCCCTATGGGACTTCCAATCATTGCCGGTTGTGATACAGCCTGGAATCAAACCAGGGTGTCTGTAGTGATGCCTCTAGCACTGAGATGCAGTGCCTGAGACCGCTGCGCCACTCAGGAGCCATCTGTGCTGCTTTTTTAGTGATAAATTAATCTGACTATTCTCTCATCATTGATTTAATTTACTTGTTTGAGCAATTTGAAGGTTTTATGTTTAGTTGTCTAATGTTGGTGGGGCATAATATTCTGTTTCAATGTTACGCCTCAATCACTTTGAGAAACTATTATATTTATCTTGAATTTATTTTTAACAAAGCTGAGATTCACTTTGAAGTCCAAAGTGTAGGAATACAGGTGAAGTCTGTTATTGACACAAACATGGTGGTGGTGTAGTGGCAAGATTGAAGTGCTTTGAACCAATAGGTTGTGAGTTCAAACCTGGTTGAGGATAGGTTGTTTAATAATTATGTGATATCATGTGATTTTTCTGTAAGGACTTTTTAATTGTCTATTGAATTATATTGATTGTTTCCCATTTGTGTTTGTCTATTCAGATTAACGATGAAGAGGAACCCATGGAGAACATCTGACACACGCTGTGTGCATATTTTATCATTTAATAGAATGCCTGTTTTATATATTTGGTTTTTTTTAAAAGGCAATTCCACCAAAGTAATGCAAGTCTATTGACTGTTCAGTGATGAGTAAAATGGGAAACTGAAGCAAAGATCATACACCAAGACATAACCTCTGTGGTTAATGGTAATAGTGAGAGATTAGCATGTCTTGGGGGTATGATATTTGACCCTCTGTAACATTCTCACTCATCATAATTCACAATTCATTCAGGATTATCCCTAATCATTGTAGCATCCACATTGTCAGTGGCGTCATTAGGCCTTGGCTTCCGAGGCGGTTTTTGATGGTAAAAGAAAAATGTCAGGCTGATATGCACTATAGATTTCATTAAAAAAAAATGTTTTACTGACCAATTCTTTAATAACCAAATATACTGTGCTAGGTAGTAGCAGGCACTGCAAGAAGCCCCTGGAGTGACACGGTGTCCGCTGTGATTGGTCGAGATATCCCAACGCGGTGGACTGCTCATGTCCCTTGACCCCACCCCTACAGCACCGGTTAGATGGAGACGTCATCACTCAGAATAACGCCTGTCACTCAGTTAGTCTGCAGCGTAGCATTAGTGCTCAGCGTCCTTAGGCTATTGGGTTTCAGTCAGAGTTATTTAATTGTATATTTAAGGAATGAGCAAGATAAGGGTGTTGCTATAAATCATGATATTGGGAAAAGTGTATTTGATTTGGCTTTCGTTTCTTGGCTGACTAGCTGATTAGCTACTGGCTGGTTAGCTAGCTGATATTGAAGAGATGAGAACGTTTTTTTGACTGAAGCACATATCTTCTGACCGTGACACAGTGCCCCCCTGAGGACTGAAGCTGAACTTTACTACAACAACATATTTAACCCTGTTTGAAATGTGTAATGTTGAGGTGGTAGAACTGACGGTGTTGTGCCGAAAAGCTCCCCCCTGACAGAATTCTCCACTTCCTTCGCGTAAACGCGCACGCACTCAATTCTTCATTGCTGCGACTTGCCTGCTAGTTGAGATTTCTGATCAAGTTAGGCTGCGTTTCATTTGATTTTTTATGTCGGTTTGATCACGGAGGAGGCACTAGTAATGTCTGCAGTTTCCGGTTTGGCTATTTGTTTCAAGTGTATTAGCCTATCTATAAATCTCTGCCAAAATTCGTCATCTCTCCCATGTCATATTCGACTAGTAGTTGTTCTGAAATGTTTATTGCTTGCTTACATTTTACTCCCTCTTCTATGTTTAATATAACACACATACATTAATTATTCTTATCGTTTGCCAATCCTGACGTGAAGTTTGTTCTATAGAAAGTATTTGACTCTGATGTGTGCCACAGAAAGTATTTGACTCTAGCCACAAAATTAAGGAAATTAGAAAGGAGAGGGGAGGATTTCGGCAAGACTATTTTCTTGCCTGCCGAAATTCTCAGCCCCCCCTTTCATTTCGGGACTGCAAGAAAATGGCCTGCACTGTGTACCTACATGTACATTAAGTGTACAAAACATTAAGAACACCTGCTCTTTCCATGACATAGACTGACCAGGTGAAAGCCATGATCCCTTGTTGATGTCACCTGTTAAATCCACTCCAATCCGTGTAGATGAAGGGGAGGAGACAGGTTTAAGAAGGATTTTTAAGCCTTGAGACAATTGAGACATGTATTGTGTATGTGTGCCATTCAGAGGGTGAATGGGAAAGACAAAAAAATGAAAGTGCCTTTGAATGAGGTATGGTAGTAGGTGCCAGGAGCACCGGTTTGTGTCAAGAACTGCAACGCTACTGGGTTTTTCACGCTCAAAAGTTTCTTGTGTGTATCAAGATTGATCCACCACCCAAAGGACATCCAGCCAACTTGACACAACTGTGGGAAACATTGGAGTCAACATGGGCCAGCATCCCTGTGGAACGCTTTCAACACCTTGTAGAGTCCATGCCCTCACGAATTGAGGCTGTTCTCAGGGCAAAAAAGGATGCAACTCAATATTAGGTAGGTGTTCCTATTGTTTGGTATACTCCTCCATATTATCATGTGTATATGACAAATAAACAAAGTTGAACTTAGAAGGAAAGGAGGAGGTTAGCCAGAAAGGGAGGGGAAAAGATGGCCAGCTTTGTGGTGAGATTGTAGGTGAACACAACATTGAAAATACATAGGCACTTATGATGTGTCCTCAATTGTTATGTAATCTAAAAGTCTCATATTAGCTGGTAGAACTGATGAAATGGAATGAATCATAGAGGTCTTATAACCTATTCCATTCTACAGGTAATTGGTTTTGGCTCATGTCTCTTTATATTCATGTATTTACAGTACCAGTCAAAAGTTTGGACACACCTTCTCATTCAAGGGGTTTTCTTTATTTTTTACTATTTTCTACATTGTATAATAATGGTGAAAACATCAAAACTATGAAATAACACATGGAATCATGTAGTAACCAAAAAAGTGTTAAACAAATCAAAATATATTTTATTGCATTTCAATTAACAGATGTGCCATGTTAAAAGTTAATTTGATGAATTTATTCCCTTCTTAATGCGTTTGAGCCAATTAGTCATGTTGTGACAAGGTAGAGGTGGTATACAGAAGATACAGTAGCCCTATTTGGTGAAAGACCAAGTCCATATTATGGCAAGAGCAGCTCAAATAAGCAAAGCGAAATGACAGTCCATCATTACTTTAAGACATGAAGGTCAGCCAATGCGGAAAATCTCAAGAACTTTGAAAGTTTCTACAAGTGCATGAGGACCGCCACAGGAACGGAAGACCCAGAGTTACCTCTGCTGCAGAGGATAAGTTCATTAGAGTTACCAGCCTCAGAAATTACAGCCCAAATAAATGCTTCACAGAGTTTAAGTAATAGACACATCTCAACATCAACTGTTCAAAGGAGACTACGTGAATCAGGCCTTCATGGTCAAATTGCTGTAAAGAAACAACTACAAAAGGACACCAATAATAAGAAGAGACTTGCTTGGGACAAGAAACACGAGCAATGGACATTAGACCGGTGGAAATCTGTCCTTTGGTCTGTTAAGACCAAATTTGAGATTTTTGGTTCTAACCGCCGTGTTTTTGTGAGACGCAGAGTAGGTGAACGGATGATCTCCGCATGTGTGCTTCCCACCATGAAGCATGGAGGAGGAGGTGTGATGATGTGGGGGTGCTTTGCTGGTGACACTGTCTGTGATTTATTTAGAATTCAAGGCACACTTAAGCAGCATGGCTACCACAGCATTCTACAGTGATACGCCATCCCATCTGGTTTGGACTATCATTTGTTTTTCAAAAGGAAAATGACCCAACACATCTCCAGGCTGCGTAAGGCTATTTGACCAAGAAGGAGAGTGATGGAGTGCTGCATCAGATGACCTGGCCTCCGCAATCACCCGATCTCAACCCAATTGAGATGGTTTGGAATGAGTTAGACCGCAGAGTGAAGGAAAAGCAGCCAAGAAGTGCTCAGCATATGTGGGAACTCCTTCAAGACTGTTGGAAAAGCATTCCAGGTGAAGCTGTTTGAGAGAATGTAGTGAGTGTGCAAAGCTGTCATCAAGGCAAAGGGTGGCTACTTTGAAGAATCTAAAATCTATTTTGATTTGTTTAACACTTTTTTGGTTACTACATGATTCCATATGTGTTATTTCATTGTTTTGATGTCTTCACTGTTATTCTACAATAAAGAAAAAAACCTTGAATGAGTAGGTGTCCAAACCTTTGACTGGTACTGTATATTATAAACTGGGTTTACAAAACATTAAAAACACCTGCTCTTTCAAATCAAATTGTATTGGTCACATACACATGGTTAGCAGATGTTATGTTTCTAGTTCCAACAGTGCAGCAGTATCTAACAGGTCATTTCTAACAATTCCACAACTAAATCTAATATCTAACAAGTCCACAACTAAACCTAATACACACAATCTAGTAAAGGAATGGGATGAGAATATATAAATATAAAATATATCGATGAGCAGTGACAGAGCAGCTAAGATGGAATAGATAGTCTCAATCTTAATGAGCTGTAGTCAATGAACAGCATTCTTACATAGGTATTCCTCTTGTCCAGATGGGATAGGGCAGTGTGCAGTGTGATGGCGATTGCATCGTCTGTGGACCTCTTTCCATGACGTAGACTGACCAGGTGAATCCAGGTGAACGCTACGATCCCTTATTGATGTCACTTGTTAAATTCATTTCAATCAATGTAGATGAAGGTGAGGAGACAGGTTAAAGAAGGACGGGCTCATTGTAATGGCTAGAATGGTATTAATGGAACGGTATCAAACATTATATATATGGAAACCACGTTTGACTCCGTTCCATTGATTCCATTCCATCCATTACAATGAGCCGGTCTTCCTATAGCTCCTCCTCTGGTGGGCACCTACGTCCAGGACTTCCTTCCCAGCGGTGTCTGTGTCCTCCAATGAGCTTTCAGCGACACATACTATAGTAGGGATCAGACCCTGAGAAAGGGGTATTTTATTATAGTTATCCGACCTGTTCAGACCTGTTCCTCATGGAGGTTCATTTATTTTGGTATATTACATATCCTAGGAAGACTGTGACTGACCTAGACAGGGAGACACTCCCTATGAGGGAGAACACATCACAAGATAACAGTATTCTGAATACCAACTTCCTCTGATATGGCAGATTGTTATGTAATGCACTGTTTCCCAATTCCAGTCCTTACGCACCCCAACAGTACTCATTTTTATTGTAACCCTGGACAAATACGCCTGATTCAACATGTCAACAGGCCCTAAATTAGTTGAACGAGGTATGTTTGTTCCGGGCAACAACAAAAATGTGTTCTGTTGAGTGTACTGGAGGACTGGAGTTGGGAAACACTGCTGTAATACATATAGCTAGGTTTCCAGGCTTGTTGTTGTTCACAGCAGGTAGATATTTGTTACTAAAAATAGATGGTAAACTGTGATTCTATGTCATAGTGAGCGATTGTTGCAATACTAGTGGTAGTGAAATTAGTTGTCTTTGCTGCTTTTGAAAGATTATAATTCTCCTATTGTGTTTTTGTGACAGGTCTTTGAAATGGATAGAGAATAGTGACAATCTTCATCTTGTACACGGTTGTTGTGAGTTACATATGGAGTGCTTCAAGGCTCTCTCATATCCAACTCATAAGATCCGATCCAACAAGTATTCATGAGTATGCATAATGCTTCCCCCTGACGATGTTACCTGTCAAGGTGATTCACTGATACCGTATATCCTATAGAAACATCTACCAGCAAGCCATCTCTCCTCTTCCACTGGTGAAGCGGCTACAATGGGCAGCAGGACTACTGCCAAGAACTACATAAAACCTGAGCAAAATATGACATTTTATTCTATTTTATTCCAAAAACAACAACCTCTGCATTTAAAATAAGAACCAATTGTTTATAACAATGTAACTTATCATTGACAATACAGTGTATTATGTATTATCAATCCATTTGATGTCCAAAAAAAAATGAAAATCAAAAGGTATGGGCCCTCACTCCTCAAACAGGACATCCTGGACAATGCTTTCATCACAGGAAAAATGACAGTTTCCAGACAGACAGTATGGTATACAGTAGGTAATACTGTTCTCACATTGTGAAATATGCATATATTATATATAACCAGAGAACGTCAGGCAAAAAGTGAAAACGCATGTTGTTGACATCTTTCAGTGGCCAAAAGATATGGGAGTGAGATTTTCCACTGCAAACACAAAGGACGCATATAGGCAAAGAATGATGTGGTCCAATGACAGGGGGACAAGACAACCTTAGAGATGTCCAAAACTGTTGTCAGAGTACTCAAAAAAGAGCAAGCATTCAACAAATGTATTGAAAATAGCAACGCTTTAATAAAGAGGAGTTTTGCAGACTAATGTCTAGCTAGCTAGGTGACGCATGTCATTCACATTCATGTTGTTTCACAAACGTGTGATCTCATGGCTGATTTGATAGAGCTTCCGAATTGCATTTCGAATGCAACACAGACGTCTTACGGCTATCTGGTGGGACACACATTTATGAATTCCAATGAATGCTTCTGTAAAGAGGTAAGTAAAATATTGGTTTTGCAAACACACGGTAAATGCAATTTCACACATGATCATGCTTTTTACCGGGCACACAAGTCAATAAAAAGACAACACTAATCATGCATAAAGACTTGTCTCTGAAATCAAATTCCTTCAAATTGGATATCAGCAATGTGACCTTGAGAAAAGCTGCGCTTGATGACTTTGGTGCAAAATGTTCCTGTACGGACTGAGAGGACAGTGTCCACTGCCACAATGAAGACACTCTTGGTAGACAAGTTGTGATACTGTTGAACCCAACCCCCATCCCTCATCAAGATGTAGACAAACATTACAGACGTACACCCCATGACATCTCCAAACACAATAACCCCACCACAGCTAGAACAACCCATGTCTCTCCATGGGCCATCACTTACAGAGAACACGTCAAAAACACATGAGGTTATATACAGAGGACAGCAGAACGGTCAGGATTGGTCTATGGGAGTGCACAAACTTGCATGAAACCATTTAACTGACACAGAGGACATTGAGACTGAACTACAACGTTTCAAATAACATCTACACAATGTGGGCTGGTCACAGATCAGAATGCAGTAGTCCGACAGGCCAATGATCAGCAGAATGAGAGGCTCTATAGCGATCTAACAGACGACGGACATGTATTGAGACACGTTACGACACTTGACTACTCGTTGCTAAATACACGCTACCGGATTGCCTGGATGACTTCAGTGACCTCACTGACCTCGGAGGACCCAGAAGCTGGGAGGCCTCGTGGAGGATCACTACCCTGTTTATCTCACGGGGAAGGCATGGACATAGAGAAACACAATCAATAGAAAACAAAGCTTTCCCCAGCCCCTTCGACTGTACATCCCAGCAATGGTTTTAGTTTTGTGCAGTAGAACGCTCACCCCTCCAGGGTTTGTGCTATATATGTTGTCTGTCACCGTTAGTCCCTTTGGGAGTTTGACAGACATGACCCTTGATCACATTTACAGATCCCTGTACTTCCTCCTCACTTGTCCCCTGCCTTCTGCTAAAGTTCCGGACAGCTAGGCTCTCTCTGGGGCTGGAGTTAGCGACAGTATGTCAGATAGTTGCTGATTTACTAGAGCGAGTGTCAGTTTCAGTGTCTCAGGACGCCGTCTCAGAAAGAGCTCCTCAACAACATTCCCCAGTGGTTGGTGAGGAGCTACACTACAATAACTGCCACTCAGAAACACAACGACAGACGCAACAACTCAGTAGGCCTCAACCTGGAGCAGTACAGTTAGCTGGAGAAGAAAAACAAAGAACGCACTCTCCCAACGTTTACTCACAGACAGGGCAAGACTGGTAGGACCATTACAAGAACAGCACATCTATCTATAAAACGCAACCAGTTTCAAAGAGCAGAATCTGTTGTAGCAGCTCAAGAAACATGGATCATATAAAACAACCTCAAGCAGAGCGAACAATGGACGGGACAGCAGAGGCAGAATGTGTTATGACGTTACATATGAAATTATGAGTGGGCCTTCTTCATTGCTTTCATAGGAGTAATACTTTCAGTTTGTGGATGTATGTAGACATGGAATGCTCCATTTCTAACTAGCACAGTGGCCAGTCAATGCCATGCAGACCACAGCTTTCACAGGAACCTATGAAAACAATACACAATAGCCTTTGTACATTTAGATGTCTGAGCGCTACCTAACCCTCAGACAGATACACAGTACATACACACAACATGTGTCTCCAAGCCATTTATCCAAGGTCTTACTACAACTGGCTGTGGAATTTGCAGTTACAACAAAATGGAATGAATACTGATGGTGGTGTACATTGATTTAAATACACAAAAAAAAAGGACACACTTATCCATGTCACAATGATGGCAACAGCAATTCTGACATGAACCTTGGAGAGAAAAGACGTAGCGATACTGTAGTGGTTTGTATGAGATGCTAAGCAGACAATGCGCCTGTAGACATTGATTAAAGTGCGTGCAAACTCTTAGAGAAAGAGAGAGACACTGGTGGATGGGGGCTGGTAGTTGTCTGGAATTCACTACAAAGGGCCAAGCTCCAAACTGGAATACAGCAGTCATCATACCATGGGTTCAGCAGACAGAACATTACCCATTAAAATGATCAAATCAAATACACAATGAATGTGAGCTGTGACTTTTCAAAAGACTTGGATGGGACTATCAGTCATGAAACACAATGTAACAGAGATTCTATTCCACAGAGGCCACTGAAAGAGCACGGACACCAACACGTCTCCAGTCTGTCTCCACCCCGATCTTCTGCTCCTCTATCTTGCATTGTATTTGGTTCTGGATTGGTTTGTTTTGTCTCTCTGCTTTGCTGTCATGGTAAAATACTCCCGGTCCTACATGAAGTGCATCTGCATAGGAAAATAAGCCTGTTACGGTTTAATAACAGATCATTCAGTGTAAGAAACAAAACAGTACAGTAATACTACAAAAAGTAATATAGTAACAAGGTCTTACATTATTCCAGAACCTACTAACAAACCAACAGTAATTGGCATTGACAAATGAAGTATTAAACAGTAAGTGATTAATTATAAAGTAGCAGAGACAGGATTAGAAGTATGATTATGACTAGCCTACTTAGGCCTCTTAACTGATGCCTTGAATCATGACTCACATGCCAGAAGTGGTTAGGGAGAGGACCATGAGGAGAGAGGACAGTGAGGAGAGAGGACAGTGAGGAGTGGAGAGAGGACAGTGAGGAGTGGAGAGAGGACAGTGAGGAGTGGAGAGAGGACAGTGAGGAGTGGCGAGAGGACCGTGAGGAGAGAGGACAGTGAGGAGTGGAGAGAGGACAGTGAGGAGTGGAGAGAGGACAGTGAGGAGTGGAGAGAGGACAGTGAGGAGTGGAGAGAGGACAGTGAGGAGTGGAGAGAGGACAGTGAGGAGTGGAGAGAGGACAGTGAGGAGTGGCGAGAGGACAGTGAGGAGAGGAGAGAGGACCGTGAGGAGAGAGGACAGTGAGGAGTGGAGAGAGGACAGTGAGGAGTGGAGAGAGGACAGTGAGGAGTGGAGAGAGGACAGTGAGGAGTGGAGAGAGGACAGTGAGGAGTGGAGAGAGGACGGTGAGGAGTGGAGAGAGGACAGTGAGGAGTGAGAGGAAGGTTGGGAGTGGACAGTGAAGAGAGGACGGTGAGGAAAATACAGTAAAGAGAGGACAGTGAGGAGAGGACAGTGAGAAGTGGACAGTAAAGAGAGGACAGTGGGGATTACCTGGGCTCCTGGCATGGGGGCAAATGGATTGGTGTGTCGCAGGACAGGCTGGTTGTACATCATAGACTGTGGTGCCATCATAGGGACTCCACCCATCTGCCCCATCTGATGAGGAGGCATCTATGACGGAGGGAGGGAGACGAAATGTCACCTGAGGATCAGTGGTCTTGGTGTGCAGATCCCCCCTCATTGTTAGGCCTGGGTACTGTACCATGGTGCAGATCATTCCTCATTGTTAGGCCTGGATACTGTACCATGGTGCAGATCATTCCTCATTGTTAGGCCTGGGTACTGTACCATGGTGCAGATCATTCCTCATTGTTAGGCCTGGGTACTGTACCATGGTGCAGATCATTCCTCATTGTTAGGCCTGGATACTGTACCATGGTGCAGATCATTCCTCATTGTTAGGCCTGGATACTGTACCATGGTGCAGATCATTCCTCATTGTTAGGCCTGGGTACTGTACCATGGTGCAGATCATTCCTTATTGTTAGGCCTGGATACTGTACCATGGTGCAGATCATTCCTCATTGTTAGGCCTGGATACTGTACCATGGTGCAGATCATTCCTCATTGTTAGGCCTGGGTACTGTACCATGGTGCAGATCATTCCTTATTGTTAGGCCTGGATACTGTACCATGGTGCAGATCATTCCTCATTGTTAGGCCTGGATACTGTACCATGGTGCAGATCATTCCTCATTGTTAGGCCTGGGTACTGTACCATGGTGCAGATCATTCCTCATTGTTAGGCCTGGGTACTGTACCATGGTGCAGATCATTCCTCATTGTTAGGCCTGGGTACTGTACCATGGTGCAGATCATTCCTTATTGTTAGGCCTGGGTACTGTACCATGGTGCAGATCATTCCTCATTGTTAGGCCTGGATACTGTACCATGGTGCAGATCATTCCTCATTGTTAGGCCTGGATACTGTACCATGGTGCAGATCATTCCTTATTGTTAGGCCTGGGTACTGTACCATGGTGCAGATCATTCCTCATTGTTAGGCCTGGATACTGTACCATGGTGCAGATCATTCCTTATTGTTAGGCCTTGGTACTGTACCATGGTGCAGATCATTCCTTATTGTTAGGCCTTGGTACTGTACCATGGTGCAGATCATTCCTTATTGTTAGGCCTGGGTACTGTACCATGGTGCAGATCATTCCTTATTGTTAGGCCTTGGTACTGTACCATGGTGCAGATCATTCCTTATTGTTAGGCCTGGGTACTGTACCATGGTGCAGATCATTCCTTACCATTCCATAAACAGGCAGTTGCTGTGTCGTCATGGGAAAAGCGACTGGCGCTGGAGCCTATGGAGAGAAAGGGTGAAATGGAACAATGCAAGACTAGAAGAACAGACTGAGGAATGCACTACAGGTAACTACAGGTAACTACAGGTAGTCCCTCTACAGATAGTCATCTACTTACATAGCCAGTATAGATCATTCCATTCTGCAGCATGAGGGTAAGGAGAGGAGGAGCAATAGCAGGACATGTAGATGGGAATGGATGGTGTGGTGGATAATTGAGTGGAAAATGTAAAGAGAAGATGGATGAAAAAATGAAATGAAAAGAGGAGAGATAATTAGAGTGCAAACTTATTCAAATATGCAGAGGAAAAATGAGAATCGCCCGAGAAGAGCTGCAATAACCACTTCCATTTTGAAAGGTGGGATTTGCAGCAGAATGCCAGTGTATAATGTGTGCTGTTAGATTCCATAAGGAAAGAGTAGATCTAATATATCTAATATCAAAGCCACCTTTTGCATTGCTGGCTTGTCCTTAACATTATATTTGGTGAGAGTAAGCAGGAGACTCTTGCAACGCCAGGAACCCGAGTTCGATTCCCGCTGGGGCCACCCATACGGAAATGTATGCACATACATTATGACTAATGTCTCTTTGTATAAAAGCGTCTGCTAAATGGCATATATTACATACTGTCTCTCACCAGCTGTGGTATGGGCATAGCTTGAGGAGCCATGAGTGTGTGGTGGCTCCAGTTGGGGGTGGTGCATGTGGTTTTGGCCTGCCAGTGAGTCCCCCCTGTGGGCCTCTTCTCTACCAGGTGGGTCCACTGGAGCTCTGGCCTGAGGGGGGCGGGATGGGGTTATGTATCAGATCAGGATTCAGACATTCTTGAGGATGAATAACTAAATAGGGATCCAATATTATACTGTATTATACTGGATCCAATATTATACTGTATTATACTGGATCCAATACTATACTGTATTATACTGGATCCAATACTATATTATACTGGATCCAATACTATACTGTATTATACTGGATCCAATATTATACTGTAGATACTTTGCTCATCGCTCCTTTTCTAAGAGTTTTGACACTCACTTTTTGGCTGGTGTTTCTCCGAACTGCAAGTCTGGAAAATGAGCGATTAAGATGTGTTACATGCTCAGATGTTATTACAGACTATTTAATTCCTACTGAAAAAGAAAATAATATGTGAAGCAACAAGTAAAAGAGAGAGAGACTCACTACCAACAAGGCTGGCTAAAGAGGAGTCCAGGTGACTGGGTATCATCTTTCCCCCAGAGTGCAGCGGTATCCCAGGGCTGTGGGAGTGGATGTGTGTGGGCTGAGCTGGCTTCAGAAGATCCCCTGGGAGCCCCAAACCTGAGGACAGAGACATACAGGGGGATAGAGTTTGTTCTCACAAGGAAAGAGTCCAAGAGTGAATGTTTATTTCCCTTTTGTTTATTATCGATTTAACTTGCTTTGGCAATGTAAACATGTTTCCAATAAAGCCATTTGTATTGAATTAAGTCAGGTCCCACAGAGACAGAGTCAGGCTACAGAGAGTCAGGCTACAGAGAGACAGAAAGTCAGGCTACAGAGAGACAGAGAGAGAGAGAGAGAGAGACAGGCTACAGGGAGACAGAGAGAGGCAGGCTACAGGGAGAGAGAGAGAGAGAGAGAGAGAGAGAGAGAGAGAGAGAGAGAGAGAGAGAGAGAGAGTCAGGCTACAGAGAGAGAGAGTCAAGCTACAGGGAGAGAGAGAGAGAGAGAGAGAGAGAGAGAGAGACAGAGAGAGAGAGGCTACAGGGAGAGAGAGGAGAGAGAGAGAGAGAGAGAGAGAGAGAGAGAGAGAGAGAGAGAGAGAGAGAGAGAGAGGCAGGCTACAGGGGGGAGAGAGAGAGGCAGGCTACAGGGAGAGAGAGAGAGAGGCAGGCTACAGGGGGAGAGAGAGAGAGGCAGGCTACAGGGAGAGAGAGAGAGAGAGAGAGAGAGTCAGGCTACAGGTTACAGGGAGAGAGAGAGCGAGAGAGAGAGAGAGTCAGGCTGCAGGCTACAGGTTAATAGCCCTAGCCTCAAGCATATTGTAAGGCTGTTTCAGTCCTGTCATATTGTAAGGCTGTTTCAGTTCTGTCATATTGTAAGGCTGTTTCAGTCCTGTCATATTGTAAGGCTATTTCAGTCCTGTCATATTGTAAGGCTGTTTCAGTCCTGTCATATTGTAAGGCTGTTTCAGTCCAGTCATATTGTAAGGCTGTTTCAGTCCAGTCATATTGTAAGGCTATTTCAGTCCTGTCATATTGTAAGGCTGTTTCAGTCCTGTCATATTGTAAGGCTATTTCAGTCCTGTCATATTGTAAGGCTATTTCAGTCCTGTCATATTGTAAGGCTGTTTCAGTCCTGTCATATTGTAAGGCTGTTTCAGTCCTGTCATATTGTAAGGCTATTTCAGTCCAGTCATATTGTAAGGCTGTTTCAGTCCTGTCATATTGTAAGGCTATTTCAGTCCAGTCATATTGTAAGGCTATTTCAGTCCTGTCATATTGTAAGGCTGTTTCAGTCCTGTCATATTGTAAGGCTGTTTCAGTCCTCTCATATTGTAAGGCTATTTCAGTCCTGTCATATTGTAAGGCTATTTCAGTCCTGTAAGGCTGTTTCAGTCCTGTCATATTGTAAGGCTGTTTCAGTCCTCTCATATTGTAAGGCTATTTCAGTCCTGTCATATTGTAAGGCTGTTTCAGTCCTGTCATATTGTAAGGCTATTTCAGTCCTGTCATATTGTAAGGCTATTTCAGTCCAGTCATATTGCTGGCTATTTCAGTCCTGTCAGCTGTCCAGTAGAAAGCTACAAGCCACGTTGACTCAGCGATCAGAGAGAGAGAGGGACCCAGCAGGGATAGTTATCATAGAGAGAGAGGGACCCAGCAGGGATAGTTATCATAGAGAGAGAGGGACCCAGCAGGGATAGTTATCATAGAGAGAGAGGGACCCAGCAGGGATAGTTATCATAGAGAGAGAGGGACCCAGCAGGGATAGTTATCATAGAGAGAGAGGGACCCAGCAGGGATAGTTATCATAGAGAGAGAGGGACCCAGCAGGGATAGTTATCATAGAGAGAGAGGGACCCAGCAGGGATAGTTATCATAGAGAGAGAGGGACCCAGCAGGGATAGTTATCATAGAGAGAGAGGGACCCAGCAGGGATAGTTATCATAGAGAGAGAGGGACCCAGCAGGGATAGTTATCATAGAGAGAGAGGGACCCAGCAGGGATAGTTATCATAGAGAGAGAGGGACCCAGCAGGGATAGTTATCATAGAGAGAGAGGGACCCAGCAGGGATAGTTATCATAGAGAGAGAGGGACCCAGCAGGGATAGTTATCATAGAGAGAGAGGGACCCAGCAGGGATAGTTATCATAGAGAGAGAGGGACCCAGCAGGGATAGTTATCATAGAGAGAGAGGGACCCAGCAGGGATAGTTATCATAGAGAGAGAGGGACCCAGCAGGGATAGTTATCATAGAGAGAGAGGGACCCAGCAGGGATAGTTATCATAGAGAGAGAGGGACCCAGCAGGGATAGTTATCATAGAGAGAGAGGGACCCAGCAGGGATAGTTATCATAGAGAGAGAGAGGGACCCAGCAGGGATAGTTATCATAGAGAGAGAGGGACCCAGCAGGGATAGTTATCATAGAGAGAGAGGGACCCAGCAGGGATAGTTATCATAGAGAGAGAGAGGGACCCAGCAGGGATAGTTATCATAGAGAGAGAGAGGGACCCAGCAGGGATAGTTATCATAGAGAGAGAGAGGGACCCAGCAGGGATAGTTATCATAGAGAGAGAGGGACCCAGCAGGGATAGTTATCATAGAGAGAGAGGGACCCAGCAGGGATAGTTATCATAGAGAGAGAGGGACCCAGCAGGGATAGTTATCATAGAGAGAGAGGGACCCAGCAGGGATAGTTATCATTGAGAGGAGGAAACTGCATTAGGGACACAACTGGACATTTCACTTCTTCTAACAAAGGTTGGGCTCAGTTCCACTTCAACTCAATTAACATCAATTCAGGAGCATACAATTCACAACCTGTTAAAATGTGCTTGACTTGGTTAGCTTGAAATAATTTGTGGAAGACTTCAGGAGTATACAGTGTGTGTTTGTACTGTATGGATGTGTAGTCTGTGAGCCTCACCTCCCCAGGCGTTGCTGTTAGACGGTACAGTGTGTGTTTGTACAGTATGGATGTGTAGTCTGTGAGCCTCACCTCCCCAGGCGTTGCTGTTAGACGGTACAGTGTGTGTTTGTACTGTATGGATGTGTAGTCTGTGAGCCTCACCTCCCCAGGCGTTGCTGTTAGACGGTACAGTGTGTGTTTGTACTGTATGGATGTGTAGTCTGTGAGCCTCACCTCCCCAGGCGTTGCTGTTAGACGGTACAGTGTGTGTTTGTACTGTATGGATGTGTAGTCTGTGAGCCTCACCTCCCCAGGCGTTGCTGTTAGACGGTACAGTGTGTGTTTGTACTGTATGGATGTGTAGTCTGTGAGCCTCACCTCCCCAGGCGTTGCTGTTAGACGGTACAGTGTGTGTTTGTACTGTATGGATGTGTAGTCTGTGAGCCTCACCTCCCCAGGCGTTGCTGTTAGACGGTACAGTGTGTGTTTGTACTGTATGGATGTGTAGTCTGTGAGCCTCACCTCCCCAGGCGTTGCTGTTAGACGGTACAGTGTGTGTTTGTACTGTATGGATGTGTAGTCTGTGAGCCTCACCTCCCCAGGCGTTGCTGTTAGACGGTACAGTGTGTGTTTGTACTGTATGGATGTGTAGTCTGTGAGCCTCACCTCCCCAGGCGTTGCTGTTAGACGGTACAGTGTGTGTTTGTACTGTATGGATGTGTAGTCTGTGAGCCTCACCTCCCCAGGCGTTGCTGTTAGACGGTACAGTGTGTGTTGTCTGGATGGTTGGGTTGTAGGCGGGCTGGACGTTGAATAGGTCGCTGGTGAGGTTTGGCACGCTGGGGAGACAGAGGAGAGAGTCAGACAGCAGAGATAAAAAAAGAGAGCAGAGCAGACCCCTTCGGGGGGGGGGGGGGGGGGGGGTTCCTATTCACTAATAACCCAACTTATATACTATAAAGTGATTTAGCTAGCTCCCATCTTTAATAAGATACATAGTGTAGTTATACAGAGCAAACAAACTGAATGAAACATACCCATAGGTCTTAAACACGACAATTATCAGACAGCGGATCTGCTTACTTATTTGTACCGGATAGAACAGATGAGTTGGAGAAGAGTTCTGTGGCCCCACTGCTGCTGTTGGCACTGCCCACTGACTGGGCACTGGGAGAGCTGGTGGGCATGGCTCCCTCATGCTGCGGGACAGACACACAGGAGTGAATCCACATGAGACGAAAGAAAGTACAACAGGGCTGGGTTGTACATGTGTTTCCTAATTAGCCTATATAGGGGTACATTATGTGAAAGAACAATGTATAACAAGTGTTTATAATATGTAAATGATAAGCGTTATAATTTATTCTCACTTATATAAGTATTCATACAGTAATGCATTTACAATGTAATGGGCTATTGAAGAAAGTTGTTCTACAGTGGTAGCAGTCTGACCTGGAGGCTGTTCGGGTCCTCCGTCTGTTCCATGAGGCTGAGGGAGATTCCAGTACTGGACAGTGATGATACAGCACTGGTTAAGGTGCTGGCTCTAGAGAGACCACACAGCGCTTGTCAGGGACCACCACGCACACTAACTGTCACACATAGCACTCTGGGACTAACCACAGGGATCAGAAAAACACTAATAATGTACCTGACTGTGTGCCGTAATTGTATTGCAAAAGACAGGCATTCTACAGCATACCACAACAGTAGTGTGACATTTTTATTGTCAAGACATGACATACTAACTAATGGTGGAGCAGTGACTGATAAATATGTTGACGTGCCTGCTTCAGTGACTGATAAATATGTTGACGTGCCAGCTTCAGTGACTGATAAATATGTTGACCTGCCAGCTTCAGTGACTGATAAATATGTTGACGTGCCAGCTTCAGTGACTGATAAATATGTTGACGTGCCAGCTTCAGTGACTGATAAATATGTTGACGTGCCAGCTTTAGTGACTGATAAATATGTTGACGTGCCAGCTTCAGTGACTGATAAATATGTTGACGTGCCTGCTTCAGTGACTGATAAATATGTTGACGTGCCAGCTTCAGTGACTGATAAATATGTTGACGTGCCAGCTTCAGTGACTGATAAATATGTTGACGTGCCAGCTTCAGTGACTGATAAATATGTTGACGTGCCAGCTTCAGTGACTGATAAATATGTTGACGTGCCAGCTTCAGTGACTGATAAATATGTTGACGTGCCAGCTTCAGTGACCGATAAATATGTTGACGTGCCAGCTTCAGTGACCGATAAATATGTTGACCTGCCAGCTTCAGTGACCGATAAATATGTTGACCTGCCAGCTTCAGTGACCGATAAATATGTTGACGTGCCAGCTTCAGTGACTGATAAATATGTTGACGTGCCAGCTTCAGTGACCGATAAATATGTTGACGTGCCAGCTTCAGTGACTGATAAATATGTTGACGTGCCAGCTTCAGTGACTGATAAATATGTTGACGTGCCAGCTTCAGTGACCAATAAATATGTTAACGTGCCTGCTTCAGTGACCGATAAATATGTTGACGTGCCAGCTTCAGTGACCAATAAATATGTTGACATGCCAGCTTCAGTGACTGATAAATATGGTGACATGCCAGCTTCAGTGACTGATAAATATGTTGACCTGCCAGCTTCAGTGGCTGATAAATATGTTGACATGCCTGCTTCAGTGACTGATAGATATGTTGACATGCCTGCTTCAGTGACCGATAAACATGTTGACATGCCAGCTTCAGTGACGGATAAATATGTTGACATGCCAGCTTCAGTGACTGATAAATATGTTGACCTGCCAGCTTCAGTGGCTGATAAATATGTTGACATGCCAGCTTCAGTGACTGATAGATATGTTGACATGTCTGCTTCAGTGACTGATATGTTGACATACCTGCTTCAGTGACCGATAAACATGTTGACATGCCAGCTTCAGTGACTGATAAATATGTTGACATGCCAGCTTCAGTGACTGATAAATATGGTGACATGCCAGCTTCAGTGACTGATAAATATGGTGACATGCCAGCTTCAGTGACTGATATGTTGACATGCCAGCTTCAGTGACCGATAAATATGTTGACATGCCAGCTTCAGTGACTGATAAATATGTTGACATGCCAGCTTCAGTGTAAATGCCTCCTTCAGACTCAAAGTGTTACCTGGTGTCTGTGGAGAGCTCCTTGGTTCTCCTCCCCTCCAGAGAGGCCAGATGCTGCTCCAGAGCTTCCAGGAGGCTGCTAGGGGCCTGATGGAGAAAGGGGGAGGGTGAAGCAACAATACTTTACCAAGGGAGAACAGCATTGTGTAGAGAAATTGGGAAAACACACACACCCAAAAGCGTGCTGTCACACACACACTCACAGGCGCGGTGCGCACAAATTTTTGCACGCACAAGCACACAGACACACACGCGCACACACAGAGCCAAATAACACATTGTTCAGCATAGTCTCCATATTTGCAGGTATTTTTACATATCAATACATCTGGTATAATTAGGTTTGGCTTCACGCCACACATGCGCAGATCAGTCATCTCTCTCATGCAATCAAGTAGACAGGCCTGGGAGGTCATTACAGTGTATGGTCCTGAGGGGTTCAGAATACAGAAAAGAGCTTAGCCCATGCATCTATGCCCCCACACACACAAATCACAGTCCATTAACGGCCAGTTAACCAATGGATTCCGTTTTATATGCTAAGTTGAGTATCACTATTCATTCATGAATATTAATGTAATAAATTGTATTTTACAGGTTAGAGGAGACATAATATTAGTGGATGCTACAATTCTGTCATTAACTTAGTGTCCAATTCAAAAAGGGTTTGGGAGCCAAACGAGTTAACTGACAGAAAAGCCAAATATCTGATGAAAATTAGGTAAACACATTTGGCAAATGAATAGCATATTTTATAAAGATCTAAAAAAAGATGGTTTAATAAACCAAGGATGAGCAAATTAATTTTGCACATGTCATACCCATGTTTCAACCAGAGGCTTGCTTTCCATTACAGAACACAATCTTAACACATGCAGCAACTTGTACAATTATTTGGGGGAAACGTGAATAATTAGAATTCTGGATATCCTTCTTCAGATGCTAGAATATTCTAAAGGTTTAAAGTAAAGAAAAAACATCTACAGCTCAGTAAAGACATGGGTTACTATTTAGTTGAACAGGGATACATAAGGTCTTCATAAGCACTGCAAACATGACATAACAGTTTACAGAACCATTTGTTCATGATTGTTTTTCCCAATGTGGAGGGAAACACCATGAGTGTCATTGAAGAAAGCTTCAACAAGCGTTTGTAGCGTTACATCAGATGTTATGCACTGCTTAGGATGGCATTATGGACACTTTTCAAGAAATATTTGCAGAAACCAATTTGGTAGAAACCATTCGCTGCTCTCCCCACAGCTATTTTGATGGGATATCTTTTCAGGTAAAATATGTACAATAGTGTTCATTTTGAGGCAACACAAAGTTAAACTGTATGAGAAATCATGAAGGGATGTCAAACCTTGATGTACAAAAGGCTTATATGGGCAACACCATAGGCCCATATCTGCTAGGACAGAGGCTGAATTTGCCTGACTTTTCAGTGTCATTTCAAAATCAAACTAAATGTATTTTGTGATTCAACTAGAAAAAAAATACTAAAATCAAGGTAAAGCAAAAAAAAATCACCAGCACTTGACCCCCCACTTCTAGATCCAACTCTACTGTTAGCTACGTTATTGAGGAAAAATGTCCTTTCTATGCCTGTGATATGTGGTTGTCCCAACTAGCTATCTTAAGATGAATGCACTAACTGTAAGTCGCTCTGGATAAGAGCGTCTGCTATATCACTAAAACGTATGTTTTGCACAATCTCCAAAATTAGGAAGGGTCACATATTTGGAACCCATTTTGAAAGTAGCCCCCTCTGTACCCCAGAGCTCAGAGAGAGGGGGGTTCATCAGAATGAGAGGAAGGGCTTGTGGAAGTCTGTAGGGTGAGTAGGGAATGAGAGCGTTTACAATGGAGCCACATGGGAGATATTGAGATGAAATGTACCACTGACCTGTGTGAGATCGGGGATGTCACCCTGATCAATTCCAACTTGCTGTGTCACAAAAAAGGAGGGAGGGGGGGGGGTAAAAACCAAACATAATTTAAAAAAATAAACAAACAAACAAATGAACAAACAACCACGGAATAAAGGGGGGGTAGGTGTGTGGAGGAGGGAAATAGAAGAATGAAACCAAAGGATCCATTACTCCATGCACTGACTACAAACAAAACAATAAAAAGACAACAGGGGAATTGGCATGCCCACACGTACATACAGTACACACACACACAGGATCTGAAGACTGGTTTGAAATGAATGTTTACACATTGAAATGCCATTGACAGGTGGGCCGGGTACATTGGGCTGTAATACTCATGTGACTGCAAGGTGAGAAACATCCAAAAGAAACACACAACTAATGTTGACTTTGAACGAAAAAGGCAGGGGAACAAATGACAAACACATTGTTAGACGACTAAATGAATGGGCCCTTAAAGTCAACGTTAGCCCGTTTTTGGATAGAACCCCACCCCCATCACCCCAAACCTTCCTCCAAATAGTAACCAAATCAGTAAAGACAGCAAGAACGCCTTTTAATAAAAGAATGCAGGAGAAACTATAAAACTACAGAGAGACACTAATTATCTTCGCAATACGGCCTTCTGAATTACAAGTAGTACTTCACTTGGATAACAGCAGACATTCATCATTGCAAAAGAGAGAAAGGGAAGGAAAGAGTAAGAAAAAAACCTCTTGCTTAGACATGCAACGCAGGCATCAGAACAGGCAGCACATGGAGGGGCCTTCACTGTGAGATTTTTATGCCCACTAATAGGCTAACCTCTGCATTCATGACCTCAGCATGAGCCTCCACCACACGGCAACAGAGGGACAGGGAGAAAGAGACGGAGAGGAGCAGAGGTCTAGGAGAAGAGCCCTACCTTCCTGCTGGATCTATCTGAAACCTTCCTTTCCTCAACACAAGCGAAACAGGGAAACATTACCTCTGCAACTTTGAGAAACTCTGACAGCTTGGTCATTCTGTTGAGAAACGTCTTATAGATCTCCAGGGCGTCTTTGCATTGGTTCTTCTTCATGTCAAAATATTTCTCTTTAGGATAAAAAAAAAAGAGGATATGTTAACTAAGCAAAGAACAAAAGAAAAAGGGACAAAGCATTTTAGCTAGTTCTTTTGTAGATACATTTACAAACATCCTAGTAACACCATAGTGACACCCTAGTAACACCATAGTGACATCCTAGTAACACCATAGTAACACCCTAGTAACACCATAGTGACATCCTAGTAACACCATAGTAACACCCTAGTAACACCATAGTGACATCCTAGTAACACCATAGTGACACCCTAGTAACACCATAGTAACACCATAGTAACACCATAGTGACATCCTAGTAACACCATAGTGACACCGTAGTAACACCATAGTGACATCCTAGTAACACCATAGTAACACCATAGTAACACCATAGTAACACCCTAGTGACACCATAGTGACATCCTAGTGACATCCTAGTAACACCATAGTAACACCATAGTAACACCATAGTGACATCCTAGTAACACCATAGTGACACCCTAGTAACACCATAGTGACATCCTAGTAACACCATAGTAACACCATAGTAACACCCTAGTGACACCCTAGTGACATCCTAGTGACATCCTAGTAACACCATAGTAACACCATAGTAACACCATAGTAACATCCTAGTAACACCATAGTGACACCCTAGTAACACCATAGTGACATCCTAGTAACACCATAGTAACACCATAGTAACACCCTAGTGACACCCTAGTGACATCCTAGTGACATCCTAGTAACACCATAGTAACACCCTAGTAACACCATAGTGACATCCTAGTAACACCATAGTGACACCCTAGTAACACCATAGTAACACCATAGTGACATCCTAGTAACACCATAGTGACACCCTAGTAACACCATAGTGACATCCTAGTAACACCATAGTAACACCATAGTAACACCCTAGTGACACCCTAGTGACATCCTAGTGACATCCTAGTAACACCATAGTAACACCATAGTAACACCATAGTGACATCCTAGTAACACCATAGTAACACCATAGTAACACCCTAGTAACACCCTAGTGACACCCTAGTGACATCCTAGTGACATCCTAGTAACACCATAGTAACACCATAGTAACACCCTAGTGACACCCTAGTGACATCCTAGTAACACCATAGTAACACCATAGTAACACCATAGTGACACCATAGTGACACCCTAGTAACACCATAGTAACACCCTAGTAACACCATAGTGACACCCTAGTGACACCCTAGTAACACCATAGTAACACCATAGTAACACCATAGTAACACCCTAGTGACACCCTAGTGACATCCTAGTGACATCCTAGTAACACCATAGTAACACCATAGTGACATCCTAGTAACACCATAGTGACACCCTAGTGACACCCTAGTAACACCATAGTAACACCATAGTAACACCATAGTGACATCCTAGTAACAGCATAGTAACACCATAGTGACACCCTAGTAACACCCTAGTAACACCCTAGTAACACCATAGTGACATCCTAGTAACACCATAGTAACACCATAGTAACACCATAGTGACATCCTAGTAACACCATAGTGACACCCTAGTGACACCATAGTGACATCCTAGTAACACCATAGTAACACCATAGTAACACCATAGTGACATCCTAGTGACATCCTAGTGACATCCTAGTAACACCATAGTAATACCATAGTAACACCATAGTGACATCCTAGTAACACCATAGTGACATCATAGTGACATCCTAGTGACATCCTAGTGACATCCTAGTGACATCCTAGTGACACCCTAGTAACACCATAGTGACACCCTAGTAACACCATAGTGACACCCTAGTAACACCATAGTAACATCCTAGTAACACCATAGTAACACCATAGTGACACCATAGTAACACCATAGTGATACCCTAGTGACACCATAGTGACACCCTAGTAACACCATAGTAACATCCTAGTAACATCCTAGTAACACCATAGTAACACCATAGTAACACCATAGTGACACCATAGTGACACCCTAGTAACACCATAGTGACACCCTAGTGACACCCTAGTAACATCCTAGTGACATCCTAGTAACACCCTAGTAACACCATAGTGACACCCTAGTGACACCCTAGTGACACCCTAGTGACACCCTAGTAACATCCTAGTGACACCCTAGTAACACCCTAGTAACACCCTAGGACACCCTAGTAACATCCTAGTGACATCCTAGTAACACCATAGTGACATCCTAGTGACACCATAGTGACATCCTAGTGACACCCTAGTGACATCCTAGTGACATCCTCGTAACACCATAGTGACACCCTAGTAACACCCTAGTAACACCCTAGTGACACCCTAGTAACACCATAGTGACACCCTAGTAACACCATAGTGACACCCTAGTAACACCATAGTGACACCCTAGTGACACCCTAGTGACACCCTAGTAACACCATAGTGACATCCTAGTAACATCCTAGTAACACCATAGTGACACCCTAGTAACACCATAGTGACACCATAGTGACACCATAGTGACATCCTAGTAACATCCTAGTAACACCATAGTGACATCCTAGTAACACCCTAGTGACATCCTAGTGACACCATAGTGACATCCTAGTAACACCATAGTGACATCCTAGTGACACCATAGTGACATCCTAGTGACACCATAGTGACACCCTAGTAACACCATAGTGACATCCTAGTGACACCCTAGTGACACCCTAGTGACACCATAGTGACACCCTAGTAACACCCTAGTAACACCCTAGTGACACCATAGTGAGACCCTAGTGACACCCTAGTGACACCCTAGTGACACCATAGTGACATCATAGTGACATCATAGTGACACCGTAGTGACATCCTAGTGACACCCTAGTGACACCCTAGTGACACCCTAGTGACACCCTAGTGACACCCTAGTGACACCCTAGTAACACCCTAGTAACACCCTAGTAACACCCTAGTAACACCCTCGTAACACCATAGTTATCTTCTAACTAACAGATAGTGTACTTACCCAGCATGTTGATAACTCCTTCATTGTAGGCAGCAAAGAGGCGGATGGAGTCTTTAAAGAGCAGCAAGAAGGCGCTGTTGATGACGCCATTGGTCAGTTCATTAGAGTTAGCCTGGGAAGAGAACAGATGCGACATTGAGATTTCATACTGACAGCTAGCTCACTGTCATCATGTAGCCCATATTAAGGACCGCTCAACACCACAACCATGCAGCCTACCTGAAAGTCCAGCAGAGCATCCAGCTGATTCTGAATGATAGGTAGAGTCTTGATCAGCTTGTCAACGGTCATGGTGCGCATCATACCATCAACCCTGTCAGCAAGAGACACGCAGCGCCACTTTAACAGGACAAGTGGTGACTGACTAACATGTTCATACAGCATGAATCAAACAACTCCCTGTCAATCATGTTGATACGTAATATAATCCACACATTATCCAAAGAGGCTGCTGAAATAAATGACTTGTTTAGCTGGATTACCTTCAATCTAATTAAAGGCTTGTCCCCAATTATTGCCACTGTTTCTCCCTCTTGAGGTGGGCCTGGCCACTGAGGTAAAGTATGTATCCCAGGGTGACAATGTGGAGGTTTTCCACACTAGCCACTACAGGACATCTTACCCCCTCTTCATCTTGGTGAAGTCCACAGCCACCAGTCTGTAGGACAGGGCCTTTTCATTCAGATACCTGCTGTAGCGTCTGATGAACGTTGACATATCAGAACCTGGCAGAGAGGGAGCACTTACATTCATATTTAGAGTGCTGGCCTGGCAGCTTACAGAGCCACACCTCTGCAGCGCATTCAGAGTGACAGTTTGAATTGTTGTACTGCACACTGTTGTTCATGCATTGCACGATTATAATGTTTTTTATGCATGTACAGTATGTCTCTGGTGCGAAATGGCTTGCGTTGAAAAATTCCCTACAGTACCTTGTAATGCCCCCTTATCCAAGAAGTTGCTCAGGTTAAAAAGTGTGTTTCTGGACGCCAGGTACTGAATTAATCGCTGGTGATAAAATACAGAGAGAGTGGGATCAAAACCAGTAAGAATAAAGATTCAATCAAATGTTTTAATTCCAGAGTACAGTGCATAATATAATAATACATTATATGCCATTTAGCAGACACTTTTAACCAAAGCGACTTACAGTCATGCGTGCATACATTTCACATACGGGTGGTCCCGGGAATTGAACCCACCATCCTGGCGTTGCAAGTGTCATGCTCTACCAGTAACAATTGAGCTACAGTGAAGCCAGTCATTGCCGTACATCATTGGGCTCCCGAGTGGCGCAGCGGTCTAAGGCACTGCATCTCAGTGCTTGAGGCGTCACTACAGACAACCTGGTTTGAATCCCGCTGTATCACAACCGGCTGTGATTGGGAGTCCCATAGGGCGGCGCACAATTGGCCCAGCGTCGTCTGGGTTTGGCCAGTGTAGGCCATCATTGTAAATAAGAATTTGTTCTTAACTGATTTGTCTAATTAAATAAAGGTTAAATAAAAAAATATAAAATAAAAATCGGACAAGTGGGGACATTTTGCCGGTCCCCACAAGGAAAAGTGCTATTTTAGGCTTAGAGGTTACGGTTAGGAGTTTTTATTTTATTTAGTTAGGGTTAGGTCTAGTTTTAGGCTTAGTGTTAAGGTTAGGCTTATGGTTAGGTTAAAACTGTGTGTGTGTGTGCGCATGTGTGTGTGTTTGTTACGCACCTCGTTGCCGTACATCATGAGGTGGTGCGTGGTGATGAGGGATTTGAACACCACCACCCAGCTGTTGTTGGCCGTCCTCTCAAACAACGTGTCAGCCAGGTGGGGGACACTCACGGTCAGCTCGTTGGTGCAGTGGATCAGGTCTGCCAAAAAACACGGCATGTGGACAATTAAACATTGGATAGTGGTTTCTGTGGTTTACATATAGTCTACTTTACAGGTTGATCAACTCATGTGAAGATTCCTAACCGCAGTTGGATCTCTGGTCGGCACCTCCCACCCTTGAAAAAGATCCTGTTACTAGCGAATTAACTATCACTTATTATGCCTTAATTACAGTGACTAACCAGCGATTAACATTTCAAACTGGAAATCTGATTGTAAAGCAGACGGTGATCAAAAGAACTCAAATATAATTATGTATTCCTTCCAGACATTTGACTGTAGGAGGGATTTCCCTCCCAGGAGTTTAAGCTTATGCTAAACCATACAAGAGAATATAAAAGTACATTTCCTACATTCTTACCCACAGGATTTTTCCACTTTCCTCAAAGACTGAAATTTGAACTATGTGAGGCATCAGGATAATCCATAGCATTACAGACTCTTTAAATAACTACATTTGCAGTAGGCTACCACATTTTTAAGTCTTCGATTCCACTCAGAAATTACATTTTTTTATTATTTTAGCTTATGTAATTGCACACAAAATGACTCTAACATGACTCAAATTTGCACAATTGATTACTTCCAATAAAGATTGGGTAAATAGAGAATTCTATAATGAAAAATTCCTTCCCAGAAAATAACCAGAGCGGCAACACAAGATTTGTTCCATTGAACCAATAACCCTCTGGGTCTGTGTTGTTACAGGACAGGCCTGACTGAGCTTCAGTGATTGACTGGACACAGTCATTATTGGGGTAGAAAGCCACCTAACCTAATCATCAGCAGTTAAATGTGGAGAAATGACTTGATATCAATACACACTCCAGTTCCCCACCACACAGATAATCATAGAAATGTTGAGATCAAGGTTGTCTATGATACTGTTGTCATTGCACTAATATGAATGGCCCATGGACACCAGCTCACCACAGACTAAAGTAGCTGAGAAACCTCAAAGGCTACATACAGCACAGTATACTGTGCCTTTAAGGCAGCAATAATATCTGAATAATACCATTGTTAATAAGTTATTAGTCTTAAATTAGACTTATTTTAGTCTAAAACTCAGTAGGAAATAGAGGAAATAATAGGTAGATGAACTCAAATTATGCCTCTAAAGCTAAACTGCCAGAAAATGTTAGCCTACATAGCCTGTCCTATTAAATGAGGAAATGATTGCATTATTATTTCATACAATGATGAATAAGGTAATAGGCTATTTATGATCACAATGTGTGCATTTGCATATATGACACTGAGTAATAACCTATTTGTCTCATTATGTTTAGGCTACAGTACGATAGCCTACTGTAGGATGATGACACTGTAATGATTGACTACATGAGCTGTTGAAGGCTATGATGCGCAATTATTCATAGCCTATTACCATAGAATGTCGAAAACCTTGCTATTAAAAATACACCAATGGCCAATCAAACATGATGAACATACAGGTCTTGTTGAATATTCAATGTTACCAATGCTTTTTGTTGCGAAATATGTAGTAACGGCGGGACACTGGTGGTCTACTTAACCTACAGTCAAGGTGTTTCTTCTTGGGTCCGCTGACTTCATGCGTCGTGGCCTTGCAGACCGCTTTGCTTATAGCGGATCCTGTCATGCTGTGCTGAGCCGCAGCGATCCGATCCGTGATAGACTGTCCAGACATGTTCCAAAAGCAAGTAATCGGGGAATTAGAAATCAAAATGTCTTTAGTGGTGATTGGGAGCGTGCCCTCTAAACAGATTGCCCGTCTGAAAACAAAAAACGTACACTGACTTGAATCCGATGGCAGAATTCATACGGCAGCCAAATAAAATAGACGGCTACATTCAGTAAACCATATATTTTATTGGCAATCCAATGGTCCACACATACAAATTCAAACACCTTATCCAAAACGGACCACACCGAAATCAGCCGATAATGATTCGTTCGGATGGTCGTGAATGTATCCCCGTAAAAGCTTTCTAAGGGTGATGCCAGTTAGTGAACAGCCAGTACAGTATACTACATGAACAGCAGCAATCATTGATTAGGTAGCCTACCAATGCTCGGTTGATCACTCAACGTTCACGCTGGTTAGATGATTGCTGCTAGACTGATTTTGAAGACGTACAAAATAGCATGATTAGTGTATTTTCTCTCGAGCTTCCCGGTGTTCGTGTCGAGGTCTTGTAGCAGTGACACCGAGTTTTTCCATATCCTTTTATTGCCGTGCTCTATATGGTTTAATCTGAAGGCATTTACAAATGGTTCTTACATCTTACAAATGTTTTTTTGTTAGGTGGCTGATTATTCATTTTTTCAGTTAAACTTCATGTGTAAAATGGCAGTATCGCCTATGAATCAGGTGACTTAGAAAGGGGTTGATTGGCCAACACAGAAAGGGTCCGGGGAGGGCATCTTAAAGTGGAACACTGCAATTTAATTTTAGGAAGCTGGTTCATGATTTCAAGTGGATGAAATCTGTCTAAAACTCAAACCGATTAAGCCTGCAGTAGGCATTCTGTCCAATCAGATTCAGACACATCTGAAGACAAACCCCTGGGCTAGTATGGTATTGATGTTATATCATTAGTATTTGGCTATAACAACAACCTTTCACAAAGCACTAGCTTCTCAGTTTCCTGGCTCTCTCTACAGTAGGGTTTACCAATGTTAGTGTTCTCCTACGCAATAAAACCAAAAATATACAAATTATGGACAGCTAGGAGACAGCTAGGAGACAAGCTAGGAGACAGCTAGGAGACAGCCAGGAGACAAGCTAGGAGACATCTAGGAGACAGCCAGGAGACAAGCTAGGGTGACAGCTAGGAGACAGCTAGGAGACAAGCTAGGAGACAGCTAGGAGACAAGCTAGGAGACAGCTTGGAGACAAGCTAGGAGACAGCTTGGAGACAGCTAGGGGACAGCTAGGAGACAAGCTAGGAGACAGCTAGGAGACAAACTAGGAGACAGCTTGGAGACAGCTAGGGGACAGCTAGGAGACAGCTAGGGGACAGCTAGGAGACAGCTAGGAGGCAGCTAGGGGACAGCTAAGAGACAGCTAGGAGACAGCTAGGGGACAGCTAGGAGACAGCTAGGAGGCAGCTAGGGGACAGCTATGAGACAGCTAGGAGGCAGCTAGGGGACAGCTAGGAGACAGCTAGGGGACAGCTAGGAGACAGGTAGGAGACAAGCTAGGAGACAGCTAGGAGACAAGCTAGGAGACAGCTTGGAGACAAGCTAGGAGACAGCTTGGAGACAGCTAGGGGGCAGCTAGGAGACAAGCTAGGAGACAGCTAGGAGACAAACTAGGAGACAGCTTGGAGACAGCTAGGGGACAGCTAGGAGACAGCTAGGAGACAGCTAGGAGGCAGCTAGGGGACAGCTAAGAGACAGCTAGGAGACAGCTAGGAGACAGCTAGGGGACAGCTAGGAGGCAGCTAGGGGACAGCTAGGAGACAGCTAGGAGGCAGCTAGGGGACAGCTAGGAGGCAGCTAGGGGACAGCTAGGAGACAGCTAGGGGACAGCTAGGAGGCAGCTAGGGGACAGCTAGGAGACAGCTAGGAGGCAGCTAGGAGACAAGCTAGGAGATAGCTAGGAGACAAGCTAGGAGACAGCTATGGGACAGCTAGGAGACAAGCTAGGAGACAGCTAGGAGACAAGCTAGGAGACAGCTTGGAGACAGCTAGGGGACAGCTAGGAGACAAGCTAGGAGACAGCTAGGAGACAAACTAGGAGACAGCTTGGAGACAGCTAGGGGACAGCTAGGGGACAGCTAGGAGACAGCTAGGAGGCAGCTAGGGGACAGCTAAGAGACAGCTAGGGGACAGCTAGGAGACAGCTAGGAGGCAGCTAGGGGACAGCTAGGAGACAGCTAGGAGACAGCTAGGAGACAGCTAGGGGACAGCTAGGAGACAGCTAGGAGGCAGCTAGGAGACAAGCTAGGAGACAGCTAGGAGACAAGCTAGGAGACAGCTTGGAGACAGCTACGGGACAGCTAGGAGACAGGCTAGGAGACAGCTAGGAGACAAGCTAGGAGACAGCTTGGAGACAGCTAGGGGACAGCTAGGAGACAAGCTAGGAGACAGCTAGGAGACAAACTAGGAGACAGCTTGGAGACAGCTAGGGACAGCTAGGAGACAGCTAGGGGACAGCTAGGAGACAGCTAGGAGGCAGCTAGGGGACAGCTAAGAGACAGCTAGGGGACAGCTAGGAGACAGCTAGGAGGCAGCTAGGAGGCAGCTAGGGGACAGCTAGGAGACAGCTAGGAGGCAGCTAGGAGACAAGCTAGGAGATAGCTAGGAGACAAGCTAGGAGACAGCTATGGGACAGCTAGGAGACAAGCTAGGAGACAGCTAGGAGACAAGCTAGGAGACAGCTTGGAGACAGCTAGGGGACAGCTAGGAGACAAGCTAGGAGACAGCTAGGAGACAAACTAGGAGACAGCTTGGAGACAGCTAGGGGACAGCTAGGAGACAGCTAGGAGGCAGCTAGGGGACAGCTAAGAGACAGCTAGGGGACAGCTAGGAGGCAGCTAGGGGACAGCTAGGAGACAGCTAGGAGACAGCTAGGAGACAGCTAGGGGACAGCTAGGAGACAGCTAGGAGGCAGCTAGGAGACAAGCTAGGAGACAGCTAGGAGACAAGCTAGGAGACAGCTTGGAGACAGCTACGGGACAGCTAGGAGACAGGCTAGGAGACAGCTAGGAGACAAGCTAGGAGACAGCTTGGAGACAGCTAGGGGACAGCTAGGAGACAAGCTAGGAGACAGCTAGGAGACAAACTAGGAGACAGCTTGGAGACAGCTAGGGACAGCTAGGAGACAGCTAGGGGACAGCTAGGAGACAGCTAGGAGGCAGCTAGGGGACAGCTAAGAGACAGCTAGGGGACAGCTAGGAGACAGCTAGGAGGCAGCTAGGGGACAGCTAGGAGACAGCTAGGAGACAGCTAGGAGAGAGCTAGGGGACAGCTAGGAGACAGCTAGGAGGCAGCTAGGAGACAAGCTAGGAGACAGCTAGGAGACAAGCTAGGAGACAGCTTGGAGACAGCTAGGGGACAGCTAGGAGACAAGCTAGGAGACAGCTAGGAGACAAGCTAGGAGACAGCTTGGAGACAGCTAGGGGACAGCTAGGAGACAGCTAGGGGACAGCTAGGAGACAGCTAGGAGACAGCTAGGGGACAGCTAGGAGGCAGCTAGGAGACAGAAGACAATAGATCTCAGATGGGGAGTAATCCCAGGTCAGATCTGCTCAGCATTTTAAATCCTTTTACATCAGACAGAAGGTTTCTTCTAATCTTTCATCATCTTTATCAATGTAAACTATCAGCTGGGTTGGCCCCAGTGACATATTCACCCAATCAGCCTTCACACTAAACTGAATAACTGGTTAGAGAGTAGCTGTGAGTGTTCCCTTTCTCTCAGGTTCAGTCTGTGAGGAGGGAACACACATTACACAGCCTGCTGGACCATTTTACATGTTCCTGTTCACATTCCCCTTGGCTAACTAGCCTGTGTTCTTCTCAAATGCCCGACGGCATGCTAGCATTTCATTCCAATTGATCGCATATATTTGTGATTACATTCGAATGAGTTAAGTTAACCCAAGCTGACAATCAAATCCTGTTGTCAAATGTGTGTGTGTTTTTTATAAGAAATAGAGACCATTGTAGAAAGTGATCTTCCAGCCAGGGAGCTCCCCAGCAGTCTGAAATGTGTTTAGATTAGAATATTAATATACTGAGGCTAGTCTGTCTCACACACAGACACACACAGACACACACAGACACACACACCATTTAAGTGTATCTTAGCCATTGCAAAGATACCCTCTAGAGCAGCCCACAGATGGCAGTTGTGAGAGACTAGGAGAACTACAGTAAGCAAGCTGAAGCGTTTCCCTATCTGTGTCATTATCTTCCTCCCTTACCTTGGCTGAGGTCTCAAACCAGCCCACAAATCCTTTTGCCCACAGAATATGTCCAGTTTGAGCTGCTGGGAGCAGACTTGGTCAGACTTGTTGGCCAGCACCATAGCTGGGACAGGTTTGCCATGACTGAGGGTGACCTTAGTGTCCAGGTCTTCCTTCCACTTGAGCACTGCATCAACTGTGGAGGCGTGGGTCACGTCAAACCCTCCCAGAGCTCCAACAGCCTCCCGGTAACACACACGGCTCATGTTCCCATATCTTTCTGGTCCTGGGACAAACAAATACATGAACAGCACACATCAGGGTCAGACCGGCATACAGCACTGATCTAGCGTATACTGTAATTATATGTACTTATAATCTAATTATATTGCGTTATGATTTGGCACATCCCAAAAACAGCAGAAAAGGTCAAGTTTTCATAGTACAGACACACACACATACAGAGAGCGAGAGAGTAACTGTTGTGCTCATATGGCTCTAATGAGCATGAGACCAGGTGAACCCTGTCATTGTCTGTCAGTGTATCAGTGTTTTGTTACTTGTCATGTTTTTTTGTAGACCCCAGGAAGAATAGCTGCTGCCTCTGCTAAAGCTAATGGGGCCCCTAATAAACAAAGAGACAAGACACATATTCCTCCACAGCACACATGAAATTCTGTAGGGAGAAATACTGTACACTGGTGATTATGATGATACATGTAACACAGGCTATCTATGGACAAGACAAAATATAATTATCAAAAGTGTGCTAATTCATTGATATTGAGTTGTTAAAAAAATAAACTTGAATAAAGTCTGATGTAGACTGATTGTCTGCAGTTTTGTCCAAACCACTGGTGTTACAATGAATTGATAATATATCAAGTAATATCAAAGTAAAATGAAGTGGTTTTACATACTGGCAATGTCCCAAAGCTGTAGTCTTATAACGGTGTCACTGTCCCAGTGCAGAACCTTCAGCGCAAAGTCAACATCAATAGTTGCGCGATAATGTTGAGAAAAGATCTGATGGACATAACTGTTGATGACTGACCTTTTTTCTGACCCCAAGGTCCGCTATAACGAGAAGTTTTAACAAATGCTCCTGCTGCATAGTCTGAGTTTGTACAACAGCCCATTCAAAACTCACACTGCTGTCTGATCGAATATTTGCCGGTATTGATGGCACATGGAAAACATATTACGATTTAGTTTTAATTCCATTCCAACTAGAGCCTGAAATTCTTTCAAATGTTTCCATACAGAACTTTTAAGGTTCACTGTGCACCTTAACATATGAGGATGTTAAGGATGGAGTCAAGGAAATTATGTTATCCAACTTGATTCCATAGTCCATACATGAAAGGTCAAATTTTCATTTTATAAACTTGTATGTTCTCGTCAAAATATATACAGTACCAGTCAAAAGTGCGGACACACCTACTCATTCCAGATTTTTTCTTTATTTCTACTCGAGATACGTTATCAGAGTCGGTACAGCCACCCAGTTTCTTCACACATCGCGCCGACAGAAACAAACATCTCTCTGGTAAGAAGAAGGGCGGGGGTGTATGCCTTATGATTAACGAGTTGTGGTGTGATCATAACAACATACAGGAACTCAAGTCCTTTTGTTCACCTGACCTAGAATTCCTTACGATCAAATGCCGGCCACATTATCATCCAAGAGAATTCTCTTCGATTATAATCACAGCCGTCTATATCCCCCCCAAGCAGACACCTCGACAACCCTGAAAGAACTTTATTGGACTCTATGTAAACTGGAAACCACATATCCTGAGGCTGCATTTATTGTAGCTGGGGATTTTAACAAGGCTAATCTGAAAACAAGGCTCCCTAAATTTGATCATCATATCAAATGCGCGACCCGGTCTGGCAAAACTCTGGATCATTACTACTCTAATATCCGCAACGCATACAAAGCCCTCCCTCGCCCTCCTTTTGGCAAATCTGACCACGACTCCATTTTGTTGCTCCCAGCCTATAGACAGAAACTAAAACAGGAAACGCCGTGCTCAGGTCTGTTCAATGCTGGTCCGACCGATCTGATTCCACGCTTCAAGATTGCTTCGATCACGTGGACTGGGATATGTCCCGGATAGCATCAGAAAATAACATTGATGTATATGCTGATTCGGTGAACGAGTTTATAAGCAAATGCATCAGTGATGTGGTACCCACGGTGACTATTTAATCCTTCCCCAACCAGAAACCGTGGATTGATGGCAGCATTTGCGCAAAACTGAAAGCGCGAACCACTGCTTTTAATCATGGCAAGGTGACCGGGAACATGACCGAATACAAGGCAATCAAACAAGCTAAGCGTCAGTATAGAGACAAAGTAGAGTAGCAATTCAACGGCTCAGACACGAAACGTATGTGGCAGAGTCTACAGTCAATCACGGACTACAAAAAGAAAAAGAGCCCCGTCGCGGACACCGATGTCTTGCTCCCAGACAAACTAAACAACTTCTTTGCTCGCTTTGAGGACAATACAGTGCCACTGACACGGCCCGCTACCAAAACCTGCGGGCTCTCCTTCACCGATGCCAACGTGAGCAAAACATTTAAATGTATTAACCCTCGCAAGGCTGCCAGCCCAGACGGCATCCCTAGCCGTGTCCTCAGAGCATGCGCAGACCAGCTGGCTGGTGTGTTTACGGACATATTCAATCAATCCCTATCCCAGTCTGCTGTTCCCACATGCTTCAAGAGGGCCACCATTGTTCCTACTCCCAAGAAAGCTAAGGTAACTGAGCTAACCTGTTAGGGCTAGGGGGCAGTATTGACACGGCTGGATAAAAAACATACCCGATTTAATCTGGTTACCACTCCTACCCAGTAACTAGAATATGCATATACTTATTACATATGGATAGAAAACACCCTAAATTTTCTAAAACTGTTTGAATGGTGTCTGTGAGTATAACAGAACTCAAATGGCAGGTCAAAACCTGAGAGATTCCTTTACAGGAAGTGGCCTGTCTGACCATTTCTTGAACTTCTTTTCCATCTCTATCATTTACTAAGGATCTCTGCTCTAACGTGACACTTCCCACGTCGTCCATAGGCGCTCAGAGCCCGGGAAAAAACAGAATGTCGTCATTCCAGCCCCAGGCTGAAACACATTATCGCCTTTCTCAAGTGGCCGATCAAGGGACACTGGGCTTAGGCGCGTGACCCGACCGCCCCCGCCTTTGGGATTTTTTCCTCTGTTTGCCGAAAAGGAGATTCCCTGTCGGAATATTATCGCTTTTCTACGAGAAAAATGTCGTAAAAATTGATTTTAAACAGCGGTTGACATGCTTCGAAGTACGGTAATGGAATATTTAGAATTTTATTGTCACGAATTGCGCCATGCGCGCGACACTTCTTTACTATTTCGGATAGTGTCTGGAACGCACTAACAAAACGCCGCTATTCGGATATAACGATGGATTATTTTGGACCAAACCAACATTTGTTATTGAAGTAGCAGTCCTGGGAGTGCATTCTGACGAAGACAACAAAAGGTAATCAAACTTTTATTATAGTAAATATGATTATGGTGAGTGCTAAACTTGCCGGGTGTCTAAATAGCGAGCCCGTGATGCCTGGGCTATGTACTTAGAATATTGCAAAATGTGCTTTCACCAAAAAGCTATTTTAAAATCGGACATATCGAGTGCATAGAGGAGGTCTGTATCTATAATTCTTAAAATAATTGTTATGCTTTTTGTGAACGTTTATCGTGAGTAATTTAGTAAAATGTTAGCGAATTCCCCGGAAGTTTGCGGGGGGTATGCTAGTTCTGAACGTCACATGCTAATGTAAAAAGCTGGTTTTTGATATAAATATGAACTTGATTGAACAAAACATGCATGTATTGTATAACATAATGTCCTAGGGTTGTCATCTGATGAAGATCATCAAAGGTGAGTGCTGCATTTAGCTGTCTTCTGGGTTTTGGTGACATTATATGCTGGCTTGAAAAATGGGTGTCTGATTATTTCTGGCTTGGTACTCTGCTGACATAATCTAATGTTTTGCTTTCGTTGTAAAGCCTTTTTGAAATCGGACAGTGTGGTTAGATTAACGAGAGTCTTGTCTTTAAATAGCTGTAAAATAGTCATATGTTTGAGAAATTGAAGTAATAGGATTTTTAACGTTTTGAAAATCGCGCCACAGGCTGCCAGTGGCTGTTACGTAGGTGGGACGCAAGCGTCCCACCTAGCCCATAGAGGCTAAACGACTATCGCCCTGTAGCACTCACTTCCATCATCATGAAGTGCTTTGAGAGACTAGTCAAGGATCATATCACCTCCACCCTACCTGACACCATAGACCCACTCCAATTTGCTTACCGCCCCAATAGGTCCACAGACGATGCAATCGCAATCACACTGCACACTGCCCTAACCCATCTGGAGAAGAGGAATACCTATGTAAGAATGTTGTTCATCGATTACAGCTCAGCATTTAACACCATTGTACCCTCCAAACTCGTCATTAAGCTTGAGACCCTGGTTCTCGACCCCGCCCTGTGCAACTGGGTCTTGGACTTTCTGACGGGCCGCCCCCAGGTGGTGAGGGTAGGAAACAACATCTCCACCCCGTTCTCAGCCCTCTCCTGTACTCCCTGTTCACCCATGACTGCGTGGCCATGCACACCTCCAACTCAATCATCAAGTTTGCAGACGACACTACAGTGGTAGGCTTGATTACCAACAACAACGAGACGGCCTACAGGGAGGAGGTGAGGGCCCTCGGAGTGTGGTGTCAGGAAAATAACCGCACACTCAACGTCAACAAAACAAAGGAGATGATCATGGACTTCAGGAAACAGCAGAGGGAGCACCCCTCCATTCCATATATCGACGGGACAGTAGTGGAGAAGGTGGAAAGTTTTAAGTTCCTCAGCGTACACATCACGGACAAACTGAAATGGTCCACCCACACAGACAGCGTGGTGAAGAAGGTGCAACAGCGCCTCTTCAAGCTCAGGAGGCTGAAGAAATTTGGCTTGTCACCAAAAACACTCACAAACTTTCACAGATGCACAATCGAGAGCATCCTGTCAGGCTGTATCACCGCCTGGTATGGCAACTTCTCCGCCCACAACCGTAAGGCTCTCCAGAGGGTAGTGAGGTGTGCACAACGCATCACCGGGGGCAAACTACCTGCCCTCCAGGACACCTACACCACCCGATGTCACAGGAAGGCCAAAAAGATCATCAAGGACAACAACCACCCGAGCCACTGCCTGTTCACCCCGCTATCATCCCGAAGGCGAGGTCAGTACAGGCATCAAAGCTGGGACCGAGAGACTGAAAAACAGCTTCTATCTCAAGGCCATCAGACTGTTAAACAGCCATCACTAACATTGAGTGGCTGCTGCCAACATACAGACTCAATCTGTAGCCACTTTAATAATTAATAATTGGATGTAATAAATGCATCACTAGTCACTTAAACAATGCCACTTTATATAATGTTTACATACCCTACATTACTCATCTCATATGTACATACTGTACTCTATACCATCTACTGCATCTTGCCTATGCCGTTCGGCCATCGCGCATCCATATATTTATATGTACATATTCTTAATCAATCCTTTACATTTGTGTGTATAAGGTAGTTGTTGTGAAATTGTTAGATTACTTGTTAGATATTACTGCACGGTCAGAACTAGAAGCACAAGCATTTCGATACACTCACATTAACATCTGCTAACCGTGTGTATGTGACCAATAACATTTGATTTTATGTGATTAGAATAATAGTGAAGACATCAAAACTATGAAATAACACATATGGAACTCTCTCTCCTCTGCTCTCATCCTTCTAGACCTATCTGCTGCCTTTGATACTGTGAACCATCAGATCCTCCTCTCCACCCTCTCCGAGTTGGGCATCTCCGACGCGGCTCACTCTTGGATTGCGTCCTACCTGACAGGTCTCTCCTACCAGGTGGCGTGGCGAGAATCCGTCTCCGCACCACGTGCTCTCACCACTGGTGTCCCCCAGGGCTCAGTTCTAGGCCCTCTCCTATTCTCGCTATACACCAAGTCACTTGGCTCTGTCATATCCTCACATGGTCTCTCCTATCATTGCTACGCAGACAACACACAATTAATCTTCTCCTTTCCCCCTTCTGATAACCAGGTGGCGAATCACATCTCTGCATGTCTGGAAGACATATCAGTGTGGATGACGGATCACCACCTCAAGCTGAACCTCGGCAAGACGGAGCTGCTCTTCCTCCCGAGGAAGGACTGCCCGTTCCATGATCTCGCCATCACGGTTGACAACTCAATTGTGTCCTCCTCCCAGAGTGCTAAGAGCCTTGGCGTGACCCTGGACAACACCCTGTCGTTCTCCGCTAACATCAAGGCGGTGACCTGATCCTGTAGATTCATGCTCTACAACATTCGCAGAGTACGACCCTGCCTCACACAGGAAGCGGCGCAGGTCCTAATCCAGGCACTTGTCATCTCCCGTCTGGATTACTGCAACTCGCTGTTGGCGGGGCTCCCTGCCTGTGCCATTAAACCCCTACAACTCATCCAGAACGCCCTAGCCCGTCTGGTGTTCAACCTTCCCAAGTTCTCTCATGTCACCCCGCTCCTCCGCACACTCCACTGGCTTCCAGTTGAAGCTCGCATCTAGTACAAGACCATGGTGCTTGCCTACGGAGCTGTGAGGGGAACGGCACCTCCGTACCTTCAGGCTCTGATCAGTCCCTACACCCAAAGAAGGGCACTGCGTTCATCCACCTCTGGCCTGCTCGGCTCCCTACCTCTGCGGAAGCACAGTTCCCGCTCAGCCCAGTCAAAACTGTTCGCTGCTCTGGCACCCCAATGGTGGAACAAGCTCCCTCACGACGCCAGGACAGCGGAGTCAATCACCACCTTCCGGAGACACCTGAAACCCCACCTCTTTAAGGAATACCTGGGATATGATTAAGTAATCCTTCTACCCCCCCCCCCCCAAAAAAAAATATATAGATGTACTATTGTAAAGTGGTTGTTCCACTGGATATCATAAGGTGAATGCACCAATTTGTAAGTCGCTCTGGATAAGAGCGTCTGCTAAATGACATAAATGTAAATGTAAATGTAATGTAGTGACCAAAAAAGTGTTAAACCCTTTGCCTTGATGACAGCTTCTCTCAACCAGCTTCATGAGGTAGTCACCTGGAAGGCATTTCAATTAACAGGTGTGCCTTGTTAAAAGCTAATTTGTGGAATTCCTTAGCTTCTTAACGCGTTTGAGCAAATCAGTTGTGCTGTGACAAGGTAATAGCCCAGTTGCTTTTGCAACTCTTCAACATTGTTCACACTGGATGGTTTTTGGGTACATTTTGGATATGTCACATTGTTTTTCTTATATAGAAGATAGCCTTATTTGGTAAAAGTCCATATTATGGCAAGAACAGCTCAAATAAGCAAAGAGAAACAACAGTCCATCATTACTTTAAGACATGAAGGTTAGTCAATGCGGAATATTTCAAGAACTTTGAACGTTTCTTCAAGTGCAGTCGCAAAAACCACCAAGCACTATGATGAAACTGGCTCTCACGAGGACCTCCACAGGAAAGAAGACCCAGAGTTACCTCTGCTGCAGAGGATAAGTTCATTAGTGTTAACTGCACCTCAGATTACAGCCCAAATAAATGCTTCACTGAGTTCAAGTAACAGACACATCTCAACATCAACTGTTCAGACGAGGCTGCGTGAATCAGGCCAAGGTCAAATTGCTGCAAAGAAACCACTACTTAAGGACACCAATAAGAAGAAGAGACTTGCTTGGGCCAAGAAACACAAGCAATGAACATTAGACCGGTGGAAATCTGCCCTTTGGTCTGATGAGTCCAAATTGGAGATTTTTGGTTCCAACCGCTGTGTCTTTGTGAGATGCAGAGTAGGTAAACAGATAATCCTCCGCATGTGTGGTTCCCACCGTGAAACATGGAGGAGGTGTGATGGTATGGGGGTGCTTTGCTGGTGACACTGTCTGTGATTTATTTAGAATTCAAGGCACACTTAACCAGCATGGCTACCACAGCATTCTGCAGTGATACACCATCCCATCTGGTTTGCTCTTTTTCAACAGGACAATTACCCAAAACACACCTCCAGGCTGTGTAAGGGCTATTTGACCAAGGAGAGTGCTGCATCAGATGACCTGGCTTCCGCAATCACCCAACCTCAACCCAATTGAGATGGTTTGGGATGAGTTGAACCGCAGAGTGAAGGAAAAGCAGCCAACAAGTGCTCAGCATATGTGGGAACTCCTTCAAGACTGTTGGAAAAGCATTCCTCATGAAGCTGGTTGAGAAAATGCCAAGAGTGTTCAAAGCTGTCATCAAGGCAAAGGGTGGCTACTTTGAAGAATTTGTTTAGCACTTTTTTGGTTACTACATTACTCCAAATATGTTATTTCATAGTTTTGATGTCTTCACTATTATTCTACAATGTAGAAAATAGTACAAATAAAGAATGAATAGGTGTGTCTTTGAATGAGTAGGTGTGTCCAAACTTTTGACTGGTACTGGATCTGGATATACACTGCTCAAAAAATAAAGGGAACACTTAAACAACACAATGTAACTCCAAGTCAATCACACTTCTGTGAAATCAAACTGTCCACTTAGGAAGCAACACTGATTGACAATAAATTTCACATGCTGTTGTGCAAATGGAATAGACAACAGGTGGAAATTATAGGCAATTAGCAAGACACCCCCAATAAAGGAGTGGTTCTGCAGGTGGTGACCACAGACCACTTCTCAGTTCCTATGCTTCCTGGCTGATGTTTTGGTCACTTTTGAATGCTGGCGGTGCTTTCACTCTAGTGGTAGCATGAGACGGAGTCTACAACCCACACAAGTGGCTCAGGTAGTGCAGCTCATCCAGGATGGCACATCAATGCGAGCTGTGGCAAGAAGGTTTGCTGTGTCTGTCAGCGTAGTGTCCAGAGCATGGAGGCGCTACCAGGAGACAGGCCAGTACATCAGGAGACGTGGAGGAGGCCGTAGGAGGGCAACAACCCAGCAGCAGGACCGCTACCTCCGCCTTTGTGCAAGGACGAGCAGGAGGAGCACTGCCAGAGCCCTGGAAAATGACCTCCAGCAGGCCACAAATGTGCATGTGTCTGCTCAAACGGTCAGAAACAGACCCCATGAGGGTGGTATGAGGGCCCGACGTCCACAGGTGGGCGTTGTGCTTACAGCCCAACACCGTGCAGGACGTTTGGCATTTGCCAGAGAACACCAAGATTGGCAAATTCGCCACTGGCGCCCTGTGCTCTTCACAGATGAAAGCAGGTTCACACTAAGCAAATGTGAAAGACGTGACAGAGTCTGGAGATGCCGTGGAGAACGTTCTGCTGCCTGCAACATACTCCAGCATGACCGGTTTGGCGGTAGGTCAGTCATGGTGTGGGGTGGCATTTCTTTGGGGGGCCGCACAGCCCTCCATGTGCTCGCCAGAGGTAGCCTGACTGCCATTAGGTACCGACATGAGATCCTCAGACCCCTTGTGAGACCATATGCTGGTGCGGTTGGCCCTGGGTTCCTCCTAATGCAAGACAATGCTAGACCTCATGTGGCTGGAGTGTGTCAGCAGTTCCTGCAAGAGGAAGGCATTGATGCTATGCACTGGCCTGCCCGTTCCCCAGACCTGAATCCAATTGAGCACATCTGGGACATCATGTCTCGCTCCATCCACCAACGCCACGTTGCACCACAGACTGTCCAGGAGATGGCCGATGCTTTAGTCCAGGTCTGGGAGGAGATCCCTCAGGAGACCATTTGCCACCTCATCAGGAGCATGCCCAGGCGTTGTAGGGAGGTCATACAGGCACGTGGAGGCCACACACACTACTGAGCCTCATTTTGACTTGTTTTAAGGACATTACATCAAAGTTGGATCAGCCTGTAGTGTGGTTTTCCACTTTAATTTTGAGTGTGACTCCAAATCCAGACCTCCATGGGTTGATAAATTGGATTTCCATTTATTATTTTTGTGTGATTTTGTTGTCAGCACATTCAACTATGTAAAGAAAAAAGTATTTAATAAGATGATTTAATTCATTCAGATCTAGGATGTGTTATTTTAGTGTTCCCTTTATTTTTTGAGCAGTGTATATATATTTGTTATAGGTCTACTCGGTAGCTCTGCAACACCTCCACAATGAGTTTCTGGCCCTCCAGTCACCTCGAGACCAGTGTGCTTGCTACCCGATGTCATAATAAACGGGGGGGGGGGGGGGGGTTTACTGCCAAGCCACACTCATTCTCTTATATCCTGCAGCCTACTGTAGGCCTAACTCAGAGCATGATTCACACCCTAGATATTTTGATCGTTCAGGTGGTTACACAGTGTAACCTCTGCTTCAAACTCACACTCTCAAACACGTAGATCCCCTGAACGCAGCTCACTCTCCAGATTCCAATCACCTGAATTCTAATCACCTGTTCACACACCTGTATGTCATTATTACACACTATTTAGTTCAGTTCCCTGCACCCATCTTTGTGAGGTATTGTTTGTGACACACTTCTATTTGGAGTGCTGGGTTTCCCCTGTAATTTAATCCTCCAGTGTATGATAGTTTTGGCCTGCCTCACTAACAATGCCTTTTACCTATTCCCTGCATGTACTTTAGCCTATCGGATAACCTGTTATCAACCTATTGCCTGATCTCCCAGATGACGTTACTAGCCTTTTCCCTGCTTGTACTGTTGCCTTTTTGGACCCCCTGTGTATGACCTTCTGCCTGCCCCTCACCCAGCTACCTGCCTCCTCCTGTGGTCCTTTACCAATAAACACCTGCTGCACCCTGTGCTTGAAACCAGCTCTCCGTCTCCCCTCGTGTTCATTACACACAGTTGTCATTGTTTTTTCTCCCACAAAGACAATCCCTTTATGTCAGGTATGATAACCCGAATCTGATCTTCTTTATAGGACTCCATTTAAATGCCCATTTGTAGCACCCAATGTAGTGCCCTCTGAGGCATAGAGATATTACTGCGTTGATGTCTGGGTTCTTACGGTAATGGTGCTGATGAGGAATGAGTAATGCTATGTGATGCTGTTGTTACTGCCATTTCATCAGCGGATTTTCACAAACATCTCCATCTTTAAACATGAAATTGCCATGAAATTAACCCGTCGACAAGTTGTAAGGACGGCCATTAGCCAATTTTACATCAAACTCGCCATCACAATAACAGTTCCCTGTGTAGAATAAAATAATACAAAAGGATACTAGGACAAGGCCTATTTGCGTATCACTGCTTGGGGTAAAACAGTGTTTGACTAGGCCTGCTGGGATCACTGTTTCAGAGAGCATCTTCGATATACGAGATTTCTCAAGATCATGGGGTTTGCGATTTCCAGCCGTTGATCGCTCATCTAACAAGGTAATTAATAGCACGCAACTTATTACACGACCATGTTCTAAAATGTATTATGGATTAATATAACATTGCCAAATTAAATACCGTTGTAAGTCGATTTTAGATTAAGACTATTGTCTACGAAGAGCAGAAAGAAGATAAGTTAAATGCGTTTTAAATGTTATAAGACTCGTTCAGATTTATGTAGCTTTTGGCAATGGTGAAATTAGTATTCAATACGTAGCCTATTGTTTGTCCATAAAAATGTGCATAACTGCCCTTTTAATTGTGTTTTTAAGAAAAACGGTTTTTATGTCAACACATATTATTGCACTTGATCGGCTTTGCTATGCAACAACTGTGTATCCACATGTGAGCTGAATAGGCGAGTGTTATTTTTTAAGAGCTGTCTGTGTATTCACCAGGAAAGAGGAGAGGCACTTCCCTCATAATTATAATGCAGATAACAGTTTTTCAAGAAAAAGCAAATCAACCGTGCGCTGTGGGCTTTTAAAGCAGGGCAAACAATCAAGTCGGTTTTCGATATTTTGCGCGGTTTTGCGCACACATCCTCACTAATAGGTTTAAAAAATATAGGCTGGCCTACCACACAGGACTACATTTGTAAAAAAAAAAATAGCCCGATAAGGATATCACTGATAGTGGATTGGATAGCCTACCCTTGGGGTCAAAACAAGTGTTAAGTTATTTGATTAGCTGTAGACGGGCCATGCGCATGATTTACTAATCGTCAAATATATTATTTTTTCCCCCATAGATTCTATGAGAGATGGAAGCGATATGGCTGTACCAGTTTCGACTCATCGTCATTGGGGACTCGACAGTAGGAAAGTCGTGCCTGATCCGGCGATTCACAGAGGGACGCTTTGCGCATGTGTCCGACCCCACAGTCGGTGTAGACTTCTTCTCGCGCCTAGTGGAGATAGAGCCAGGAAAACGCATTAAACTTCAAATCTGGGACACAGCCGGACAAGAGCGATTCAGGTGACACTTTTTCGATTTAAAAAATAAAATCTTCCATTGTAAAGACCACATAACTTGTGTGAAATAAATTACACGTTTTCTTTTATAGTCACCTGTAATTATTATTACACTACCAGTCAAAAGTTTTAGAACACCTACTCATTCAAGGGTTTTTCTTTATTTTTACTATTTTCTACATTAACGCTTTTCCAACAGTCTTGAAGGACTTCCCACATATGCTGAGCACTTGTTGGCTACTTTTCCTTCACTCTGCGGTTCAACTCATCCCAAACCATCTCAATTTGGTTGAAGTCGGGGGATTGTGGAGGCCAGGTCATCTGATGCAGCAATCCAACACTCTCCTTCTTGGTCAAATAACCCTTACACAGCCTAGAGGTGTGTTGGGTCATTGTCCTGTTGAAAAACAAATGATAGTCCTACTAAGCCCAAAACCAGATGGGATGGCGTATCGCTGCAGAATGCTGTGGTAGCCATGCTGGTTAAATGTGCAATTTGACCATGAAGGCCTGATTCACACAGTCTCCTCTGAACAGTTGATGTTGAGGTGTGTCTGTTACTTGAACTCTGTGAAACATTTATTTGGGCTGCAATTTCTGAGGCTGGTAACTAATGAACCTATTCTCTGCAGCAGAGAGAACTCTGGGTCTTCCATTCCTGTGGCGGTCCTCATGAGATCCAGTTTCATCATAGCGCTTGATGGTTTTTGCAACTGCACTTGAAGAAACTTGAAAAGTTCTTGAAATGTTCCGTATTGACTGACCTTCATGTCTTAAAGTAATGATGGACTGTCGTTTCTCTTTGCTTATTTGAGCTGTTCTTGCCATAATATGGACTTGGTCTTTTACCAAATAGGGCTTTCTTCTGTATACCCCCACCCACCTTGTCACAACACAACTGATTTGCTCAAACGCGTTAAGGATGAAATAAATTACACCAATTCACTTTTAAGAAGGCACACCTGTTATTGAAATACATTCCAAGTGACTACCTCATGAAGCTGGTTGAGCGAATGCCAAGAGTGTGCAAAGCTGTCAAGGCAAAGGGTGGCTATTTGAAGAATCTCAAACAGAAAATATATTCTGATTTGTTTAACACTTTTTTTGGTTGCTACATGATTCCATATGTTATTTCATAGTTTTGATGTCTTCAAGATTATTCTTGTCACGCCCTGATCTGCTTCGCCTGTCCTTGTGCTTGTCTCCACCCCCCTCCAGGTGTCGCCTGTCTTCCCAATTATCCCGTGTATTTATACCTGTGTTCTCTGTTTGTTGCCAGTTCGTCTTGTTCATTCAAGCTTACCAGTGTTTTTCCTGTCAGCGCCTATCGCTTCCCAGCCTCTCTTTGCTAGTCCTCCCGGTTTTGACATTTGCCTGTCCTGACCCTGTATCAGCCCGCCTGACCTCTCTACCTGAGCCTGCCTGCCGTCCTGTACCTTTGTTCCACCTCTGGATTACTGAACCCTGCTTGTCCCTGACCCTGAGTCCGCCTGCCGTCGTGTACCTTTGCCTTACCCAGGATTTTCGACCCCTGCCTGCCTTGACCTGTCTTTGCCTGCCCCTGTTGTTACATTAAATAGTGTTACTTTGACAGTCTGCATCTGGGTCTTACCTTGCTTCCTGATAATTCTAAAATGTAGAAAATAGTAAAAATAAAGAAAAACCCTTGAATGAGTAAGTGTTGAAAAACTTTTGACTGGTAGTGTATAACAATATATCATTTTATCTATAATTTGTCTCATCACACTATTTTGCAAAGGTCTACAGTAGCCTCAACAGCACTCTGTAGGGTAGCACCATGGTGTAGCTGGAGGACAGCTAGCTTCCGTCCTCCTCTGGGTACATTGACTTCAATCCAAATTCAAGGAGGCTCATGTTTCTCACCCCCTTCCATAGACTTACACAGTAATTATGACAACTTTTGGAGGACATCCTCCAGCCTATCAAAACTCTTGCAGCATGAACTGACAGGTTGTCCACCCAATCAAAGGATCAAATAATGAATCTAGTACTGAAAGCATAAGCTACAGCTAGCTAGCACTGCAGTGTATAACATGTGGTGAGTAGTTGACTCAAAGAGAGGGAAAGACAATAGTTGAACAGTTTTTAACTAATTCATTTCTTACAAAATGAAAAAGCAATAGAGAAATAGAGTGAGAGAGTCATTTTTTCACTTTCAGTTTCTATCACGTTTCAGGAAAACCCAGATGCAGACAGTGTCGAAGGAACAAACGTTTATTTCTAATACAGGGGCAGGCAAATGACAGTTCAAAGGCAGGCAGGGGTCAATTATCCAGAGAGGGTGCAAAGGGTCCAGAACAGCAGGCAGTCTCAGGGTCAGGGCAGGCAGGGGTCAATAATCCAGTGAGGTGGGGCAAGATACAGAAGGGCAGGAAACAGGAGACAAGGGGCTGTGAGACATGGATTTAACTCTGGACACATGAAAGGGGGGATGTATAAGGAGGGTACGGGGCTACAGAAGACGAACAGCAGAGGGGCTAATCACCTTGGCGATGGGAAAAGGGACGATAAACCGGGGGGGAGTTTGCGGGATTCCACTCGGAGGGGCAGATCCTGGGTGGACAGCCATACCTTCTGCACGAGATGATACCGTGGAGCCGGGGTCCGGTGGTGATTCGCTTGTCGTCAATACCTGGAGGTGGTCTTAAGGAAGGACCGACCGGGCTCTCCTTCAGGTACGACGACAAACATCTTGGCCGAAGGTATGCTGACCCCTTCTTTCTGCTCAGGGAAGAGCGGGGGCTGATACCCCAGGGAACACTCGAAAAGTGATAGGCCCGTGGCAGAGCAGGGAAGGGTGTTGCAGGTGTATTCGACCCACACAAGCTGCTGGCTCCAGGTGGTGGGGTTGGCGGAGACCAGGCAGCGCAGAGTCGTCTCAAGGTCTTGGTTGGCTCGCGCTGACTGGCCGTTGGACTGGGAGTGGAACCCGGAGGACAGGCTGGCCGATGACCCAATGAGGGTGCAGAACGCCTTCCAGGACGAGAACTGAGGACCCCGGTCAGAGACCATGTCAACTGGCAGTCCATTGATCCGGAAGACTTGCTGCACCATGAGCTGGGCCATCTCTTTGGTAGAGGGTAGCTTGGGGAGAGGAATGAAGTGGGCGGCTTTGGAAAACCGATCACGGTCAGGATGGCGGTGTTGTCATCAGATGGGGGGAGACCCGTGACAAAGTCCAGGGAGATGTGAGACCAGGGACGGTGAGGGACAGGCAGAGTTTGGAGGAGACCAACCGGAGCTTGCCGAGGAGTCTTGTTCTGCGCACAGACCGTGCATGCGGTGAAGAATGTGAGATGTCAGGAACCATGGTAGGCCACCTAAAGCGTTGTCTCACAAAAGCCAGGGTCCGACGGGAGCCCGGGTGGTAGGCAAGCATCGCGTCAGGCACAAACATCCGGTTATCTGGACCCCCCCCCCTCAGGGTTCGGCTGGGAACACTATGCCTCCCGAACCTGCTTCTCTAACCAGCTGAGTGCCGTCGCCAGGCACGAGGTGGGAAGGATGGTCTCAGGTTCCGGGGTAGTAGTCGTGGGACTATAGCGACGTGACAGCACAGCCGGTAGGAGAGGGAGAAGTTGAACCGGGTGAACAGTAGGTCCCACCTAACCTGCCTGGAATTGAGGCGCTTGTCGGTGTGGAGATATTCCATGTTCTTGTGTTCGGTCCACACAATGAATGGATGTTCCAACGCCATCTTCACCGCGAGAAGCTCACGATTCCCCACATCGTAGTTCCTCTCCATGCCGTTGAGGCGGTCAGAGAATAAGGCGCAGGGATGTAACCTGAGGTCCAGGGCAGACCCCTGGGACAGGACAGCCCCCACTCCGACATCCAAAACATCGGCCTCCACCACGAACTGGCGGGACGGGTCAGGATGAACCAAGATGGGAGCTGTGGTGATGCGGTGTTTAAGATCCCGGAACGCCCGGTCAGCAGCTGGGGACCAAGTGAACAGAACCTTGGGAGAGGTGAGTGTAGACGGGGGGAAGCCAGGATGCTGTAGCCCCGGATAAAGCGACGATAAAAGTTGGTGAATCCCAGGAAACGCTGCAACTGTACTCTGGACGTAGGTTGGGGCCAATCCACCACCGCTCACACCTTCCCGGGACCCATCTGTTTCACTTACTTAGCTAGTAATGCAGCTAACTAGTTTAGCCTACTGAATCACTCTGCTCAAACAGAGGGATGCTATGTTAGCTAGCTGGCTATAACTTTTCAACACAACCCTGAAACTCTTCCAAGTCAAAGTAAGCTTTTGGTATTACTCATTTATTGCCACCGGGGCCCGCCGTGTAACTGCTAGCTGACTGTACACTAACGTTACTGCATGACTGTAGCGGGTTTACTAACGCATTAGTTCTATTAGCTATGCTGACTAGGACATTACTTTAGCTAATATGGTGACAACGATGTAGGCTGTTTATAGAGGTTTGTCTTGGAAAGGGTTTTTCACCTGGTCACATACAGCTGATTTGTTGTGCATTGAAGTCCACAAGCGACAATGTGGCTGTTATGAGTGAACTCTGATCAGGGGTGTATTCATACTGCCGATTCTGTTGAAAAACATTTCTTAAACAGAAGCAAATGGAATAAAACGGGTATAAACATACCTGTATTTGTCCAATAGAAACTACCATTTGCAACTGGTGGACTAATGATTACACCCTATATCAGCTAGATGCAGGCAAGAGTGTGCACGGCGGTATTGAATGTCACTCGCCTCAAATTTGTCTCTCAACCTGTGTGCACCTACATTGTAAACTTTCATTCATAGGCTAGGTTGTAGGAACCTCATGATGGGTAAAGGGAAAATTTGAGTATCATGTTGTAGCCTAAACCTATCGCTGTTATATTGACTGGGTGAATGGAATATGAATGAGAGTGAGAGTAATCCAATATGCTGTAATAGAAATAAGGCCATGCACATGAATTCTTAAAAAAAAAAAAAAATCAAAAAGCACTGATCTCCACTGTTCTCCATGTCACATCCTCTGTTTAAACAGCACTGATCTCCACTGTTCTCCATGTCACATCCTCTGTTTAAACAGCGCTGACCTCCACTGTTCTCCATGTCACATCCTCTGTTTAAACAGCGCTGACCTCCACTGTTCTCCATGTCACATCCTCTGTTTAAACAGCGCTGACCTCCACTGTTCTCCATGTCACATCCTCTGTTTAAACAGCACTGATCTCCACTGTTCTCCATGTCACATCCTCTGTTTAAACAGCACTGATCTCCACTGTTCTCCATGTCACATCCTCTGTTTAAACAGCGCTGACCTCCACTGTTCTCCATGTCACATCCTCTGTTTAAACAGCGCTGACCTCCACTGTTCTCCATGTCACATCCTCTGTTTAAACAGCGCTGACCTCCACTGTTCTCCATGTCACATCCTCTGTTTAAACAGCACTGATCTCCACTGTTCTCCATGTCACATCCTCTGTTTAAACAGCGCTGACCTCCACTGTTCTCCATGTCACATCCTCTGTTTAAACAGCGCTGACCTCCACTGTTCTCCATGTCACATCCTCTGTTTAAACAGCGCTGATCTCCACTGTTCTCCATGTCACATCCTCTGTTTAAACAGCGCTGACCTCCACTGTTCTCCATGTCACATCCTCTGTTTAAACAGCGCTGACCTCCACTGTTCTCCATGTCACATCCTCTGTTTAAACAGCACTGATCTCCACTGTTCTCCATGTCACATCCTCTGTTTAAACAGCGCTGACCTCCACTGTTCTCCATGTCACATCCTCTGTTTAAACAGCACTGATCTCCACTGTTCTCCATGTCACATCCTCTGTTTAAACAGCGCTGACCTCCACTGTTCTCCATGTCACATCCTCTGTTTAAACAGCACTGATCTCCACTGTTCTCCATGTCACATCCTCTGTTTAAACAGCGCTGACCTCCACTGTTCTCCATGTCACATCCTCTGTTTAAACAGCGCTGACCTCCACTGTTCTCCATGTCACATCCTCTGTTTAAACAGCGCTGACCTCCACTGTTCTCCATGTCACATCCTCTGTTTAAACAGCACTGATCTCCACTGTTCTCCATGTCACATCCTCTGTTTAAACAGCGCTGACCTCCACTGTTCTCCATGTCACATCCTCTGTTTAAACAGCGCTGACCTCCACTGTTCTCCATGTCACATCCTCTGTTTAAACAGCGCTGACCTCCACTGTTCTCCATGTCACATCCTCTGTTTAAACAGCGCTGACCTCCACTGTTCTCCATGTCACATCCTCTGTTTAAACAGCGCTGACCTCCACTGTTCTCCATGTCACATCCTCTGTTTAAACAGCGCTGACCTCCACTGTTCTCCATGTCACATCCTCTGTTTAAACAGCGCTGATCTCCACTGTTCTCCATGTCACATCCTCTGTTTAAACAGCGCTGACCTCCACTGTTCTCCATGTCACATCCTCTGTTTAAACAGCGCTGACCTCCACTGTTCTCCATGTCACATCCTCTGTTTAAACAGCACTGATCTCCACTGTTCTCCATGTCACATCCTCTGTTTAAACAGCACTGACCTCCACTGTTCTCCATGTCACATCCTCTGTTTAAACAGCGCTGATCTCCACTGTTCTCCATGTCACATCCTCTGTTTAAACAGCACTGACCTCCACTGTTCTCCACTGTTCTCCATGTCACATCCTCTGTTTAAACAGCACTGACCTCCACTGTTCTCCACTGTTCTCCCTGTCACATCCTCTGTTTAAACAGCACTGACCTCCACTGTTCTCCATGTCACATCCTCTGTTTAAACAGCCCTGACCTCCACTGTTCTCCACTATTCTCCATGTCACATCCTCTGTTTAAACAGCACTGACCTCCACTGTTCTCCACTATTCTCCATGTCACATCCTCTGTTTAAACAGCACTGACCTCCACTGTTCTCCATGTCACATCCTCTGTTTAAACTGCACTGACCGCCACACTTATATACTGAACCAAAATATAAACGCAACATGCAACAATTTCAAAGATTTTATTGAGTCACGGTTCATATGAGGAAATCGGTCAATTGAAATAAATTCATTAGGCCCTAATGTGTGGATTTCACATGACTGGGAGTACAGATATGTATTTGTTGGTTACAGATACCTTAAAAAAAATGGGCCACACAATGGGCCTCAGGACCTCGTCACTGTATCTCTGTGCATTCAAATCGCCATTGATAAAATGCAATTGTGTTTGTTGTCCGTAGCTTATGCCTGCCCATACCATAACCCCACCGCCACCATGGGGCACTCTGTTCACAATGTTGACATCAGCAAAACGCTCACCCACATGACGCCATACACATGGTCTGCGGTTGTGAGACTGGTTGGAAGAACAGCCAAATTCTCTAAAACAATGTTGGTTGCAACTTATGTTAGAGAAATGAACATTAAATTCTCTGGCAACATCTCTGGTGGAAATTCCTGCAGACAGCATGCCAACTGCACGCTCCCTCAAAACTTGAGACATCTGTGGCACTGTGTTGTGTGACAAAACTGCCCATTTTAGAGTGGCCTTTTATTGTCCCCAGCACAATGTGTAATGATCATGCTGTTTAATCAGCTTCTTGATTTGCTACACCTGTCAGGTGGATGGATTATCTTGGCAAAGGAGAAATGCTCACTAACAGGGATGTAAACAAACTTGTGCACCAAATTTGAGATAAATAAGCTTTTTGTGAGTATGGAACATTTCTGGGATCTTGTATTTCAGCTCATGAAACATGGGACCAAGACTTTACATTGTCGTGTCTTTGGCATCATTAATTCTCTGTAATTATAATTACGTGATTAAACTAATCATGTAAATGTAATTAACCAGGAAGTCGGGGCAACAGGGAAATCTTCAGATTACAAAGTTATAATTTTTCTAATATAACTCTTCAGATATTTTAATATCTGATCAATTAGTCTTCTTATTAATGAATTATTATTTACCTCACGTCAGTCTCATTCCAAATGTCATAAATTGTTGGTCATCTGCACGAACCCAGCCTTTACTATAAATCGTCCATACACCAATTGGCTTAATCATTTATTTACTAACTAACTAAATAATCACAGAAATGCATAAACAATCAAAACAGTAGATATTGGTTACTAACACAGGATAGGGGAGGTTCCCTAGTGGGCTAAGGCGATGTGACGGCTTGGTGGACAAAGGGAAGTGGGTGTGGACTGAGAAGGGCTGCCGACTATTAATTAGTATCTAAGATTTGCTCTTATTCTGTCGGGATAGATAGTCTCAGATTTTAACCATTTCCAGCCGTGTAGCCAATGTTCCATGTGGTATGGTTAGGAATTCAACCACTACAATCACAGCTCATGCTGTGGGTTTGCTCAGTCTAAACTATTCACAATCACATCTCATGCTGTGGGTTTGCTCAGTCTAAACTATTCGCAATCACAGCTCATGCTGTGGGTTTGCTCAGTCTAAACTATTCACAATCACAGCTCACGCTGTGGGTTTGCTCAGTCTAAACTATTCACAATCACAGCACACGCTGTGGGTTTGTTCAGTCTAAACTATTCGCAATCACAGCTCACGCTGTGGGTTTGCTCAGTCTAAACTATTCACAATCACAGCTCACGCTGTGGGTTTGCTCAGTCTAAACTATTCACAATCACAGCTCACGCTGTGGGTTTTCTCAGTCTAAACTATTCACAATCACAGCTCACGCTGTGGGTTTGCTCAGTCTAAACTATTCGCAATCACAGCTCACGCTGTGGGTTTTCTCAGTCTAAACTATTCACAATCACAGCTCACGCTGTGGGTTTGCTCAGTCTAAACTATTCACAATCACAGCTCACGCTGTGGGTTTGCTCAGTCTAAACTATTCACAATCACAGCTCACGCTGTGGGTTTGCTCAATCTTGGTACTCAAACCTGTGCCACCTCAGCTGACACAGAGGTATGCGTGGTCTGAAGAGGATTTCCTCAGGAGGGGGTTTTATTCATAACAGTAGAAAAGGAGGTTCTATGACGCCTGATCATGTCTATGCTCACGGGGGCGGGCCAATGACTTAGTTCAACTTTAAAGGGGATTACAATTCTCTCACATTAAAGGTTTAACATCACATTACATCATTTCACAAATAGTTTCATCTTTACTCATTCATTCTATACAATAATTTGATGCAAACCTCATAACGGAGGCACCTGTATAAACAGAGTTAGGGTAATGTGGCTGTATTGTCTTTCATGAGGTTACAAACATGAAACAAAACGGACCGGATCGTAGCTGGCTTCTCCACCGACCGTTTACACATTCTCCAAAACATGGATATTGTTCCAGTCTCAAATTCTGTATTGTAGTAGAATTTAGCAGGAGTTCCTTTGTTCTACTGTGGAAGTCTCTCTCTCCATACTGCATGAAAAGGGGGAGCGAGTCTCCGCCAGGAATTTATGACCTGAGATAACAGAACAGTAGGAGAGAGTGAGAAGCCACGATCTATACACAGAAAGGGCCACGTCATGACAACATGTTATATTTTTCAGTGTATTTACCATTTATCTAAATGCTGTCCCTCTTCTTTGCTTATCCTCTCACCCGCTCTAGGTCTATTACCAGGGCGTATTACCGTAACTCTGTTGGGGGGCTGCTGCTGTTCGACATCACCAACCGTCGCTCCTTCCAGAATGTGCATGAGTGGCTGGAGGAGGCCCGGAGTCACGTCCAGCCTCACAGCATCGTCTTTCTGTTGGTGGGCCACAAGTGCGACCTGGAGCCCCAGAGGCAGGTGAGCCAGCAAGAGGCTGAGAAGCTGGCAGGTACCTATGGTATGCGCTACGTGGAGACATCGGCTCGCGACGCCATCAACGTGGAAAAGGCCTTCACTGAGCTAACGCGGGACATCTTCGAGCTCGTGAAGAGCGGTGACATCAACATCCAGGAGGGCTGGGAGGGGGTGAAGAGTGGCTTGGTGCCCAACGTGGTGCACTCCTCAGAAGAGGTCACCAAGAGCGGCCGCCGGTGCCTCTGCTGATTAGCCTGTCTGTCTCATTGGCTTCACTCCTCACAGCCCATGCAGTCCTGTAACATTAGGTCCCACTAGCTCCCAATCTTGTCACATTATAGTTCTCTCTCACTCCCATTCTGACTACTGGAAGGCCATTTCTGCTCTAGTCTACCACTGAATAAAACATGAATACAGCTACTTTCCACAGTAACCTTCCTGGCGTCTGTCTTACCTGTTACAGGCACTCGAAAGACAAGAAATTGCCTGTTTTATGATTTCATTGTCCTCCCTGTATTTATGCTTCATCTTGTGCCCCACAGAAGGAACACACCTCAAACTTTACACATCTGTTCTGTGTTCTGGAGTCTGGAGAGCTCACACAACTTTCAGGGGGGGGGGGTGTTCAATACAAGGGAAACACCAAATCTATCACAGCTCATTCCACCTTGTCTATGGAAAGAACCAGTACACTGAGGAAAGCCTGTGTTGTATTACTGGCTGTGTGCAATGCCTCCTCTGCTTTTGGTGCGAGACTGATGGCACCACCAGACACATGAACAACCAAGAACACTATAGTGTATTGCCATCATCCTTTTCATCACAGATGGAACCAAAGCTTGCGTGGACTGAATCAGTTCTACATGAGTATCAACAGGGAATTTCTACAGTTGAGTGTTGGGTAGGCTGCACTGTGAGATGCCTAACATCAGTGTTTTTCATTTGCCGTTTTCTTCATCGTTGCTCATATTAAATGCACAGTTGGGGACACAAGGTACTGTATAAGATATCACCTTTTTTAACTACCCTGGCCATCCACCATAATCGTTCCCATGAGAAAGAAGTTTTATCTACTCCATTGGCTTTAACAGTAAGCCCACCCCTTAAACATTGACATCTACACAACGATAGCACCTCCTGATGTTGTGAACACCAAGCTTTAAATGGGGTCAGCTGTTCTAGAGTAGTTTTTTCTTTAGTTTATTAATACCTTCATACTGTAGGGTCATATGCTTGTAGTTTTAACATGATCTTAAGCAACATTCTGCACGTGTCCAATATTTCTTCCCAGACTATTGGACTCTAACCGTTATCTAACCGTTATATCTTCCAACCACAACCTTTAGTACCTCTAAAAAAAATTTTTTTTCTCAATGCCAGTTTCCACCCTCCCCATTTAACATTTTGGGTTAGCTATGATCCCATTTTCTGCCAGGCCCAATGTCCATATACAACGTTAATGCAAGCAGACCATATCTGAGAGCAATTTAAAGAGCCTCCTAAGTTCAAAGTATCTATGCAGCAGGAAACTAACCATTTGCTCGAAAGGAAAGCTACAACATGTATTAATCGACCTGAATTTTACTCTCCAACAGGGTTGTTCAATACTGCACGTGTATAGTTGCATTTTATCCATTTGTAAATAGCCAGGGTGTTCTGGATGAATTCATTTATAGAACATGAAATGTCATAATGGTGTGATAGAAATGGGAAATTCCATGACTTTCAATATTTGTAGGAGATACAGTGCATTTGGCAAGTATTCAGACCCCTTGACTTTTCCACATTTTGTTACGTTTCAGCTTGTAGCGTCATACCCAAGAAGAATCAAGGCTGTAATCGCTGCCAAAGGTTCTTCAACAAAGTACTTAGTAAAGGGTCTGAATACCAGTTCTGGCACATCTACTCATTCAAGGGTTTTTCTTTATTTTTACTATTTTCTACATTGTAGAATAATAATGAAGACATCAAAACTATGAAATAACACATGGAATCATGTAGTAAACAAAAAAAGTGTTTTTAAAACAAACATAAATATGTTTTAGATTCTTCAAAGTAGCCACCCTTTGCCTTGATGTCAGCTTTGCACACTCTTGGCATTCTCTCAACCAGCTTCACCTGCTATGCTTTTCCAACAGTCTTGAAGAAGTTCCACATATGCTGAGCACTTGTTGGCTGCTTTTCCTTCACTCTGTGGTCCAACTCATCCCAAACCATCTCAATTTGGTTGAGGTCGGGTGATTGTTGAGGCCAGATTGTTGATGCTGCACTCCATCACTCTCCTTCTTGGTAAAATAGCCCTTACACAGCCTGGAGGTGTGTTGGGTCATTGTCCTGTTGAAAAACAAATGATAGTCCTACTAAGCCCAAAACCAGATGTTATGGTGTATTGCTGCAGAATGCTGTGGTAGCCATGCTGGTTAAGTGTGCCTTGAATTCTAAATAAATCACTGACAGTGTCACCAGCAGAGCACCAACACACCATCACACCTCCTCCTCCTCCATGCTTCACGGTGGGAACCACACATGCGGAGATAATCCATTCACCTACTCTGCATCAGACCAAAGGACAGATTTCCATCGGTCTAATGTCCATTGCTCGTGTTTCTTGACCCAAACAAGCCTCTTCTTCTTATTGGTGTCCTTTAGTAGTGGTTTCTTAGCAGCAATTCGACCATGAAGGCCTGATTCACGCAGTGTCCTCTGAACAGTTGATGTTGAGATGTGTCTGTTGAACTCTGTGAAGCATTTATATGGGCTGCTGTTTCTGAGGCTGGTAACTCTAATGAACTTATCCTCTGCAGCAGAAGTAACTCTGGGTCTTCCTATCCTGTGGCGGTCCTCATGAGAGCCAGTTTCATCATTGAGCTTGATGGTTTTTGCGGCTGCACTTGAAGAAACGTTCAATGTTCTTGAAATGTTCCGCATTGACTGACCTTCATGTCTTAAAGTAATGGACTGTCGTTTCTCTTTGCTTATTTGAGCTGTTCTTGCCATAATATGGACTTGGTCTTTTACCAAATAGGGCTATCTTCTGTATACCACCCCTACCTTGTCACAACTGATTGGCTCAAACACATTAAGGAAAGAATTTGCAAAATTTTCCAAAAACCTGTTTCTGCTTTGTCATTATGGGGTATTGTGTGTAGATTGATGAGGGAAAAAAACCTATTGAATCCATTTTAAAATAAGACTAACGTAACAACATGTAGAAAAAGTCAAGGGGTCTGAATACTTTCCGAATGCACTGTATCTTACAGCAACTGGAGTGTTGCTCTGTTCAGGATAATAAGATAGTTTGGTTTCCCCTTCTTTCACTGAAGTCACCCCCTCTGATGATGAAAGGAGAGAGATCCCTGGGGAAGTCCACAGCCTTTAGAGAGACATCCGTTACCTACATATTATACATGCGTATTGAGCCTCCATGTGCCAGACACATGTGAATACCCTCCCCACCACAGGTGGCTGGTGGCATCTTAATTGGGAAGGACGGGCTCATAGTCATGGCTGGAACGGAATAAATGGAATGGTATGGAACAAGTGAAACATGTTTTCCATATGGTTTATACCATTCCATTCATTTCATTTCAGCCATTATTATGAGCTGTCCTCCCCTCAGCAGCCTCCTGTACTCCCCACCTATGTCGTTGAATGGACTCTCCTGACTGTATTCTCTGCTAGGCCAGATACCAGATCAGCTGCTGAATTCACAGCAGTGGCGCTAAACCAACTTTGTTTTTCATTCTAAACCATTGAACGACTGTGATATAGGAATGTAGAGAGAACAATCTTTTCATATTTCATGTTCTCTGCTATAGCCCTGAGGCTCTGAGTGATGGTGCTTACCTGCACAATGTCATGCAGAGGTTTGAAATGGCTATGAATCATGTCTTGATAAATCTAGTCAGAGCTAAGATGTATTCCAATTAAATTGTGACTTGTAAATGTCATTTCTTTTTTTGAAACAAACGTAAAGCAGACCATGTTTCTTTAACAGTGTATAGGTTTGGAGTGCATAGCACAAGGGCAGGTTCCATGTCTCATATGCTTGTAAGGAATTAACATTTGATCTCAGCAAAGGCATGGTCAATATTCCAGTGCTCTATGATGCCCATCCAAAATACATGTGCTCAGTGTTAGCTGCCTTTGCATGCATACGCATACCCCAATTAATTAAAAAATATTCTCCAGCCTGGAAAAACACTGTTTATTCAACAAGCAGTTGAAAGAAATTGATATTCCAGAGGTTAAACTGGATGTACACTCTATATAAAAAGAAGTATGTAGACACCCCTTCAAATTAGTGGATTCGGCTATTTCAGCCACACCCGTTGCTGGCAGGTGTAGAAAATCCAGCACACAGCCATGCAATCTCCATAGACAAACATTGACAGGAAAATGGCCTTACTGAAAAGCTCAGTGACTTTCAACGTGGCACCGTCATAGGATGCCACCTTTCCAACAAGTCAGTTCCTCAAATTTCTGCCGTGCTAGAACTGCCCCGGTCAACTGTAAGTGCTGTTATTGTGAAGTGGAAACGTCTAGGAGCAACAACGGCTTAGCCCCGAAGTGGTAGGCCACACAAGCTCACAGAATGGAACTGCCGAGTGCTGAAGTGCGTTGCACATAAAAATTGTCTGTCCTCGGTTGCAACACTCACTACCGAGTTCCAAACTGCCTCTGGAAGCAACGTCAGCACAAGAACTGTTCGTCGGGAGCATCATCAAATGGTTTTCCATTGCCGAGGAGCCGCAGACAAGCCTAAGATCACCATGCGCAATGCCAAGTGTTGGCTGGAGTGGTGTAAAGCTCACCGCCATTGGACTCTGTAGCAGTGAAAATGCATTCTCTGGAGTGATGAATCACGCTTTACCATCTGGCAGTCCGACGGACAAATCTGGGTTTGGCGGATGCCAGGAGAACGCTACCTGCCCCAATGCATAGTGCCAACTGTAAAGTTTGATGGAGGAGGAATAATGGTCTGGGGCTGTTTTTCATGGTTTGGACCCCTTAGTTCCAGTGAAGGGAAATCTTAATGCTACAGCATACAATAACATTCTAGACGATTCTGTGCTTCCAACTTTGTGGCAACAGTTTGGGGAAGGCCCTTTCCTGTTTTAGCATGACAATGCCCCCGTGCACAAAGCGAGGTCCATACAGAAATGGATGGACCTCGCACATCATCGAGATTGATGTGGAAGAACTTGACTGGCCTGCACAGAGCCCTGACCTCAACCCCATCGAACACCTTCAGGATGAATTGGAACGCCGACTGCGAGCCAGGCCTAATCGCCCAACATCAGTGCCCGACCTCACTAATGCTCTTGTGGCTGAATGAAAGCAAGTCCCCGCAGCAATGTTCCAACATCTAGTGGAAAGCCTTCCCAGAAAAGTGGAGGCTGTTATAGCAGCAAAGGGGGGACCAACTCCATATTAATGCCCATGATTTTGAAATGAGATGGTCGACAAACTGGTGTCCACATACTTTTGGTCATGTAGTGTACACGCAGGTCAAAGCACTGGAAACTACATTCATGTAAAGTCAGTGATGTATCTATTTGTACTGCAAAGATACTATATACTCCCTATTAAATTGTGAACACTTGATGAGAAAATAACCAAAGATTTTTTTTATTAACTAAAGTTAGACCACAACCTGT